>NW_022589763.1:9688089-9813165 GCF_004348235.1 Phoca vitulina
TTCTGGTTCCATACAAATTTTAGGATTATTTGTTCCATTTCTTTGAAAAAAGTGGATGGTATTTTGATGGGGATTGCATTGAATGTGTAGATTGCTCTAGGTAGCATTGACATCTTCACAATATTTGTTCTTCCAATCCATGAGCATGGAACATTTTTCCATTTCTTTGTGTCTTCCTCAATTTCTTTCATGAGTATTTTGTAGTTTTCTGAGTACAGATCCTTTGCCTCTTTGGTTAGATTTATTCCTAGGTATCTTATGATTTTGGGTGTAATTGTAAATGGGATCGACTCCTTAATTTCTCTTTCTTCTGTCTTGTTGTTGGTGTGTAGGAATGCCACTGATTTCTGTGCATTGATTTTATATCCTGCCACTTTACTGAATTCCTGTATGAGTTCTAGCAGTTTTGGGGTGGAGTCTTTTGGGTTTTCCACATAAAGTATCATATCATCTGCAAAGAGTGAGAGTTTGACTTCTTCTTTGCCGATTTGGATGCCTTTGATTTCTTTTTGTTGTCTGATTGCTGTGGCTAGGACTTCTTTTTTTAAAAATTTTTTTTTTTAAGATTTTATTTATTTGCGAGAGAGAGAATGAGAAACAGAGAGCATGAGAGGGAGGAGGGTCAGAGGGAGAAGCAGACTCCCTGCTGAGCAGGGAGCCCGATGTGGGACTCGATCCCGGCACTCCAGGATCATGACCTGAGCCGAAGGCAGTCGCTTAACCAACTGAGCCACCCAGGCGCCCGTGGCTAGGACTTCTAATACTATGTTGAATAGCAGTGGTGATAGTGGACATCCCTGCCGCGTTCCTGACCTTAGAGGGAAAGCTCTCAGTTTTTCCCCATTGAGCTTTCCCCGTTTTTACCTCTGCTTCTCTCTATCCATGAGAGTCATTTTCTCAAGCCAACTTACTAGATCTTGTTTGACCGATCACAGGAGGATCCCGAGAGGTCTGGCTTGGGTCTTGAGCTCGCTCCTGGTTGGGGGAGGAGAGGTGGAAATATATTCTACTGGAGAGAGTGGGGGGAAGGGGGCTGAAAAGAAAGCAAGTGTCTGTCATCAGAAGCAGAGGAGGTGGAGGAGTCACAGTCCCTGAGGGGATTATTTTGGAGCAGGTGGCCACTGTGATTGGCATCTACTTATTATAGACATTATGGTCCAAATGTACTAAGCGAGCCTGGAGGTAGCCAATAAATCCATGTTATTTAAATCCTTCAAAGCCATTCATTCAACACCATTAGAATCTAGGCCTTGTCTCCCTTGTTCCCCCTCTCATGGAGGAAAACCCAAGTATGCTTCTGCTTATCTTCCTCCAGCATTTCACTGTCTACCCTACCAGTTAGAACCGATTGTTCCCATTAATCATCACCTCCATTCAGGAGGGCAGAAGCTTGAAATGGTCCCCTAAGAATCTACTCCAGTGCTGCTAAGACTTTAGTGGGCGTCATTCACCCTGAAGGCTTGCTAAAACACTGATTCCTAGGCCCCATCCCCGCAGAGTCTGAGTCAGTAGGTATGGAGTAGGGCGGGTGATCTTGCATTTCTAACAAGCTCCCCAGTAATGCTGATACTGTGGGTCCATGGACCATACTTTGAATAGCACTGAACTAGTCCATGCCTCAAAACCCATGTTTCCATAGTAACCTCAAAAACTCAGTGGTTTTCACCTGGGGGGCAATTTTGCTTCCTGGGAGACAGTGGGCAGTGTATCTGGCACTTGGCGCTTGTAGATATCTGGAGATAACTTTTTATTGCCGTTACTTGGAGAGTGGGGTTGGGGGCTACTGGAATCTAGTGGGTAGAAACCGGGGATGCTGCTAAACATCTTATTTTTTTTTATTTTTTATTTTTTAAAGATTTTATTTATTTATTTGACAGAGAGAGACATAGCGAGAGCAGGAACACAAGCAGGGGGAGTGGGGGAGGGAGAAGCAGGCTTCCTGCAGAGCAGGGAGCCCGATGTGGGACTCGATCCCAGGACCCTGGGATCTGACCTGAGCCAAAGGCAGACGCTTAATGACTGAGCCACCCAGGCGCCCGCTGCTAAACATCTTATAATGCCCAGGAGAGCTGCCCAAGAAAAAATTATCTGGCATAAACATATCAATAGTGCTGGGGTAAAGAAAGCCTACTTTAGTCCATGGGGTCAACCCACAGAAAGATGGACTTTGCAAGTAGTTTTGTGAATCTTCCACCTTTCTCTAAAAGGCAGCATCCAGTAAAAAATGCCCCACATCGTATGTCATCAGGGAAATGCAGATTAAAACAATGGTGAGATAGCACTACACACCTATGAGAATGGCCCAAATCGAGAAACACTGACAACACCATATGTTGGCGAGGATGTGGAGCGACAGGAACTCTCGCTCATTGCTGGTGGGAATGCAAGATGGTACAGCCACTTTGGAAAACAGTTTGACAGTTTCTTACAAAATTGAGCGTACTCTTACCATATGATCCAGCAATCACACGCCTTGGAATTTACCCAAAGGAGCTGAAAATTTATGTCCACATAAAAACTTGCACACAGATGTTTATAGCAGCTTTCTTCACGATTGCCAAAACTTGGAATCGACTTCCATAGGTGAATGGATACATAAACTGTGGTATGTCCAGACAATAGAATATTATTCAGCTTTAAAAAGAAATGAGTTCTCAAGCCATGAAAAAACACGGAGGAATCTTAAATGCATATTATTATGTGAAAGAAGCCAATCTGAAAAGGCTACATATATATGATTCTAGCTATATGATATTCTGGAAAAGGCAAAACTATGGAGCCAGTGAAAAGATCAGTGGTTGCCAGGGGCTGGGGGGGGGGGGGGGGGGGGGGGGGAGGAAAGGATGAATAAATGGGATGTAGAGGATTTTTCGGGCAGTGAAATTACTCTGTACGATACTATGATGATGGAGGCTTGTCTATTATACATTTGTCCAAACCCATAAAATGCACACCACCAAGAGTAAACCAGAATGCTGTAAGGTGAACTATGGACTCTGGGTGATGATGATGTGTCAGTGTAGGCTCATCATTTGTAACACACGTCCCACTCTGGTGGGGGACGTTGCTAATGGGGGAGGCTGTGCGTGTGCGGGGGTAGGGGCTATGGAAAATCTTTGCACCTTCCTGTCAATTTTGCTGTGAACCTAAAACTGCTCTAAAAAAACAGTCTTAAAAAAAAAGGGCTGCAAAAGAAAGTAAATTATAGTATAATCAACTTAACATCTGTTGTTTTATATTGTGCTTACCTCCTTATATTACCAGCCTGGCCCCTAGAGGCATCTGAATTTGCAACCCTCTGATCTAAACCAACCTCTCTGTAGATGAGGGAGGAGTGCGGAGATGGGCCAAATAATTTGCCCAAGGTTCAACAGGGAACCCAGACTTGAAATCCAAGCCTGTGACAGTGATCATGATACCAGTATGAATCAACACACACACACACCAGCACCCTAGTACTTTCAGGTAAAACTATATTATGTATTCATTTATTTATTCTTTCAGCATCCATTCCCCATACACAGTGTTCTTATTTGCACGCACGCACACACATTAAATACTTCGATAGATAAATCAGAGGTTCTCATGTATTACCTAATAACAGCATTGGACACGTGACATGTCTGGCCCATGATATTTATTTAGCATCCCCTCCAAATGCTTAAAGATAGAGATGTTCCAGCAACAAGTTCTATTTTGGAAATACCAAATTGAAACTTGGAACTTATTATGAGACTGGATGGCTCTTCCATCTATCAATACAGAGTGAAAACAGCTGCCCTCTTAAAATGTGTGAGCTGTGGCCAAATCAGTTTTCTTCCCTTCAGAGACATTTGACACTATCTAGGGTTTTTTTTAATCTTTATCATTTTAGCATTAAAAGAATTGTAAAAAACAAAAACCAAAGCAATGAGCAACAACAAAACCACAGGATAAAAAATTCAAAATATTAAAGAGCAAAGAAAGAGGCTAAATTACACTTGAATGCTGCCCCTAGGAAAGGGGTTGGCATACTATGGCCTGCATGTCAAAGCCAGCCCACCATCTGTTTTTATAAGTAAAGTTTTATTAGAAGACAGCCACGTCCATTCGTTTACATATTTTCAATGGCTACTTTCATGCTACAGTGGCAGGGTGGAGTAGTGGAACAGAGACCATATGGCTGGCAAAGCCTAAAATATTTACGATCTGGCTCTTTGTGGGAAAAGTTTACCAGACCTGCTCTTGATGATGTATTAGGTTGTACCATATGAAATTGCCAACATTTGGCAGTTTTGACCTATGCTTTTATATGGTTCACTCTCTCTCTCTCTCTTTTTTTTTTTTTACGATTTTTTATTTATTCATTTGAGAGAGAGAGCGTGCAAGTGAGAGCATGAGCAGTGGGCAGGGTCAGAGGGAGAGGGAGAATCAGACTCCCTACTGAGCAGGGAGCCCAACAGGGGGCTCCATCCCAGGACCCTGGGATCATGACCTGAGCTGAAGGCAGACGCTTAATCGACTGAGCCACCCAGATGCCCCTCGTATGGTTCACTCTCAAAAGCAAAGGATGTTATTCCACTGAAAAAGGGCATCTTTTTCTTGTAGGCCAAAACTTGTAGTGACTCTTGGAACACAAAACAGAATTTCACAATGGCCATGTTTATCAATAAAATCACTTCCTCATCTAAAACATAAAATAACATGAAAACCATCCTTCCTTTTCTCAGGAAATGGAGACCTCCATGAGAAAGGCCTCACTGGCCTTGAAACAGAATTTTCTAGTGAAAGATTTTGCAGCTCTCCGTAAACATAGATCCACCCTTCCCCACCTGTGAAATCTCTCTTAACGGCAGTTAGCCATTCATGAGGACTTGTTCGTAGCTCCCTCTGCCCATACCATTTTGTGCAAGCACTTATGTCTATGTTTCACTTAAGAGGTGGCGCTAATATGTTTGCATAACGTGGGGTGCTATAGGTCATTGCTAACGTAACAGAGTAAACCTCCACTCAGATGGCCTCAAGTTACACCACACCCATAGCTGTCAATTTTCATCTTCCTGTAGAAATATCCAGCATGGTGAGAGGGAACGAGCTTAGGCATGTGACTTAGGCCAACTTACTTTGGAATTCTGGCCCTACCTCTTACCAGTTGTATGAACTTGGGCAAGTTCTGTAGCTTTGATGAGCCGCACTTTCCTTAACTGTAAAATGGGGGTGGATGCCTATTTTGCAGAGGTTGTTATAAGGATTAATAATTATGTGTGGGCCACCTGGGTGACTCAGTCGGTTAAGTGTCTGATTCTTGATTTTGGCTCAGGTCATGATCTCAGGGTTGGGAGACCAAGTCCTACATTGGGCTCCGTGCTGGGTGTGGACCCTGCTTAAGATTCTCTCTCTCCCTCTCCCTCTGCCCCTCCCTGCCCCTCTCTAAAAATATTAATAATAATTATTATTATTATGTGAACAAAGTGCCTGACCATTAGCAAATTAGTTGAACCACATGAAATTGCTACCCCCCCCCAAAATGGCAATAACATGTTATTTGACCTAAAGTTGTCCCCGTTGGGATCGGTTGCTGTTATTGTGTGTGCGTGGGCCAGGCCCAGATAAAGTGGACAGAGCACTATGTGCCACCTGGAGCTTCCAGTCAGGGTCTGGACTAGGGTGAAGCTGGTGAGGCACCCAAGGTACAAAATTGAAGAGGCACTCACTGTCAGGTGCAGCCCCTGCACCACCATGACTCTGAAAGCATGTGCTTTCTTAAGTTTTCCTCCTGAGGCACCTCTCTTGACCCTCCATAGTTCCAGCTCTGTTGCAGGGTTCCCCTTACCTAGCCGAGAAATTCCTCATCTCCTTAGCTCAGGTGCTCTGTGCCTCTCCCTAACCTGAAAACCATCTCTTGGGTGACCCTTTAATAACTAAGGGATGAATGAGTCACAGCAGATTGTAACATGACACCCTCCCCAAAATGCTTGCTTTAAGAGAGGATTAAAAATCTTAATTAAAAAAGAACTAGGGCAGGATTTAAGTCATGACTTAGTCAGTGGAACAGAATGTTGCAGGAGACCAGCAGCCTGTGGGGATCCTGAAAACTCTCTCAGTTGGCAGATAGTGTCTCGAGTCACCCCGCAGGTCCAAGCACATAAACATGTAGCCACAGAGAAACTGATGCACTGGGGACTTCAAGTGAGTCTTGAAGAATGGTTACATGGTCAGATAGATAAGAAGGGAAGGATCTCTTCCTCATTCTTTCTGTTTTTCCTTCTCCAAAAATGACTTGATATGACAAAGGACTCCTGTGGTAGCCAACTTCCAAGATGGCCCCCAGTGATTCTCCCCTCCTGGTACTCATGCTCATTATGTAGTGAGTCCCCTCCCACACTGAATCAGGGCTGGTCTGGGTGACCAATGGAATATGATGGAGGTGAGGGTATGTGACTTTTCAGGTTAGCACATAAAGAGGATTGTGCCTACTACTTTGCTCTCTTAGAATGCTCATTCTTAGAGAAGCCAACCACCATGTCATGAAGATATTCAAGCAGCCCTTTGTGAAGAGAACCATGTGTGAAAGGAACTGAAGTGCCATTCCAACAGCCAGCACCAACTTACAAGTCAAGTGAGTGCACCATCTTGGAGGTGGATCCTCCAGTCTCCGTGTTAAGCCCTCAGATGACTGCGGCCCCAGCTCACCTCAGACTACAACCTCCTGAGAGATCTTGAACGAGCACCAGCCCAGTCAACTGTTCACAAGTTCCTGACCCACAGAAAATATGAGATAATAAATATTTATTGTTTCAAGCTGAAAGGTTTTAAGAATTCAGACCAAAAAAACACCTCCTTAAATCAGTCAGAAAAGGGCAAACAACACAACAAAACAACGGGCCAATGACTTGAAGAGACACTTCACAAAAAAGGAATATCCAAATGGCCCATAATCATGTTGTTATAGACTGAATGTTTGTGTCCGCCTAAAACTCACATGATAGTATTTGGAGGTGATAGTATTTGGGGGCCTTTGAGAAGTGATTAGGTCATAAGGGTGGAGCCCTCATGATTGGGGTTAACACTCTTGTAATGGAGACCCTGGAGAGGCCCTCATACCTCCTTACATGGGAGGACACTGTGAGAAGACAGCGTTCTATGGACCTGGAAGCCGGCCCTCTTCTCCAGACATCAGATCTACCGGTGCCTCGATTGTAGACGTCCAGCCTCTAGAACTATGAGAAATGAAGGTGTGTGGTTTATAAGCCACTCAGTCTATGACGTTCTGTTATAGCGGCCTGAACTAAGATAGAAAGTGGTCCCAAGAAATGGGGGTGCTGCTGTAATAAATACTTAAAAATGTGGAAGTGGCTTTGGAACTGGATGATGGGTAGAGGCCAGCAGAGGGTAGTGGGGCCTGCTAGAGAGAGCCCGGATGGCCAGGAGCGGGCTGTTTGGCGCAATGCTGAGCACCCAGAAAGGAAAGAGGAGCAGTGTGTGGAAAGCTTCAGACTCAGAGAACCCCGAACCCAGAACAGAATGGCAGGAGGAATATGGATGGGGAAGGCTGATGGGGTCTTGGCCAGCAATGAGGAACATGTTATGGGAAACCGGAGGAAAGGTGCTCTTGTTATAAAGCAGCCAAGAACTTGGCTGAGTGTGTTGGTGTTCTGGCGTTCTGTGGCAGGCGGACCGTGCAAGCGATGTGAGCGGAGAGATAGCTGCACCTGTTGGTAAGGCAAGCGGTGAAGGTGTGCCTGGGCCCCTCCTGACACCCCCCACAGTGCCCCGTGGGAAGAGGGAAATGACTCGAAGACAGAAGTGTTAAACAAAAAGGAAGCAGAGCTTAAAGATTTGGAAAATTGTCAGCTTGTCCATATTGCAAAAAGGAGAATGCAGAGGATGTGCCCAAGTGACCTAGATAAGGAGGTCAGTGTGAGTCAGCCTTCTCTCCAGAAGCTAGGAGCTGCTTCCAAGACAGTGGAAGAATGATGCCCAAGGCAATTCAGAGAGGCTCAGGGGGGCTGCCCCCCCCGCCCCCCCCATGCAGGGGGCTTGGGGGGCACCCAGCGCCTGCAGGTCCTCAGCACTCACTGCCCGGAGCCACCTCACCTCGCAGGCTCTGCTCCCCACACTCTGCAGCACCTGCCCCCCTAGAGGCTGATGGCAGCAAATGTGGTAGCCTCTCCCAGAAATGTCCTTTTAACCAGTCTGGAGTCACCTGTTAGCATGGGTGAGAAATCCGCCCAGCAGACCCCTTCCGTCCCCCATAGGAAGGTGACCTTGCCTGAAACAATCCACTTTTTGCTAGAAACTTCCTTTTCCTGCCCCTTTCTGCCTATAAAACCTTCCATTTTGTACAGCTGCATGGAGTTCCTTTCTGTCTGCTGGAAAGGATGCTGCCTGATTCATGAATTGTTGAATAAAGCCAATGAGATCTTTAAAATGTACTCAGTTGAATTTTGGTTTTTAATGCTGGCAGAGCCTCAGGCCCGGGACAGAGGTGGGGACCCAGACCCAGAACTGCTGTGGGCAGCGTCCCCGAGCTGTGGGGTGATGCTCCACGCACCGAAGTACTCTGCGGCAGTACCGTTGAATGAGCGGCCGGTACACACAGCGACGGAGCTGTCTCACCACATAGTGTAGACCTTCGTGCGGGAGGGGGGCTGGGGATGGCGGTTCTCTATTTTGTAATCTGGGTACGGATGACATGGATCTGTTCAGTTCGTGCAGATCTGCCTCACTGTAAGAAAAGATTTTGAAAGCATCCATTTTCCGAGATGTATTAGAAGGCAAGAAGCTCCCAGTTCAGATCCTGACATCCGTAGTTCTGAGTTCCAGGTTCAAGGTGAAGTCGCATTTGGATGCCTGTTCCTCGAACTCAGTGGTAGGCAAATTTATAGCTTGTAGGCAAAATCAAGCCAGCCATAGTTTTTTGTAAATAAAGTTTTATTGGGGCACAGACACATCCATTTACGTATATGTTATCTGTGGCTGCTTTTACCCGACGTCAGCAGAGCGGAGTAGTTGTGATGGGGATCAGTTCCCTGGCCCACGAAGTCAACAGCTCTGATTGACTGAGAAGCTTCTGATGCTGCTGCATCTCTCACCTCTTCATCCTTTTGACCCTTGATCCTCCCTTCGCCCGGCTCGAGGCTGTGCATCGCATGCACATTATCTGAGTGCAGACAAGCCCTGTGATGCTCTGGATAAAGAACATGTAGGGCCAGGACCTTGCTGGCCATTGCCCTGCCTCTCCATTGCCACATACCCCAGGTGTTCCTGCAGGTGCACCCTGAGGTGGAATTATCAGAATGTTCATTTGGCTCATGACCAAGGTGCTCCTGAAGATGTGATTGAATCTGACAACAATGGTCATTCAGGGCATGCAGAATAGCTACCCACATTCAAGCCACTAAGCAGAAAGAGACCTGTAAGTGCATAGTTCTTGGAATAGGACATCTGGACAGAATCGTTTTGATCGCTAACTTCCACTCCACTGTAGCGCATGATCGGAGATGGGCTCTGGGTTCCCATGGCTTTGTTTTTTGTTTTTTGTTTTTTTAGCCAAGAGTATGTGACACATGCCAGGTGTTTGGCAATTACATCTTGCTGAATGTGGTCACTTACATGGAAATACAAAAAAATCATCCACTGTTAAAAATCAAGAAAATTGTCACTGCCAGACATGTTCGAGACGTTATTTTTTTTTTGAAGTATTTTCTCTCCCCCGTCTATACTCAGCTGTCTTTTAGGCATCATTTTTCTTTAAGAAAGGAAGGAGTCATTGGAATGGAAGAAAACACTTTGGAGAGGGATCGTCCAGTAGTTACAACTCTAAGTTTCAATTGAAAAAGTTGGCCGTCTTGTCTGCATTCTTCCAAGGCTTTGCTCTGTGACCTTGGGCTTGCTTAGCCTATCTGGTCTTCCATCTGTAAAAAGTAAATGTTTCAGTTCATGCTTACTCGACTTCCTCAACTGATCTAGGGGATGATAGTTGTTCACGAAGTTCTTTTAGCTGTCTCGGTGGACTCGAGATGGAATTAACCCCCTGTGACAAGAGCCAGTACATTTCCACTGCCAGGACTTTGTGATAAAGAGGGGAGATTAGCGGCCAGACTCGGTCTTAACTTGCACAGTCTCGTTGAGTGATACAGCCATTGGGTGACTTCACGTACCTAAGGGAGGCCAAGAGGAGTCTGGGTCAGGAGAAGAATTCCCTTCTGAGAGGGAGAAATTGTACAGAAGCACAAAGGGAAAGACCTTCTAAAAATGTTTATTACTTTTTTTTTTTTTTTTTTTTTTTTTTTTTTGGTTGTATTGGTTGAATGTTCAATTAAACCAGAAACACATATTGAACAATACATAATAATTCAGACACTATTGTGGATACATTTTAGAACCCTCTTTGTGAGATACTAAAGCTTTCAGAGGAAGAAACCACAAGTGCAAATTTTGTCTACACCTGTTACTGGATACGTGATCTGGGGGAGCCTACTTAGTTTATCTGAGCCTTAATTTCCTCATCCAAAAAATGGAGATAATCATCCATTATCCACCCATCCCTTAGCATTGCAGGGAGAAGGAAATGAAATAAAGGATATAAAGTGCTCAGTAGAGTGCCTGGAAAGAAACCAGCAGTAAAGCTTAGCCATGTGATCGTTGTTGTTACGTTAAACTGGGTTTTACAATTGAATCTACTTTTGTTAAGAAACAATTTCCAAAACCTAGAACACAGAAAGATTACAGTGTGCCTTTTCAGTGCCTGCCAGATCATTACCTACAGGCCCATGTAAGGGGCAGCTAATGTAGGCAACTTGGTTTGACTTATTATTTACTTGGTTAGACCCAAGTCTTTATCAAATTAAGTGATAACTTGTAGGAAATTGGTAAACTGGAAAAGATTTTTGTTAGGTGGAGATGTAAATGATTTCTAACAGAAAAGTATTACGGTTTTAGTACTCCATCAGATATTAACCATTCTGTCTTTAACATGGAGATCTTGTTTTGGCATTCTTTCTTTCAGAGACTATAAATACTTCAATCTTCGGTATTCTCTTTTGGGCCAGCTACACCATCCTGCTGGCTGAAACATGCTTATTCACTGTAGGTATGTGAGCTTTGCTTTTAGCTCTTTGAAAATTATAATCTGAGGGTTTCTAGCCTCATCTTTTTTCTTTCTTCTTTGGACTGAGTAGAGGAGGAAGGTATTTGAATCTTCCAGGATGCTCATTGGAGGAGCTGAAGTTGTTCTGATGTGAGAGGGCTAGAATGTTTCGTAACAAAAGATCCATAGTTAAGGCAAAAAGTCATTGTACCTCAGTGCCTAGCACATGGTAGATGAAATGTGTACTTGCCCACCCCTAACACCCACCCCCATCCTTACACATTAACGTACCATCACATTTTGAATCTAAAATGTGTCTCTTGTGGACAGCATAGAGTTAGATCTTATTTTCTTTATCTCGTCTGACAGTAAGTGCTTTTTGATTGCACATTGTCTAAGCCATTATAGTTATTATCAGTATGGTTGGATTTATGTCTGCCATTTTGTTTTGTTTTCCCAATGTCTCAGATATTTTCTGTTCCTGTCTTCCACCTTTACTATATTCTGTTGTAGTAAGTGGATATTTTCTAGTGTATAATTTTCATTCTTTTAATCATATTTTTACTGTCTCTCTTTTTTTCTTCGTGGTTGCTCTAAGACAAAATACATCTTAACTATTATCATAATGCACTTCAGGTATACTAATTTAATCCCAGTAAGATGCACAAACTTCAGTCCCGTGTAACTCCATTCCTTACTCCAGTAACGTGTGCGTTACTGCTATATGTATTGTTATATCTGTTAGAAACCAAACAATACATCGTTACAGTTACCGCCTTATGTAATCTTATGTCTTCTAAAGAAGCTGAGAGAAGGAGAGCAAGTATATTAACCTTCTTATTTACCATTTTTGGATCTCTTCATTTCTTCCTGTGGATTCAAGTTAGCATTTGGTGTCATTCCCTTACTCTATACCCTCACAATTTAACTTCTTTATAAGAAATAGACTTTATAGTCTCAGCCTCTGTGTGTGTGTATGTGTGTGTGTGCGGGGGTGGGCGTTCTAGAGAAATAAACATGCCTTCTCTGATTCAGTGTAAGATCTTTGTCAATAAATTTTAACCTTACCTCTTCACATCTAAAATAAGAATAGCTGGATGTTAGCTCTTCTACACACAGGAAGACAAATACAAACATTTCTTATTACTTAATCCCACCCTAAATCCTTTCTCCTATAAAATACGTTTAAAACATGAAGAAATCAGAGGCCTTTTTATGGACACTGGTTTATTCCGACAAACGAATGACGGAATGTCCTTTAACTTCAACCTAAAAGCTTTTCCTGGGAAAAGACAAAAGTGGTTTTTTGGAGGGCTTTTGCTTTAATCTATTTTTCCTTCAGTTGCTGGGGATTTTGATAGGCGACCGCACTGTTAGCACACTGTGCATTTTAATTACAAAAAATCTAGCTCTGGTGACACATTGCTTGCTTTCTCCAGAAGAAGGCCTGCACTTCCTTCCACCACTAGCGATGTTTCTGGTTAGATGAAGAGGTGAGGGAAGGGAGAAGGTATCTCTTCTTTGGGCTAAAATATGGGAAGTGATCCTAGTGTTTCTGCTCACAGAGAAGCCACACTTGAGTCTGTTTCGAAGCAGTGCTTCCCAAACTTTAATATTCATACGAATGACCTGTTAAAATGCGGATTCTGATTCAGGACCAGGAGGGTTTGGCCCGGGAACCTGCAGACGTCGTTAGCGGACCCACAGCTCAAGCAGCAAGGGTCAGGCCACTCATTCTCAAACTTCCAGCGCCTGGTAATCAGTGCGGAGTTTTCAAAAACTCCTGGGGCCCATGCTCAAAGGTTGCAATTTGAACGATTGTGATTGTGATCGTAATGTGCGGACAAGTTTGGGAACTCATCGGGAATTGCAAGTTGAGAGGCCAAGAGACGATGATCAAGCAGGGAGTATCCTGTCCCGGGCCCCGTGTACCCCACACCAAGTTGGGTATGCTTCCAGAGTTGAGTCTCTTCGTGGTGGGCATGTCCCGGCCATGGCTACCAGGTAAATCTGCTTTCTCTTTTTTCACATCTATCCACATTCAGCATAACCTTCGTACAGCTGCCCCCAGGGCGTAGACCAACCCTCTGGGGTGCAGGCCATAGAGGGATGCAGGTAGAATGTTAAGCAACAGTTGAGAGACTGAAGACACAAACGGACAATGGCCCGACCACATAGGACGACAAAACCCTGACTCACAGCCTCTGCGGCCGCCAACTTGAGAAGCCAAGCCACAACCCCTGCGGTCATCAGGCCAGAAGGGCTGGACTTTGTCAGTGACTGGCAGTTCCCCTATTTTTTTGCCCCAGCTCCCAACACCGGACCAACCAGAGAAAGCCAAATATGCTCCCCAAACCAATGCCACAAGATGCCCCACTTGTAATTGCTCTCCTCCAGCTTCCCCATGTCCGCAACCTCCAGTCAGGGCATACTTGGAGCCCTCCTGTGGTTCCAGACACGTTTCCACTCCTCTGCTCGTCTTTGAGTCTCAGCCAAGGTAAGTGATGGAGGCTGAGTCCCCAGCTCTGACTAATCAGCCTCTGTTCTCTTTCGGGTGGTCTTCATTATTTATACACGCATGAATCAGAGTCTGCTTTTTATTATCACCCTGCCCCAGCAACTCTAAATAATTTCAGTGATATAATACCTCCCCGGGGTGAGGGTGGCCTGGGCACATCGCCCTGGCCCCTTGGTGATGTCGCTGCTTTTTAGGCACTTTTCCTACTAATTTTTAAACCATAGCTGGGTAGCCAGGCTGGCCTGGAGCTCCAGACAGCTCTCTTTTCCCTGAACTTGCTGCATTTTGAGCCGGCTGTCTCCACACCAGGGGGCTCTTCCATTTCCTGAACCCTTCCTACAGCTGCAGCCCTTTTCCAGATCACATTTTTTCCCCCAGGAGGTCACAACCTCTGACTCACTCCTCTCCCCCTTTCTTCCCGGCAGCACACCCCGTCCCCCTACCCCCCCGCCCCCCACCAGCCAGCCCAGGGCCAGGCTCCAAAACCTCAGCCTTTCACTTTGGTTTCTATTGTTCTGTTTCCTGCCAATTGATCCCTGGCCCAGTGAAAATTAACATTTTCAGCGTTGTGTAATTTACATGGGATAATCTAAGTGGCTCTTCTCTGTGAAAAAAGTGTGGGCATCCTTCAGTCACCAAGTGTGTTATTTAAAGTCAAAACTGCAGGTCATAAGCTGCTTCCAAACCAGTTTACTGGTTTCTGATAGGGCACGTTAAGCCTATAGTTATGGTTCGTGGTTTGTTTTTTTTTTTTTTTAAGCCACTTTTGTTGTTCCGTTTTGCCTCATTCTCCTTCCCCAACACCACCTATCCTCACCCGCCCCCATCCATCTAAATTCTTCACATTTCTGGGGTGTATTGAAAACTTTCACATCGTGAAGCCTAACTTGCCAGTGTATTCTTCCTACCGTCTTGATTATGCCTCAACATAGGGCAGGAGAGGAATAATATGTAAAGTGTTAAGAAAGATGATCCAAATCTCAGCAAAAAGGCCGGGGGCGCTCAGGATCTCCTTTCAATGCCATAGCGGTACCCTTTTCAGCGAGCCCAGCCCAGGACCACGCAACTGGCTGTAGAAGCTGTCTCCGTTTGACTTGCTATTTACTAGTTGGGACATAAGAACCCCGGACTACGTGAAGTTATGTGTTCACATGTATATTTTGTCTGGAAAGACATGCAAATCATTTCTGGCTGGTGGAAAAGAACACCCCAAAGGTCATGGTGTCATAGACCCGTAGGACGCGGAACAGTGTCGTGTGCAACCTGGCAAGCTCATGCGAACGTCCTTCTTTTTACACAGTTTCCCCCCGTGCTCCTTGCAATACCTTGACTGTCTCATTGATCCCGTCATTAAGGAATTGCAGAAAGTCTTCAACGGGAGCCATGTTTTTAACTTTTTGGAAATTACAGCTTTGAAGAGTCCAGAAAAGCCGCCGTAGGAGCCCCTCCTGGCCGCTGTAGGGGGTGAAGAGCATCTAGGTCCTTCAGTGCAGCTGTTCGAACCCTCTCAGAGAGCCCCCCTCGCAGAGTTATTTATTTTTTTTCCCAACCTATACTGTTAACGTCCGTCCGGGAACCAGAGCCCCGGGAAAGCTTTTCCACAACATTAATTAAAAGGGGAATCTGAACACGTAAATAACATTTGCGGCCTCCCCTGTGTGCCTGGTAAAGTATCCCTGGCACACAGTGAAAGAGCCCCAGGGTGCAGTGGGTTTTCCAGCGACTGGCCCACCAGCAACCAGCGCGAGGGAGGAAAGGTAACCGGTTTTTCCAGAATGATGAGGGAGTAATAAAGCAGAACCCACTCGAGTCTAAGCGTCGGCCACAAACACACGTGTTGGAGCGGCAGCAATTTCACAGGAATCTGGAAAAGCCCAGACCCCTGGTGAGTTCTAACAGCAAAGCCAGGCCAGGCCCTAGCCTCCGGGAAGGGGCGCACACTCGCTTGCAAAATTTGTTGGCAATAAAATATTTGAACAGCTGGGGTCCCGCGCAGAGTTCTGACATGGGCCATTTTATACAAAGGAGTCTTTTTTTGTTCTCCGCACTCCAAAAAGGGAAAGGTCTTTTCATGTTTGTATTGAAAAAGTAGCCAATCGCCCCAAAAGGTCAGTTGGTCTATTCGTTTTCTGGCTTCTTTAACACAATTCCTTGTTATTAGCTATGTGTTTTCAATCACCTGGCATGCATTTAAGCAGATTATTCTAGCATAAAAGGCATTTCACTTTTTAGAGATATTAGAAGGCACGTTTGTCTCTTCGTGGTACTGTTGGTATTCAGGCTACTGTTTGCGCTGTGGGCCACTGTTTTATGTGCTGTTTCATATTCATCTGCCTCTGAATGGTTGACTGCTCGGGAGAGACTGAGAGTGTTGATCTCCATCATTCAGATCTCAGAACTTAAGGCTTTTCCATTTTGTTTGGGTTTGAAATATTAAGGTGACCAAGCGAGAACATAAATGAAAAGCTTATTTAAAAAATAGTCTCCTTCGGGGCGCCTGGGTGGCTCAGTTGGTTAAGCGACTGCCTTCGGCTCAGGTCATGATCCTGGAGTCCCTGGATCGAGTCCCGCATCAGGCTCCCTGCTGGGCAGGGAGTCTGCTTCTCCCTCTGTCCCTCCCCCCTCTCATGTGCTCTCTCTTTCATTCTCTCTCTCTCAAATAAATAAATAAAATCTTAAAAAAAAAAAATAGTCTCCTTCGCTAAAAATACCCAGAATCCTTCCATGCTTTCTAAAAAAAAATATTTGTTTATTTGAGAGAGAGAGAGAGAGAGAGCGCGAGCATGAGGTTTGAGGAGGGGAGGGGCAGAGGCAGAGGGAGAAGCAGACTCTCCGCTGAGCAGGGAGCCCAAAGCCGGGCTCAATCCCAGGACCCCGTGATCATGACCTGAGCCCACGGCAGACGCTTCACCGACTGAGCCACCCAGGTGCCCCCATTCCATGCTTTGGTAACTCTTTAGTGAAGCTGTTTTGTATTTTTTAGCAGACATGCAAAAGGATTAGCCAGGGCCTAGGACAGTGCCCTTGTAATTGCTGGCTGAGTTTTCTTAAACAATAAAAGCTACCTAAATGGTCAATTTGTATATATTTCATTTTGCCTTAGTCTAAGAATTCATCTGTGCCCAAATAAATCTAGAAAGCCGAGCCAAGGAATAGGGTAGGCTAAGGGTTTTACTATTACTGTTCTGCAGGGCGAAGCAGTACCTTCGTCCATCCTTGGACCTGAAAAAGGTTTTTTTGATCAGGGGTCCCCTTACCCCCGTGCTCAGTCCCCAGATCAGTGATGTGTTCACCAGATATTCGCTGCCTTCCGAGCTGGTGACAGGCTGGTCTGTTTGCTCCTGGCTTTCTCTGGCTCCCCCTCCTCCCACGTAGTATGGCTACTTGTCAGGAAGGAAACACAGAGAGGACCCTAAAGACCTAAAGACCCTAAACTTACAGCATTTTCCTTAAATGACTTTAATGCTGCTTATTTCACAATAAATTGAGAAGATCTCCCTGAAAGTTTACTGCTTCCTTTTGGAGGTATCAGCTCAGGCTTTTCCCTTGCATTTTCCAGAAAATTCCATCTTCAAAGAGTTGAACACCCTTGCCCCGTCCGTATAACAGGTTCAGGTTCCGGGTCTGCCTGACCCCCTCTGGCTTTCGTGCTGCTTTTGATACTCAAATTACTTGTTCTACTGCAGGAAGACCTTCACTTACTGCCTCAAATTGGACTTGTAAAGGCTGTATTTATTGAAGAGGAGGAACTTGTCTGTTTTTCCCTTTTGTTCTGCCATGAAGCTAAGATTAATGGCCCCATATAAATTGCTGGTCTGCTCCTTTATCTGCAATACGTGAAAAGTTCTGACCCCATAATACAGGTAATGAAAGTCAGCGGTAGCAAATAAATCAGCTTCAAGTGGGTCAGTTCATTAGAATAGCTTGCTTTGTTGCATTTGTCTGGAACCCCTGGAATCTCGGCTCCACCCCTTCTAGTTCGGAGACACCGCTGTCCTGGCCCCCACCTTCCTCAGGGCAAGCTGCTGTTCCTGGGGTGGGGGGCCGCTAATCTCTTTCCCGGTTAGTGGCAGGCTTTTCCTTTGGCCTGCTCTCCTTCTCACAAGCCTCTCGGCCCGTCAGGGGAGACTTGGCTTCCTCTCGCTGCCCTGAGGCCTAGAGGAAGGGCTGACCCCTCTGTTGGGGCCACTCCTTCAGCCTCTACGCTGCTCTCCAACATGGCAGCCACGAGCCACACTGTAGCTACTGGGGGCTTGAAATGTGGCCACTCGGGGCTGAGATGTGTGGGGGGTGTAAAATTCATACCAAATGCCAAAGACTTCATACAAAATAAGTAAACAAAAGAATATCAAATACCTCAATAATTTTTACACATTATACATTGAAATGACAATATTTTGCATCTGTTGGCTTCAATAAAACGTATTATTAAAACTAACCTCATGATCTTCTTTTTACTTTTTTTTTTTAATGTGGCCACTAGAAATGTAAAACTCCGTACGTGGCTTGCATTTGCGGTTCTTGCTCCATTCCCATTGGACCGCGCCGGCCCCCCACTCGCTATTTCTCTGCCTTTGCGGGTCACCCCATGTGGTGCCATGGCCTTTTTCCACCTGTCGCGGCTCCCGGGACACTCCTTGGTCGTCCTCTGGGCTGGGATTCCCGCTCTTCTCCATCCAACTCTTCTCATCCTAACTCTGGGCCAAGACAACTGTAACCGTAGCTACACGTAGCCAGTAAGTATTCGTTCGGCACTTACTGTTGTCAGGTGCTTTGAGGCTCTGGATCTATGTATTTCCTTACAGGGTAAGAAACGGATTGCAAAGAACGTATCATCTCTTAAGAGGGAAGGGATTATAACCAACAGGACAAAACGAGAAGGGTTCTGGAACGGGTCTATGTATAAAGCACTATTGGAGGCCACGGGGGAAGCACCCACGGGAGACAGAGGTGGAACGTGCCTCGCAGGACCAGATGCCAGAGCTCCACGAGGCCAGGGTGGCAAGGCTGCAGAGGGGGCAGCGGACCAGCCAGCGCTCTGGCCGGGGCACCGGGTGGTCAGGCTGCAGAAGAGCAGATGATGGTGAGAGGAAGATGGGCTGATGGGGCCTCGGGGGGGATACGGCTGCAGTCCTGCTGGCTCCAGAAGCCGGAGAGGAGGATCTGGGTGGCGAAGCTGGAGCAGGGCACGGCACAGAGGCCCTTACGGGACAGGGGTGGGGTGCTGAGCTGGATCAGTGCTGAACCCGGTCATGCGTCTTTGTGAGCATCCACCGGGCACTGGCAGGAGGAAGGGGCCGGAGAACTTGCTCGTGGGTCCCGGCTTCTACAAAGGTCTGCAAGTCTGCTCTTGGACCGGAGAGAGCTGCTTTTGCACTCAGAAGTTTAGCAGAAACAATGACCTCGTTCACCAGCCTCCAAGGGGCCGGCTTGCCGAGGCAAAACGCCCGAGGTTTATTAAAAGTGAAAACTCATTCTCCAGTAAACGCCTTACCTGTCAGAACCTTCTCTCTACCTCTCCGTGACAGGAAATCCAGGGTAATGAGCAGTTACAGAGCCCATGTATTTTCTTGATTCTTGAAACCCAGAGACCACACGTTGGAGGACCCTCTCAGCTCAGGGTTGTTGCAGACCTGTGCCGGCGGGCCCCCCAAGACTGGATTTCAGGCAGCAGGTAGCTCTGCGTCCGTGTGCCCAGGACTAACACACCCACCCCTGTTGGCTTTCACCGCTGTGTGTGGACAGGGTGCTCGGAGGGGAGAAAGGCCTTGCTCCAAAAAAAAAAAAAAAAAAAAAAAAAAAGTCAATATTGGGGTGAAGTTTATTTTATAACGAAAATTAAGGCAGAATCTCTCCACCAAGCCAAGGCCAGAGCATTGCTTAGAGATTTTCAGCTCACGAGATTATCTGCGGACCTTAAAAAAACACCACCACAGCAAAGAGCTGCATCCCTGGAAAGTCTGACGTCATTGGCCTGATCTGGGCTTTTTTTTTTTTTTTTCTTTGAGCACTCCCAGGTGGTTCCAATCTGCAGCCAAGGTTGCAAACCTGAAAACGACTGAGTTAGATTTTAAAAGTCCCTCTTTTAAAATTTTATGTATTTATTTATTTTGCACTTTACTCGGCTCTGATGTTCTGCCTGAAGTGGGAGGAGTGGAAATTGAGGTGGTTGATTCAAGGCTTAGGAAACCAAATCGACCAGTCCAAAGTGGCGGAGAAAGTCCAAGGTGTGTCTGGGTCGGAGAAATAAATCAGGACTGCGGCTGGAAACCTCACCTGGAGCGGGCTCCTCACTTACTGGACTTCTTTACTGCTCAGCAAAAGCCACGGCAATTGTCCTGAAAGAGCCAGAAAGATGTAGTTGCAGATCAACTTCTCTAAGGCCGGTGGTGTTCCAGTAGATCACCCGGAGGGGCTCGGGAAAACACTGATCGCTGCATCCCACCCCCAGAATTGCAGGTTCTCTAGGTGGGGCGAAGCCAGAAAATTTGGATTTCCAACAAGATCCCAGGTGATGCTGCTGGTCCCCGGAAGGCAGGGAAAAAGAGAATTATTTCAAATGAAGATTCAGCAGAAATCGGCAGGCGTTTACACCGAGCACCCACCGTGTGCTGGCACCGTGCCACACCTGGGGGTCCGGAGCCAGCACTCCTGCCCCCCATAACTTGACTGTCCAGAGACAGAGACCCAGAGGCCCTGGAGGGGACTTCCAGTTTCTTCTTGGAGATGGACAGGTCTAGAAAAAGCATGGCTCACACCCTTGCAATATCGAAAACACAGGCAAACTGCAAGTTCAAACTTTCCTTGAATCTCTGAGACATCTGAGGCTGCAAGCCAACCAACCAGCCCAGAATGGAAGAACAGATAGACACCTGCAACAGGAGACGGGACGGAAGCCCTTACTTCCTTGGGGCAGGTGCCGTGAGAATTTGCTAGAATTTTTTTTTTTAAGTTTGTTTTTAAAATTATTTCTGTGGAGGTCCTCTGTGGGTTTGGGGCCACAATTTGAAATTCATTTTGAGACAAGGTCCACGGTTCTGCCACTTCCGGTTTCCCCAGCCAGGCCATAGGGTAGGAGTGACGGAATAGGAAAAGCCCCAAACCTTCCGTTGTATAGGGAATCCTTCAAGCCAGGAATGAAACTGGATGAGTTTGAACAGTTGAAGGAAGCCCCTGGTTTGGGGTGCTTAGAAGGGCCAGCTGGAGGAAGCCCAGTCTACAAATGGTATTTGTGCCGACAAGCTACGCAAGTATGGATCAACAAGGATTCTTTTTACTAGCAATGTCTAGCACTGGTGGGGCTCGCCCCTTTGCAGATGGTGGGGGACATCCCTAGAGCTTTTCTCTCCTGACAGTGTTTGCTTTCTAGCAACATTCCATGCCCAGCCTCGAAGTAAATTCACCCTGTGTCCTTACAATGGAAGACGTTGAGTAAGTGCAGTCTCTTAAAAATTGCCAATTGCTGGGGCGCCTGGGTGGCTCAGTCGTTAAGCGTCTGCCTTTGGCTCAGGTCATGATCCCAGGGTCTTGAGATCGAGAGAAATTTTTCAGACACATTAGGTGACTTGCCTAAAATCGCTCAGCTAGTAAATGCTCAGGTCATGGTCCCAGGGTCCTGGAATCGAGCCCCGCATTGGGCTCCCTGCTCGGCGGGAAGCCTGCTTCTCCCTCTCCCACTCCTCCTGCTTGTGTTCCTGCTCTCGCTATCTCTCTCTCTGTCAAATAAATAAATAAAATCTTTAAAAAAAAAAAAAATTGCCAGTTGCTGGGCAGCTCCTGTAACTTTTTCTCTATATAAAAGTTTTAGCCGTGGATGTCTGAGAGAAATCTGGAATGTTATTGGAAGCTCTGAAATCTGAAAATATTTTTACTGGACTTTCTGAATTCTTTAAAATAAAGCCCATGGAAGTATATCATTTTTCTTTCCTGGGGACTTTTGGATAACATAAAAGAATTTCATGGGAAAAAATGTTCCTCTTCCAGAAAGTGCTAATAACCAAGATTTGCTGCTTCTCAACGAGAGGCCAATAGAAGTCAAACTAACTGAAGAAGGGAAGGGTAATTCTTCAACCCCTTTATGTTCCTTATTCATTGTATCTTATTCTTCATAGCTTTCAGAATTTCTCCGTCTCTCTGTAGCCCATACTCACTGGAAAGATGCCCGACTCAGTTCTTCCTCTCAGAATTTGTGTGGATGATTTTTACTTCCTGTGAATCCTTTACTGCCTAAACCGTCCTTTTTCCACCACACAGCTTGGCCCACATACCAGGAACCCGGGGTGGGGGGAGATGTAAGCCCTAAATTAAGAAATGTTCTCTCTTTAGTTGTCAACATAAAATAAACTTTCTAGAATTTCCAGGAATTCATCAGTAATCTATGGTGAATTCTTAGTATTTCCTGGAATCATTCACTTGCACTCATCCTCCCTTCAAGCTAATTGCATCATTTAGAGAAGAATCAAATCCATTTTCCAAATATCTGGAGTTGTGAGTCTTCTATATTCTATGCTCAAACGGAAATATTGACTAGCTGTCCCATACATGGTCCCCGGTCTCGCCAGCCTTGCTTTGGATCTGCCAAAGGAGTCTCACACCTAGAGTCTTTAAACTGGACAGTGGTGACCCTGATTCCCAGTTCCATATTCTGGGCTCTACATAAACTGCCCAACATACAGATTCACATTTGATTTGAGAACTCTTTTGGAACTGGCCAACTTCTCTCCACCAGCAATTAACCCAGGTACAAATCGGATGTCCTGAGCTGGCATCGACCTCAAGTTGACCCTTTGTGTCTACTCTCACCTTAACTAGCTGGTACTGAGTTGGTACGCAAGATCGAGGTGCCGTGAAATAGGCCTGGGCGGAAAGCACCTGGAATGATTTCCCCCCCAACATTTCCCTGGCAGTTGGCTTACCATTTGGGTTGAAGGAGATGATCTTTGTGAGTGACCAACCAAAGCTGAGCATGACATATGATTTCTTTCGCTTGGACATTCACATGGATTTTCTAAAAGTCCTTAAATACCCCCAGAACGAAAAGCCTCATGTCTCAGGAGAATAAATATATCGACCCCCCTGACACAGTCACTCACACACACTCACACAAGTAAGTCATAGAAGAGTATCACCGCAAGGGAAAGGGATTACGTTAATGAAACGCTAAACCAAGGATCGGTGTCCATTCGCTCATTCTTGTTAGGATTAAACTGAAAGCCATTTATCTGCCACTAGTCGCTCAGGGATAGATCTTGGCTTTACTTCTGAAAGAGATTCTTGGCACAGTTTCATTGTTAGGGATAGAGGATCCAAGACAAAAAAGAAATTGTCCTGAAGGAGTATAAAAGAGTATGGTCCTCAGATCTTTATCTGTCTTGATGTTTGGAAAACTTGCTTTGAGAGCAATAACATGGGGCTGGAGTAGAAGGACGGGCAGGATGGGGAAGCTGAGAGAGCCGCCAGGAAACTGGGGGCTAGCAGCTCTTCTCTTTTTCTGAGCAGGGGAATACTATTAGACAAGAGTTATAAATACACGAGTGTAAAACCACAGTGTGTCCGAGCAGAGTAGGGCGGTGCTAAGTCCCTACCGCTTGTGTGTGAGGGACAATTGAAATTCGTTCATGGAAAGTTCATGAAGACGAATAAAGTTACTGCATTCAGCATGGCGTTGGTCCCTAACATGGGCTTCCCCAAGTTGTATCAGGTCTCCATCTCCGTCGATTTCCACTGAACCAGGAGAGCGAGTGCCAACTTCTCTTGATCTCTGTTTTTCAACATTAAACCGAGGTGTACTTCGTGGTGATGAGAGCTCTGAACCAAAGGCCCCAAGGACAACCTTGCAGGCCTGAATGGCGCATCCACCTGGATTCATCTTTATGCGGAAGTCTTCATTTACGCCTTCTCTCTTGGCCGTTGCTCCAAACCCGGTCACTGTAAACTATACAACATGGCTGTTTATACTTCACTTTTTAGAATCAGAGTAAAGACAGGGCGCCTGGGTGGCTCAGTCAGTTAAGCGTCTGCTTTCCGCTCAGGTCAGGATCTCAGGGTCCTGGGATCGAGCCCTGTGTGGGGCTCCCCACTCAGCGAGGAGTCTGCTTCTCCAACCACCCCTCCTGCCCCGCCCCCAGTCATGCTCTCGCTCTCAAATAAATAAATAAGAATCTTAAAAAAAAAAAAAGAAAAGAATCAGAGTAAAGGCAATAGCCATCTTAGACATTTGCTCTTTCAATATAGACGTTACAAATATGTACTCCCTTTTGTGTTTGTTTGCTTTTCGCTGCCCGAATATGTGAAGAGTATGTCTTAACGGGGAAAATTACTACTAAAAAGAGTCTTCAGGTCGATTTTTTCCACCACCCGATGCATAAAATGCTCAGACTGCATTAAAATCAGTTTGATCACTTATCAAAATTATTGAGTCCATAATATATACTAGACACCATCGTGGGCACTGGGCACAATGCAGCAAATAAAATAGGACAGAAATCCCTGCTCGCCTGAAATTTATATTCCAGTGGTGATATAGGGAAAGATGAAAGAAGGGAAGAGGGTGGGGAATGCTAGTGGTCATGCAATAGGGCGATTTTATCGCGGTCGGTACCCAGAGGCCGTGTTTGCAGAGACGTTTGAGCGAAGAACCGAAGGAGAAGAAGGGAGACAAGTGGATGTGTGGGGCAGCGGATTGCTGAAAAAGGAAGTAGCGAGCGTGAAGGCCATGCAGTAGAAGGCTGCCTGGTGCACGGAGGCCAGGGGGGCTGCAGGGAGTAAGGGAGGAGGCAAAGTAGCATGTGAAATAATAATTAACATTTCAAAAAAGTGTTCTTTCTCAATGTGATTCTTAACCAAATTACTTTTCTGATTTTTCCTTGTCCATCCTGACAAGATAAATGACTTGTAAAGCTGTATTATCACTAGAAATATTAGCAATTATAATAAGGGTGTGCTATCTGATCTACTTTCCAGTATCACATTGATTATTGTCCTAATCACGATAATCTCCACTGTGACCACCAGTAACGCAGTGGCTCCTAGGTTTACATCGTCCCATTGACCCTGCAGTAATGCCTGGATAACTGTTATTTCCCCTTTTTGCAGATAGAGAAATTTTTCAGACACATTAGGTGACTTGCCTAAGATCGCTCAGCTAGTAAATGCTGGTGGAGTGTGGACTGGAAATTCAGTATTATTTTTGCTCAGTACTACATGCTGCTTGAATACCCGCAGCCTTCAGTATATACCTGCTCAGGGTATCTTTACCCTCTTGAATTGTTCCTTTTAGGAGGAAAGATTTGTAGCTGGAAAAGATTGGTTTACCAAATAAGGAAAAAGTAAACTAAACGACAACATTTATTTCAGTGTTCTATATCATAGTGAAAAATGAGAAACAACCTGGAAGTCCAATAATGAGAAATGGATAAGTATGGTAGGCCGAATAATGGCCACCCTAGGAGATCTGCGTCCTGATTCCTGGGACCTGTGAATATGTCGCCTCACACGGCAGAGAGGAGCAGGGCTGGGCTGGATTAAGGCCACAGGTGGAATTAAGATTGCTAATCCAGGAGATTATTGAGTGGCCGCTGTAATCATGAGTGTCCTTAAAAGTAGAAGCGGAAGAAAGGCACAGAGAGAGGCCATGTTGCTGGCTTTGTAGATGGAGGAAGGGCCACAAGCTGAGGAATCCAGGTGGCTTTTAGAAGCTGCAGAGGGCAAGGAAATATTCTTTCTGGAGCCTCCAGAAGGAACACAGCCTTGCGGACTCCTGGGCTTCAGCCTGGTGAGACCCATGTCAGACTGCTGAGTCATCAGATAATAAATCCATGTGTTTTTTTGTTTTTTTTTTTTTTTTAAAGATTTTATTTATTTGAGAGAGAGAGAGAGAGAGCACGAGCAGGGGGGCAGAGGGAGAGGGAGAAGCAGACTCCCCGCTGAGCAGGGAGCCCGATGCGGGGCTCCATCCCAGGACTCTGGGATCATGACCTGAGCCAAAGGCAGATGCTTAACCGACTGAGCCACCCAGGCGCCCCAAATCCATGTGGTTTAAGCTGTTCCATTTATGCTAATTTGTTACAGCAGCAGTAGAAAACTAACATAGTAAGTCAATAAGGACTGTGTACTTAAGGGTCTGTCATGCACCCATTTCAATATGTATGAGGTCCAGGTGATAACACGGAAAATTTTTAGGATCTACATTTAAAAAGCATTACACAGACGTGTACACGCAGGGTGGTTAAAATTATGCTTGAAAAACAAAGAGACAAAAACTAGTTCGGTGGATGTAAAATCTGGGAGAAAATTGGCAAGAATGTGAAAAATGGGTATACCGTGAGTGGTGAAATGATGCCGATTCAGTTTTCTTTCAAATTTTATATGTTTTTCAAATTTCCTTTATGGGCCTGTACGGAGAAAATACGAAAATGAAGTTTTAGGTTGATTTATGAAGTAAAAATCCCATTCAGAGAACTGTAATGATACGCGTTGCCCAGACAGAACACTATCAATCATTACATCTGTGGGAAAATAGCAGTATTCTTTCCTATTTTATCTAGGAAGCCATATGGAGAAACAGTTATCGTTTTAGCAGCTGGTACCAGAATTTCTAGGTAGGGAGAGACCTGCCTTAATTGAGAAGTTGGAAAAAAGCTTTATCAAGGTCGCGGGCGAGAAGGCAGCCCTCAGGCCTGTGTGTCGGGCTAATGCTCGTGCATAGTAGAGAGGGAACTGGAGGAGCAGGGGACCAAGGCTGTTCGGGGATGGGGTCAGAAGAAGGTGGGGTTGGAAGAAGATCTTTGAAGGAAAACATACACTCGCAGCGTGTTTTCAAAGGAATTCAGTGTGTTGTAGATCGGGTAGCTCCTCGTCACCCCAAATCTTCAGCAAAACTGTAACTTATCCACATTGGATTGGATTTCAGGGGGAAACGCTAATAAGATGCATGTGGCCCATGTAGATGGGGAGAGAGAGCTGAGATCTGAATCACGTGTCCCTTCAAAATTCGGTCGGACATCCATTGGAGGTGTGCCCACCCTGTGCCTTCAACTTGGCTCAGTCACCAGTGCCACTGAGGTGGATGTCTCCTGCCCTGCTCACCATCTCCCCTTCCTGGGGTAACTCCTGGGCCTCGCATCCTGCATGGTGCATGACAAAGTACCAAGCGTTTACAGAGCTATTTCACTACCTTGAGTTGCATTTCCATCTTAGAAACCAGACCTTGGATTACCTGGGATTTGTGCCAGCTTGTTGCAAAGCAGCCTCTAACCAGATCCCCTAAGAGCCTATGGAAAGCTCCCCACTGCTGTTCCCCAGGCGCCGAGCAGCTCTTCATTCTCCAGCATGAGGTGGTTTCAGAGCCAGGAACCTGCAGTTATTCCGAGGAGTCATGGCACTCGGGCTGTCTTCAAAAGCCCAGAGGATGCTAGGAGGGGGAGGTTGTCAGAGAATCCATTGAGGATTTTATAGCCCCTGGGGTGTTCTTGAGAGCTGAGCAAACTTAACTCCCCTAGATACTCCAGAAACAGTTCGAAACTCCTGAGGTGCCCATGATTGAAAACAAGGAGCCTTCCCTAGAGATCCTTTGGGTCAAATCCATCTTTGTTCACAGTGGTCTCTCCAGAGTGGCCATGGCTTCTTAGGTTTGCTCCAGTCCTGTTTGGAGGGCTCAGTGCACCAGAACTCCCTTGGGATCAGATGGTATCCCAGAGGTCTAGTGTCTGCAGTGAGTGGCCAAATTTGTTGCCAAAAATGTGGGGAAGTAGGAATGGTGATACCAGTGTGTGCGTGCATGCGTGTGTGTGTGTGTGTTCACGAGCACACACGTGTATACACTTACGCCCACTTACACATGTATACACATGTGTACACTTGTGCCTACGGGCAGGTAGGAGTGTATGTTACAAATTCAAGATTAAGTATAAAAAGTAAAATACATATTTAGAATGAGACAAAAGATTGCAACAAATGACAAATATCAAAAAAAAGCTCTCAAATACCAAAAGCATCACAAAATCTGGAATAAAACATATGTTTAATTAACTCCCTGGAACACTTGTATAATATTTTTTCCTACATTTTTTAGCTGTATTTGATTAGCTCTTCAAATGACAAAGCATTTTTTTTAAAGATTTTATTTATTTGAGAGAGAGAGCATGCACGCGCACACACACAAGTAGGGGAAAGGGGCAGAGGGAGAGGGAGAAGCAGACCCTCCCACTAAGCAGGGAGCCCGATGCCAGGGCTTGATGTGGGGCTCGATCCCCGGACCCTGAGATCATGACCTGAACCAAAGGTAGACGCTTAACCGACTGAGCCACCCAGGCGCCCCGTCAATGCTTTTGTAATGTTTTCTGTAACAGGAATTAAAGGGCTTTCCTCTGTCTAGCATGATTGATTTTTTAAAAATTATAGATAGTACAGAAATTGATTTTCAGCTTCCCAATTCATTTTCAAGTCGAAATGACATTCATCGCCAAAAATCTCACATAAATTTTTAGAATCTGTTGCCAAGCTTGGAAGGCCTATCAAATTTCTTACATGTATGAGCTCTCAGGTTTCAGGGCATTCCAAGTTTCCTTACACAGTAACTAACCTTAAACATTCTTTGAACTGATGACCCTCATTAAACAATGTAACACCACTGATAGCCTTGTTTAGTGGTATACTATTTTTGTGTTAATCATTGTCGGTATCAGTATTTCTTATCAAATTGGCAAGAAATTTAATTTTCTTCATCTGTGTTTATATGATTCACTTTTTTTTCATGAACTGGATTAGCAAACAATCCAGGTGCCTATTCATTGCTCCTATTCAAAATTTATTTCTTCTTCTTCATGTATTATTGATTTTGTTATGATCTAAAAGGATCCTTTAATTGTAATTCCCTTCTCAGTATCAGTGTAATTTCTATTGATTTCAAATATATATCATATACATGGTATATCTTTCTATTGATTTCATATATGTATTTTTTACTTATATAGTGAAATTACATATATGAGATATATATTATATGTAGTGAAATCCATATCCTATGAAATTATATTTCATATATTTGAAAATAAATCTGTGAAATATGTTTCATATACACACATATGATTTCACTGTATAACGAGTTTATAACTGTATATACTGAGCTGTTGTAGTCTGCTCCTGATGGGAGAGAACTTCCATTGTAACTTGAGGTTACTGAGAACTAAATCTTCTACTTATAATTCAACTCACCTCATGATTGGAAGGTTTTCCACAGACCAGCTTCTGGCTTTCTGTATTTCAAACTTGCTTTCTCCTCCACTACCCCATAATTCTGGTGTTTCTAGGCATGACAGCACACATTAATATTTTTTGCCTCTGGCCCTAAATGTCATGATTCCAGGTGAGTCATGCCAGGAGATGGAAGTACTCCTGAAAGCCATTCCTACATCAGGATGACTAGAAATAACTTGGGTATAAAATACAAATATTTCCCACTAAACGCACTCTCTCTTAGTTAGATTTCAAAAATGCCCATGGCTATCTCCAGTGCCACCCAATACAAGGACAGGGAGTCATAGTGGAAAGAGATAGTAGACTTAACTAATTGTAGGTGAAACATATTACTTTTGCAAATTTTACAAAAACATAGGAGCATGTGGAGACATATTGCCTTGGAAGGGGCCCAGGTGTGCTGTGGAGGCTTTAAGCTTCATTAGTTTCCTGATCAATTCACTTCAGGGAACAAGAGTAGGTAACTGGATGATGCATTCTACTAGAACCTTCTCTATCCCCTGTTGTTGAAGCCACCTATGGTTTTGCATATGCATATATTTTAATTACACACTCACACACCCCATATCTCTTTCACTCATTGTTCCAACATTTCCAATGGAAACAGCTATGTTAGAACCAGAGTTTAAAGCAATCTATTACTGGGGCGCCAGGGTGGCTCATTTGTTTAAGCAGCTGCCTTGGGCTCAGGTCATGATCCCAGGGTTCTGGGATCAAGCCCTGCATCGGGCTCCCTGCTCAGCAGGGAATCTGCTTCTTCCTCTCCTTCTGACCTTCCCTCCTGCTCATGTTCTCTCTCTCTCTCTCTCCCCTAAATAAATAAAATCTTTTAAATAATGTTTAAAGCAATCTAATACAAACAGAAACAATTTTTAACAGTTTTTTTTCCCAAATGAAGCAAGAATTGTACTTTCAAGTTGAGAAAGAAATTTTTTTTAAAAGATTTTTTACTTATTTTTTTGACAGAGAGAGAGAGCACAAGCAGGTGGAATAGCAGGTAGAGGGAGAGGGAGAAGCAGGCTCCCTGCTGAGCAAGGAGTCCGATGCGGGGCTCAATGCGGGGCTCCATCCCAGGACCCTGGGACCATGACCCGAGCCAAAGGCAGTTGCTTAACCAACTGAGCCACCCAGGCGCCCCGAGAAAGAAATTTTTATGTGATGATTTCAATAAAGGTAATACTTCGCCAGGAATATAGGAGACTTCTTTAAAAAAAATAAAATTATTTCTACACTACCACAATGATAAAAGTTTCTGCCTATTATGAAAACAAAACTTCGAATAAAGAATAAAACAAGCTACCAGAAAGTTGTTTAAAAGGCTTTATTCTCTTGACTAACAATGCTTGCCATTTGAATAAGATTCATGTTTTCTTTCAAATCTCATCTACAAAGCTTTATAAGATGAATCTAGATTTATTAATCATCTCTATATCTTTCATCAGTAGCCGGAAAAACCTTAATAAAGACTCTACTGACATTAGAAGATCCATTGCAAGAAGAAAGACTCTTTGTGTAGATTTATACGGGGGAAAAATAAATCTGTGTCCTTCTGGTTCTTAGTGAATTCTTTCTGGTCCGTGTGTATGTGTGTGTGTGTGTGTGTGTGTGTGTGTTTCTCTTACACACAACCCAACCAAACACTTCCTTTTGCAAATATTATGATTATCATTATCTCTGTTGCACCAGGGGAATTTTCAGCATTCTAAAAATAATTTCAATTCTATGGAGTCCGAATGTTTTTAGTTACTGCTGCACAAACAGTGGGGTTTCACATCAGATCCATTTTGAAATACTATTAAAGACTCAGAAAATGATAAAAATATGAACAATGCTTTGAAAATTAGGATAACTTAACCTGATTAAAATCAACTTCTATACTAGCCAAAGGATAAAATCCTAGTGTGAATGGTTGAGCTCAAGGCCTGATAAAAACCTGTTTCCTTTCTCTTCCTCATCTTCTGTTTGCTTCCTTTCTCACTGTGTTTTTTTCTGTACTACTTTAACAGCAGCTAGGACTGGTTTCAGCCCCACGCTTAACCCCTTGTTTGCCAGCCTTCATCAGAAATCCTCAACCTAGGAGTAAGGAGCCAGGAAAGCTCTAGGCAAAAGGTCTACCTTAAGGCAAGTGGTTTTCTTCTTGTTTTCTTCCCAAGTCACCTGCTGTTGATTTTAGATTTTTGTACAACTGGATGAACATTTCCTCTCTCACTTGTACACATTTCATGACAGAGATAAGCAATTTGTTTTATTATCACCTTCACCCATGCAAAATTAACTTTTTCAATTTGATTCCTTTTGCTTATAAATACCGCAATGAAGACTAGTTACTGAAGTCCAAAAATTGCTCAATTCTTATAAAAAGCTTGGTGGTAAAAATTACTATTTGTGGAGATTGCCCAAGGAAAGTAAAATCCATTGCTGACTCTAGGTATTCATGGACCCCAGGTTAAGGACCTTTGCGGTAACTTAGAGTGTACGTTAGTTATTGCTGCAAAACAATGGTTCAGGAGCTTGCAACAATTCTCTCTTTTTTCATGCGTTGGTCTATGGGTCAGCTACAGCTTTGTGGCACTCCTCTGGGATTAGGAGGGCTTGGCTCCAGGCTGCAGGCTGGTTTTAGGTCCGCTCCACGTGTTTCTTCATTTTCCTTGAACCAGAGCTAGTTGAGGCCTATTTTTCTCATGGTGAATCACAGGGGCCTAAGAGGTCAAGCCCAACTGTACATGTGCCCCTAAAGCTTTAAAGCTCCCGTCAAGTTTGCAAGCTTTCCACGGGCTAAGCCCAAACCCAGGGGGCAGGGACACAGAGTCAGCCTCCTCTATTGCAATGCTAGGTCATGTGGCACAGCGGAGAGGGAAGAATTAAAGACAATGACCACTGACCATTTTTTTTCTCTCTGTGACTTGACTTTCCCATTTGTAAAATAAAACAAAACACAACAAAAATGAAGAAAACTACCTCCTAGACTTGTAAGGATTAACGTACTTAGAACAGCAGTGCCTGGCGCACACATTTAAAAAAACAAAAACTTGGGGCGCCTGGGTGGCTCAGTCGTTAAGCGTCTGCCTTCGGCTCAGGTCACGGTCCCAGGCTCCTGGGATCGAGCCCCACATCGGGCTCCTTGCTCAGCAGGAAGCCTGCTTCTCCCTCTCCCACTCCCCCTCTTGTGTTCCCTCTCTCGCTGTGTCTCTCTCTGTCAAATAAATAAATAAAATCTTTAAAAAATAATAAAAAAATTACAAAACAAAAACTTAAAAAAAAGATTTATTTATTTATTTTAGAGAGGTTGGGGAGGAGGAGAGAGGCAGAGGGAGAGAGAGAGAGAGAGAGAGTCTTAAGCAGACTCCACCACGCCCAGAGCGGAGCCTGACATGGGGCTCAATCTCACGCCCCTGAGATCATGACCTGAGCCAAAACCAAGAGTCGGATACTCAACTGACTGCATCACCCAGGTGCCCCACCCCCCCAAAACGTAATAAAGTTAGTTATTGTTGTTGTCATGTCCCAGTTATCCAATAAGAGGGAGAAGTTAATTCTTATGAATAGCCATACTTTCAAACATTATGCAGTCATCAAAAACAGCTATGAAGAGATGCAATAATTAGGGGAAATGCTTCTTCTGTAATAGTAAGTGAAAAAAGTGGGATGTACAAAAATACGTGGATAATGTCATCCCAACAATGTAAAAAATCTATATGAATCAAAGATTTAAAGGAAATACACCAATCATTAAATTGGCTGATTCTGGTGCTGATTGTTCTCTTCTTTCTAGTTTTCTATATTTCCCAATTTTCTTTTTTTTTTTAAAGACTTTATTTATTTGACAGAAGAATAGAGCGAACCAGAGAGTACAAGCAGCGGGGAATGGCAGAGGGAGCAGGGAGCCTGATGTGGAGCTCGATCCCAGGACTCTGGGATCATGACCTGATCCAAAGGCAGATGCTTAACTGACTGAGCCACCCAGGCGCCCCTATATCTCCCAATTTTCTATAATAAAATGTATTTTTCTCTAATAACAATAAATTTGAAAAACATTGTTAAAAATAGAAAGAGGGGATGTCTGGGTGGCTCAGTCGGTTAAGCTTCCAACTCTTGGTTTCAGCTCAGGTTGTGATCTCAGGGTCTTGAGATCAAACTCCACATGGGGCTCTGCGCTCAGCGAGTCTACTTGGGATTCTTTCCCTCTTCTTCTTCCTCCCCTCTCCCTCTGCCCTTCCCCCCATGCGTACTCTCTCTCTCTCTCTCTCTCTCTCAAATAAATAAATAAATAAATAAAATCTTTAAAAATAAAATAAATAAAAACAAAGAGACCTAGGGTTTCAGGCATTATATGAGCATCTGATCCCAGCCATTAATTCTTTGTTTTGTGTTTGGGGGTAATTTTTGAGCTCCATGCCTTTCATCTTTTCACTATGGACCAATACTATTAGCTTGATTGTTCAGTTTTTCAAATATCCAGCTCCTTTCCTTTTACAGCTGGCTTTGGATTGTTTCAAAGGTTAAATGAGGTACTTTCCATGATTGGAAAAATACACAGCAGAGGTTGGGGATGCTGTAAGCTTAGGAATGCAAGGAGATGACACTTCAGGTAATAACACAATTCATCGAAACCCCTGATAAGTGCTGGGGGGATATCTATAAAAATTAATAGGTTATCTTTACATTATTTGTCTGTTTTAATTATTTGCCTTTTTCTTGAGTCTTCATGAATAATGGTACTGACTGTGAGCCTGACCCTTTTAGAAAAATGCTACACTACTGTAATTATATTTTAGAGATACAATATTATGTGAAAAGTCACCTTGATACTATTCAGACATATTGTATTATGTCTGGGACTAAGATCTTCGATGAATGCAAACTTTCCTGACATTACTCATTACATTTAGTGTAGATAGGTTGGCTGTGTGCATATTTTTAGCTCCATTAGATAAATTAAATTGGATTGTGTTTTTTATGTTTTTGCATTTCCAGACCTTCAGTATTTTCTGAAATCCAAATTCTGCTTATGTGGTAGCTTGAAAATATGTCTACAAATTCTTTGGTATTGCTTCCTGAAGAGGTTGAGTCTAATTCCTCTCCCCTTGAGGGTGGGCTCTACTTATGACTCATTTCTAACAAATAGAATGTGACTAAAGTGATGGTACGTGACTTCCAAGACTAGGAGCTAGAAGTATGGCCTCTCCTTGCTCTTCTTTGATCACTCATTCTCAGGGAAGCCAGCTGCCATGTTGTGAGAACACTCAAATAGCCCTACGGGGAGGCCCACTCAGCAAGGCACAGAGGCCTCCTGCCGACAGCCATGGAAGCAGATCCATCCGCCTCAGTCAAGCCTTCAGATGACCGCAGCCTTGCCGATGTCCTAACTACAAAATCTCGAGAGACCGTGAGTTGGAATCACCCAGGTAAGCTGCTCCCAAATTCCTATTCCACAGAAACCGTGTGGTAAATGCCTATTATTTTGAGACACTGTTTTGGAGTAATTTGTTAGATAAATAACACAGCTTACCACATAACTTTACTGCTGGAAAACTCTCCTGAGAGATTTTATATCCACACCATGTAGTGCCTACCATAAGTAGGGTCTGAACTTCATGGTAGGTTCATAGTGGCGAGGAAAACTAACCCGGGGAACGCCCGGGTGGCTCAGATGGTTAAGCATCTGCCTTCGGCTCAGGTCATGATCCCAGCGTCCTGGGATCGAGCCCCATTATCGGGCTCCCTGCTCGGCGAGGAGCCTGCTTCTCCCCCTCCTACTGCTCCCCCTGCTTGTGCTCTCTTGCTCTCTCTGTCAAATAAATAAATAAAATCTTAAAAAAAGAAAAAAGCCCAGAATCTGCTATGGGGCAGCTTATCTTTGAATTCCACAAACATGGAGTAAAAGAAAAGGAGCCAAACCTTTGTGATGTTGAGGAAGTTACTTAATATCACTTGCCCTTGATTTATGAAATAGAGAATAATATTTACTTTGCATTGTTGTGAGGCTGAGAAATGATATTCAAGTACCTAGCATGAGTTGTCACTCATAAGTGCTTGCTATTATTAGTATGGAGGTGGATTTTCACCAGCAGCTTTTTTTTTTTTTTTTCAGACTTCTAGTTAGAGCCCCTGCATGATGCCAAAAATGTCCAGTCATCGCATGACTGTGGAAGGCAGCTTTGTCACTGCTAGGTTTGAAGAGTTAGTAACTTTACTAGGAAAAGCTCTCCACTGTCTTTCTCAGAACTGTTGGTTTGAAAACCTCACAGGTAAATGATGGTGCCATGGTTTAGATTTGACTCAGTACCTCTCACAAGCTGGTTGTAAATATATCTTCTCGCTACGAATCATTTCGAATAATAAATAAGCAAAGTTTTCACTCTGACGTGCCAACATACTAAATGCCATCAGCCATTTTGTTGAAAGGTAGAGGACTATTTCTCATGCTGGACCATGTGTGACATTTTATTCCAAAGCCATCCTTTCACCATTTACATAAGTACTTATCCATCATCACGTTATTTAATCCAAAATTGCACGGGTTCCTCCTTTCCTCAATTATACTGTAGCTTCAACTCCATCTCATCAATTATATCGATTTCTTAAGCTGTTGAGACAAGGGGCTCTGACACGTACTCACTTCATCCACCTCTGCTCTAATATTGTGGGAATTATCAAGAGAAAAAGCTCAGAACCTAAAGTTTAGGTCGGAGATCAGCAATTTTAAGAACCCAAATGTAGATAATCGGTGCACAAGGTGAAAGAATTAGATGGCGAGGAACAAGACTGTCGCTTCTGGCCGGAGGGCAGCTCTCCCTGGCTGCCAGGTCCTTATATGCATAATCGCAGCCCCTGGTTCGCTCTGTTGTTATGGCAACCACCGCTGTGTATCACACTAAAATCTGGGATTGAAATGTACTAGAAGCACAAAGCATACATTTTTCCCAAGTTCTTTTTTCATGGTTTCATGTAGCAATCCAACATGAAACATTTATTGGAGCTTTAAAAATCATAAATCCATCATCTCCCACTCTGAGATTTAGAACTAGCTTCTCCGACTGTAATAGCAATTCCCCACCAAACGGATCGAATACATTTCAAACCATTAGACTTTCTTGGCAAAGAAACGGGGGTGGGGGGGGAGGGATTGCCCTTGGCGATCTCCTGTGAAGCTCATCTACATCACTCGTTCCCTGATGTAAGCAGAATTCGTCTTCAGATTCCAAACTGCCGAGAGAGACGATGTGGGGGGATTTTAAATGAGGGGTGACAGTTTTGCTTCTTTTCCACAAGGAAGAGGTCAATGTTGAAATTCTCGAGCTGCTCCGTTTAATTCACAGGGTAAAGTCAGAGGCTTCTTGAATGAAGAGAGCAGCCACTAGCTGTGAGACAGACTGTTATTATCAGAATTGCTGGCATTCAAATAATGCGGAGAAGGCTGTAGATTATAGTTAGATACAGAGCACTAAAACTGATTTAAAACAAAAAAAAAGCTCTCAGTGACCTAATTCAGGAACTACCTAGGATGCCTCCTGGAAAGAATTTTGCATTAAGCATTCAGATCAAGAGAAAGACCCACATCCATTTATCTGACACATTTAATTCACAACATTATTCCTCTTTCTCTAGGGAAAAGATTATATAACCGAAAATATCATAACGAATGGAAGTAGGACACAGGAAAACCCCGTTGTCGAGAACATTGCTGGTCCGATGTGAGTTCTTGCAAACATTTCTTAGATGCAAACCTAACAGCTGTTTTCAACATTAATATTATTATAATACTCATTGCCAAGACTAGACTGTATTGCTAAGAATTTGTGAAGAACTCAAAGATTTGGAGTTTTAAATCTGCTTTTTCAATATTGGAGATAATCCGCTGGTTGCAACATCCTTGCCTTATAATTTTTTTTCATGGAAAGGCCATTGCAATCATCTGGACAGTTTCATCAGAATACAGCTTGAGAGGAAGGAAAGATTTTCTGTTAATAGCTAAACAACCCTAGGATCGCATTTATAAACTTTAGAAATGGAAATAAAAGTAAAGGTTGAATGAATTAAAATGTCCTTGAGCTAGAAAGTAAGATAGGATGGAGGGGAGAATGTCATCCGATTTATTTTGCTTCCGTTCAAATACCGTAAGCAAACTCCAGCTACTCAGAGGCCTCATTAAGGCAATATCCCCAACTAGAGGTGGTAGAGAACGGAACTAGGCCACAGCAATTCCCAGTCGGGCCACTGTCGAGGAAGCTGCTGACCTAGTGAGTTTCTGGAATAGGTATGCGGTGTCATCAGAGAAAATCGCCCTCTGCCTACACAACTAGCATCTGACTTTCCTCACGAGGAGTCACGTCAAGCAAGCTCTTGATTAAGCAGGTTCTGCATTCCTACTTGGTCTATTAAACCAGGGACTGTGCTCTTAGCACCAGGGCACTCAACCGTGATGCCAAATCACCCCAGATCAAGGCACACCCTGGACAGCGTAAACTAGGATATTTTCATCATAGCCAAAAGCTCTGTTCTAAATGCAGAGCAAGTGATAAAAATTAATCAAGATTAATGGGTTGGCTTTAGAAAGATTTCTTGAGATAACATGCAAGCTTTGGATGCTTTAAATTATACGACATCTTCCAAATGAAACATCACATGTTTTGGTGGCTAAGGGAAAAATCAATAAAGAAATAAAGGCTGCATCTAATCATAGAACCTATGGGATATTTTTCAGATTTTTAAAAATTTCTTCAACAAAAATGCATGGCTCTTCCCCATACCAGATATTGTGCCGGGCATGCATTCAAAATCAAAGAGATATACATCCTAGCCTCATGGTATGCTCTAAAGAAGGTCAAACAACGAGATATGAATGAGCAATACGGGTGATCAATACCACACAGGAGACCCTCCTCTGGGTGTGCAGAGGTTCTCTGGACCCCTTCGCAGTAAGGGGGCGTTGACGCCCCAGCTGTTGGGAATGTTCCCTACTTATTGCTTTCAGCTGACGCCCTCCCCAGCAGGAGAGCGCACTGGATTAGCCATGTTTTTGCATGGTAAATCTATCCAGGTATAAAAGGAAGGATTTCTTCCCTTCTCTGGGACGTCTCAGAATTTTCAGGAGACATAAGCCACTGGGCAGCCATAAGCGCAAAGAGAAAATTCAAGGGAAGTAGTGATTAATGTTTAAGAGAGGGAGGTCATAGCAAAGCAGGTTTTCCTTATTTGATGTAACTGATTTTGCGACGTTTGGGGCTTGGGGTTGCAAAGGAAACAGTGTTTAGAGACATGGTGAGTTCAGAAGGAAAATCCAGTGTTGGCCAGAAAGAGATTAAAGGCTCAGCTGGGGCGGATAGAACAAGGCACCCTTATCCCTGTGATTGAGAAGGGTCTTCCTTTCTTCTTCTTCCTTTTTTTTTTTTTTTAAGATTTTATTTATTTATTTGTCAGAGAGAGCGCGCACAAGCAGGGGGAGCGGCAGAGGGAGAAGGAGGCTTCCCGCCGAGCAGGGAGCCTGATGCGGGGCTCGATCCCAGGACCCCGGGATCACGACCTGAGCCAAAGGCAGACGCTTAACTAACTGAGCCGCCTAGGCGTCCCTCTTTTGGTGTTTTAATGTATTATTGCTTATCCTAGAATTTTGAGATTGAATTTAAAGCTTTCTGGTTTGAGCCCGTTCTGCACTTAAATTCAGGAATGTCCTCTCTGCTTCTTTCTCCACCTCTATCTGCGTGTGAAGAGTAAAACCCACAGATAACTCAGTCTTCTGACTGGAGGGAAAAAATCATCCAGTTCCTTGCTGGTCGGAGTGTGGTCCTTGGACCAGCGGCATCGGCAGCATATGGGGGCTTGTTGGAAATGCACGCTTTCACGCCATACTCCGCACTTGCAGAATCAGAAGGTGCACTGTAACAGGACGCCCAGGAGACTGGTGCTGCTAACGAGGGGCCCGCCCTCTGACTAGCACGGCTGTAACTCCTTCTCCTCACTGACTGGGGGACCAGGGTTCCTCTCTGCCGCTCACCAGCTGCGTGATGCCGGGAGCTCTCCTGCCCTCTCCAAGACCAAGTTGCTTTTCGTGTTACAGGGAGTGATGCTAACTTCATGGTGAGAATGTGAAGACCTTTTGAAACGCCAAGCACCTGACCCAAGCCCGGTCACAGAATACGCTCTTCAAACTGGGGTCTGCAGACCAGCAGCACCAGTGTCCCCTGGGAGCTTGGAAGACCTGCGGTGTCTAGCCCCACCCCAGACCTGTGGCAGCAGACTCTGCAGCGTCACAAGAGCCTCAGGTGAGAATTATGAGTGTTAAAGTCTGAGCGAAGTTCTACAAGCACGTGGGTCCTCATTTCCCAGTTCCATGTGAGGGTACTGAGGCTCAGAGAATAGGGGTTTCTAGCCCCAGACCAGGCATCGGAAGCTTGAACCCCTAAATCTCCCCATTGTTCCCACTCTTTCCGATTGCAGCCGCACCCCGAGGATTTGATTCCCCATCTCAGGTGGGAACGCTCACCCTCACCCCAAGCACAGGTTTGCAGCGCCCTGGGAGGCACCCAATGCAGAGAACGCGCATCCATAGCGAACTTGCCTCCTGACCTGGGGCTCCGCCAAGAAATAGATCGAGCCTGAGAGGAGAGAAAGGATTTCTGTACCTGAGGGTTTGCTTGTTGGACTTTGTGATTTTTTGTGTTGGATCTTCACGCTGAGGTTCTACTGGAATCCTCGTGGGCAGGAGAGGAGTAGGAAAGAGAAGGGATAAAAGCAAAAGCCACGCAGGGTATAAGGAGTCCCGCGGGGAAAGACAGACTCTGGGCTGCCAAGGAGAATGACTTGCTCACAGGGAGAAACTGGGTTCTGTTAGAACACATGGTGCAGCTAAGTTCCCACCGCAGAAGTCAGCCCCCTCAATGTTCTGGTGTGGGATTCTTTGCGAACAAAGTGCTGTTTGGGAATCATTACCATTTGGTAGCTCTTTTATTGTACGAAGCAAATGAATCCTTCCTGAACGTTCTAATGAACACAATACAGAAGTGACTTTAGCAGAGTTAGAAAGGGAGCATTTCTTTTTTTGCATACTGATGAGTACTGACATCTGAAAAGTAATCTGACAGGAAATATAAAATAGCCAAATTTATTTGATAATAAAATTCTGGAAACTGTCCTTCCCCCATAAGTGTATGGCTAATTTTGTCATAGAACTTTCTCTTCGACACCTCTTGCGTTGTGACTGAAGGAGTCTGCTTTCATTTCATCAGACCTCATGGACCCGGGACTCCTTGTTCTTTCCTTGAGGCTGAGGGAGGCTGGATGCACATAAACAAGCCGTCATCCCAAATACCATGGCTACAAGATTTACACTGCCCATTATAGTGGAAATCAGTACAGCGATACTCACTTTAGAGCTAGAAGAAGTTCCGAGATGGGAAGTAATTTATCCAAAGTCATGGCCTGTCCAGGTTGGGGATATGCTTAAAATTTAGATCCCTAGTCTGAAGCCTCTTCATATAAAGCATAGACATAAAAATGGTGAGTTCCAAGTAAGAGCTAGATTTTAAACTTTGAGTCTTGATTTCTTTGCCTAGCTATATCTTCTCCTCCCTGGCCCTTAAGCATCGACATCTCCTGGATATAGCGCCAGGGTTATGTCCGTGAAAACAGAAGCAACTTTGGGGAAAATGGATTTCAGCTAGGCCTTAATCAAAAGCCCCCTTGTGAAAATTTGGCCTCCAGTTCAAGACTGAGCAGAGCCCCTTTGGATGAATCCACAGCTCAACTCATTTAATGAATGAGGGATCTCAGAAATTTGCCTCCTCCCCCTCCAATCCCCAAATACACTCCGGGATTCAGTGCGATGGGAAAATCAAACAGTGCCTGCCTCTAAGCAGGAGAGGATCGTGATTTTTGGCCGGGAAGGAAGGAGCAAGGGGGGAATTTTCTGGACGGAAAGTAATGACCATTTTCACCGGGGTTTGGATTAGGTGGTGCGGCGCACATTTGTCCAAACTCACGGATACACTGAAGATTTGTGTGTTTCATTATATGTGAATTTTAGCTATCCTAAAACCTTGGGTAAGGAAACAAACTCCCAGGGGAAAATATTTGGGATGGTGACAGGGTTAAGAGCTAGAAGTGTTAAATTTGCATTTTTATCAGCTCTGTCATCATCCTCACCAACCACAAAATACAAAAGTCTTTAGACCACGTCTGTAGAGGGGGGGTGGGTGGAAGTAAGAAGCAGCCAAAACCTCTATCTAAAGTACACGATGCATGTTCCGGGGCAATTGTCCTTCTGCTGGCTTCCTTTAGCAGCTACTCCTTAGGTAAAAATAATCACTAGGGTCGTGGGGGGGTGTGGAGGACGGGGAAGCTGAAGGGCGGGAACTCCGTCGTGAAGCCCCTGGAGGAAACCCCGTGTAGGGTGGTGGGAATTGGGCATCTCCGATTCTCTGATGTCTTCCCCTAAGTAAACGTAGAAATGGGTCAAAAACTGGCAGGGAGGAGAGGCCCTGCTTCAGGATAAAATCCATTACATTATGGGTTTGGGAAAAATTTAAAAAGCATGTGGGTAAAGAATAAATGTTACTAAGATTGCATTGTTTGAGGGTCTTCCTGTTCGCACTTTGAGAATTACTCTGTTTCCCCAGTTTACCAGTGCGGTGTGCTGCTTTTATTATCATGCAAATTTCAAGCCTAGAAAACACAGAGAATAATATAACAAAGAGTAGTATACCCATGATTCAGTCTCGGAGCACCCAGCTGGCTCAGTCCGTGGCACCTGTGACTCTCGATCTGGGGGTTGTGAGCTCGAGCCCCATGTTGGGCGTGGAGCCTACTTAAAAAAAGTATATTTCCATGATCCAGTCTTGTCGGATTACTGTTTTTTTCTTTTTTTAAGATTTTATTTTTAAGTAATCTCTACATCCAACGTGGGGCTCGAACCTACCACCCCGGAGATCAAGGGTCACCTGCTTCACTGACTGAGCCAGCCAGGCGCCCCGGGATTACTTCTTTTTCGAGATTGCAAGGGTGTTTTACTTTGTGATCAGTGATTATTAATAACTAAATAGTTCAAATGAATCAGAGTTGTCCTTCTATGAACACTTATACCCTCTTGGCTTTTTCCTCACCTTTATGTTATACGTACTTGGATATAGGCGTTTGGACATGATAATTGGTAATTGGATACTACTCCTGTTTTCCTAAACAGGTACATATATCGTGACTGCTCTTAGCTTTTGCTATTTATAATTTACAGAGTTTTTTTTTTTTTTTTTTTTTTTTTTGCTTAAGAGACTTATTGTTAAAATAATTGAGGCATATCTGCTTTTTTGCTCTACAGACTACAGTCTGGTTGCTTTATAATTATTTTTTTTTCAGCTTTATGGAGATTTAATTGACATATAACACTGAGATTAAGGTGTACAACATGATGATTTAATACACATATATATTGTGAAATGATTGCCACAATAATGTTAGTAACACCTCCATGATGACTTTTACAAAAATTTGTTGTTTACTTTTTGTTGTTGTGATGAGAACACTTAAGGTCTATTCTCTTAGCAACTTCCAAGTATATATTACAGTATTGTTAACTATAGTCACCATGCTGTACATTAGATCCCCAGAAGTTATTCATCTTATTACTGTAAGTTTGTACCCTTTAACCACCATCTCCCCATTTTCTGTATCCCCTAGCCCCTGGCAACCACCAATCTACTCTCTCTTTTTTTAAGATTTTTAAAATTTATTTATTTGAAAGACAGCACACACGAGCAGAGGTGGGGGAGAGGGAGAAGCAGACTCCCTGCCGAGCAGGGAGCCCAATGCGGGGCTCGATCCCAGGGCCCTGGGATCATGACCTGAGCTGAAGGCAGATGTTTAACCAACAGAGCCATCCAGGCACCCCACCAATCTACTCTCTGTTTCTGAGTTTTGCTTTTTTAGATTCCACATATAAGTGAGATCATATAGTATTTGTTTTTCTCTGATATATTTCACTTAACATAATGACCTCAAGGTTCATCAATGTTGTTGCAAGTGGCAGGATTTCCTTCTTTCTCATGACTGAATAATATTCCATTGTGCATTTACTTATGTATATAATGTAATATCCATATGGAAACATCTTTATCCATTCATCCATCCAGAGATACTTCAGTTGTTTCTGTACCTTGGCTATTGTGAATAATACTGCAATGAACATAGAAGTTCAGATATCTCTTTGAGATCCTGATTTCATTTCCTTTGGATATGTACCCAGAAGTGGAATTGCTGCATTGTAGGGTAGTTCTATTTTTAACTTTGTGAGAAACCAGCATACTGTTTTCCACAGCGGCTGCACCAAGGGATACTCCCACCAACAGTGCATGAGGGTTCCCTTTGCTCCACATCCTCTCCAACTTGTGTGAGCTCTTGTCTTTTTGATACTAGCCATTCTATCAGGTGTGAAGTGATAGCTCATTGTGGTTTTGATTTGCATTTCCCTGACGATGAGTGAGTGACGTTGAGCATCTTTTCATGTGTCTGTCGGCTGTCTGGATGTCTTCTTTGGAGACATGTCTATTCAGGTCCTCTCTTCATTTTTTAAAATTGGATTGTTTGGATTTTGCTATTGAGTTGTATGAGTTCCTTATAGATTTTGAATATTAACCTCATGTTAAAACACTATCAGCAATTTCAAAATTTTAAAATGGAAATCTTTATTTGTAATGTAAGTCAGCCGTTCTCCAACATTTAGTCTTAAGAATCATTGACGACTCCAGAAAGCTCATGTTTGTGTGGATTTTATCAATTGGTGTTACCAGGTTAGAAATAAAAGTGGAGAAAAATTTCTAAATACTTATTTATTCATTTATTTAAAATCACAATAGCAAACCCAATATATGCTAACATAACACATTTTCATGAAAATAACTATTTTCTTAAATAAAAAATTTATTGGGAAAATGGCATTGTTACACATTTTTGCAGTCTTGTTCATGTCTGCCTTAATAGAAGCTGGATTCTCATATTTGCTTCTATATTCAACAGATTTCTTTAAATGATTTTATTTATTTGAGAGAGAGTGAGAGAGAACGAGAGGGGGGAGGGCCAGAGGGAGAAGCAGACTCCCCGCTGAGCAGGGAGCCCAATGTGGGACTCAGTCCTGGCACTCCGGGATCATGACCTGAGCCGAAGGCAGACACTTAACCAACTGAGCCACCCAGGTGCCCTGTATTCAATAGATTCTGAAACATTGTTTTGTTCAGAAAATATAGAGAAAACCCAGCCTCCCAAGGATAAGTATTTGGAAATAGGAGGAGTATATTAACAACTTTTTCAGGTAGTTGTGGATATTCTTCTTTGGTACTACACCAAGTTGTGACAAGTGGTAGTTTCTTGAAGAAAATATACATTATGAGATTTGAAACCATAGTAATGACGTTTTTGTACTCTGTTACATTAAAATTCATTGGTTTATCTTACATTTTGAATGAATATTTTACCCATGCATGATTTTGTAACGTCGTGTGTTGGTCATGAGGGAAATATTGTTTCATTGAGTTATGCAGATCTTCCTTATCCAGTATAAAATAAAATCACACTCATTAATACCACTGATCTCCTGAGAGAAGTCTTTAAATGATGGGAAGCTGTCAAGCCCATGGGGGCATATTCAAGTTTTCTAAAATTGTAATTGTCACTTGAAAACTCAAGCTCAAACTCAAATTTTATTATTGGCAGCAAATACTGTCAATTGTTTTCCTCAAACTGACAAGCCCATTTTGTTCATTTTTGAGAAAATGTCTGCCTAATCCTCAACTCTGTAAAAACCCCTGGTTGTCAGTTAGCCTTTCAAGTTAAAATAGTATTGGGCGCCTGGGTGGCTCAGTTGGTTAAGCGACTGCCTTCGGCTCAGGTCATGATCCTGGAGTCCCGGGATCGAGTCCCACATCAGGCTCCCTGCTCAGCAGGGAGTCTGCTTCTCCCTCTGACCCTCCTCCCTCTCATGCTCTCTGTCTCTCATTGTCTCTCTCGCAAATAAATAAAATCTAAAAAAAAAAAAAAAAAAATAGTATCACGTGAAAACAGCAGCTAGTTTACCTGGCAACTCAAATATTGGCACTTCAAACAGTCGCTGAGTGCTTTTCTTTTAAGATTTTATTTATTTGAGAGAGAGAGAGAGCGAGAGAGTACGAGTGGGGTGAGGGGCAGAGGGAGAAGCAGACTCCCTGCGGAGCAGGGAGCCCGATGCGGGGCTCAATCCCAGGACCCCGGGATCATGACCTGAGCCGAAGGCAGACACTTAACCGACTGAGCCCCCCCAGGTGCCCCCAAACAGTCACTGAGGGCTTTTCCTTGAGACAATATATGAACATTGGTAGGCAGCAGAAAGGATTTAGACATACTTCTCATTTTGTCACACAGAATTTAAGAACATGTGTACTCAAGGGTTGAAAGATAGTAAAAGTAATAATTTTACTGGCGTTCGTGTTTTCTGCAAGTGCATGGTGGTGAGAACACAATCCCCACTAGTACAGCGTGCGCCAACGCCTTCATTCAAGTTCAGGTTCCAGTACCTTTACTCCCCACTGCTTTGTAACACTAGTGCAAATATCAGCATGGTGAGAAAGACAAATAACATCTTTGAGGCATTAGGAGAATAGTTTTGACTTCACAGAACCCTTGAAAGGGTCTTGGGGACCCCCCGGGTATCTGGGGGCCACACTTTGGTCAGAATTTTAGTGTCAGAATTTTACCTATTTAGCATTAACAGATGAATTTAGCATTCTTTTACTCAGGAATTACGTGTGTATATACACCATAATGTGCCGGCAATACAATGGTGAGCAAAAGCAAAGTCTCTGCCCATATGGAATTTCTATTCTATTGGATGAGACAAACTGTAATCCAATCATTGGGTAACTGTAAATGTATAATTGTCATAAGTGCCATGAGAACCACAGTAGGGGCAGTTGGCTTAATCTGTGGGTGGGAGGTTAAGATACAGTGTTCCTGAGGACGTAATGTTTGCCTTAAAACCTCAAGGGTCAATAGGTATGAGCAGGTAGAGGAGGTGGTGATAGTGTTCCCAGGCAGCGGGACCAGCATGTGCAAAGGTCCTGAGGCAGGAGGGAGCTTGGCATGTTGCAGAAATGGGAAACAGCTCTGAAAAGGAGGGAGGCTGATGGGAGATAATGACAGAATGGAAAGAATAGATGAGAATATATTGTAGTCTCCACTAACATTTTGGCTTTTATGCAGAGAACAAAGAGGTGCCATTGAAGTGTTTCTAGAAAGGGTGGCTTGATCGAATTGGCAGTATAAAAAGATCACCTGGGCAGCAGTGTTGAGAATCAATGGATGATGTTGGGGGGGTTGGGCAGATGAATGCAGGGAACCATTTTTCAGATGGGGAGACTCAGAAATGTTGATGTTTGCCAACAATCACACCACTCCCAGTCTTAAAACCAGACTTTCCACACTGTTTTTATTTTTCAGCTCCATTGAGGTATAATCGACAATTAGAATTGTAATATATTTATGCTATTTTTTTCTTCAAGCAACTGAATGATATTTCTGATATAGAGGCTTCTAGGTTTGGGGGGTGGGCGGTCACGGACACCTCTGGGATTCTACTGACAACTAATAACCTTCTCCCTAGCAAGGTTCACATTTGTACACACACAAAATTGTCACATTTCTAGAGGTTTTCTTTTGAAACCCATTCAGAGATTGCCCAAGACCATTTGAAACCCAAGGTTAACAAGGCTTATTCTAGGGCCTTTCAAAGCTATCACTGGTGTTAAGTCTGGTCACTGGTAGGTTTTTAAAATAATCATCAAAAACACTAACCACTTTAGATTTCCAGATTAAAAATGGGTTACTCTTCATAGAATTACCATGTAACCAGCCGTTCCACCCCTAGGTATGTGTTCAAAAGAATTGAAAACAGGTGTTTAAACAAAAACCTGTACACGCATGTCCATAGCAGCACTATTCACAGTAGCCAAAAGGTGGAAACAACCCAAATGTCCTTCAGTGGATGAATGGATAAACAAATTGTGGTCCTAGGCATACAATGAAAGTATTTGGCAGTAAAAGGGAATGAGGCCCTGCTGTGTGCTACAACATGGATGAACCTTGAAAAGACTATACTAAGTGAGAGAAGCCAGATACAAAAGGCCACACGTTGTATGATTCCATTGATGTGACATGTCCAGAATAAGTAAATCCTTAGACAGGCAGAAAGTAGGTAGTGGTGGTCTGAGACTGGGGAGGGGGCAAAGGGAATGGCTGTTTTGTGGGTACAGGGTTTTTGTGGTGATGAAAATGCTCTGGAATTAGATAGAGGTGATGGTTGCACAACATTGTAAATGTACCAAAAGCCACAAAGTAGACAGTAATAGATGGGCTTTTTAAAGACTTTAAACCCGACGCACCATTCTTTGTATTTGTTCTTTTTGGCCTCTTTCCTGAGCTGCTCTGGGTCAGCTATTCCTCCCTTGTTGACTACAGCAGCGGTTCTCAGAGGTGGGGGCGGGGAAGGGGAGGTGGATTGTTGGGACTCCCAGGGGACATTCAGCAATGTCTGGAGACAGTTTGGTTGCCAAGACCTAATGCTATCTAGTAGATAGAGACCAGGGATGTTAAATATCCTACGATGCACCAGACAGCCCTCATAGCAAAGAATTCTCTGACCCCAAATGTCAATAGTGCCAAGGCTGAGAAACTCAGGATTATAGTATTGTTACCGTATAATTGAAAATGCCAATACCTACTTATTATGGGTGTTCTTATGGAGACAGCTCCCATTCTCTTGGTCTCTAGGGCTTGTGATGCCAAATGCTGAAACAGCCCCAAGGAGAGGGTTCTGGAACTCTATAGGGAAATCAAAGACCTCAGCCTTGTTATTTGTGGATCCCACAAAGGCTATATCCCATAAGGTCCTAGGGACAGCATGGAACTAGAAAATGGAAGTTAACCCTTCCATGTCTGGCTGCATGGTGTCTGCATGCTGGCCACCTGGCAAGGATGAGCGGATAAAGAATACAGCATAAGAACAACATGATCTATAAAGGAAGGAATGAGCATAGTACCATTTTTCTTTATCATTTCAATTATTCTAAGAATTGCATCGTCCGTAATTTCATTCTGAACCAAGGTTTATTTATTGATTTTTTTTTATTAATCTACTTATAGAAGGTTGGTCCTTTTATCTTACAAGGGAAACACTGGCTATATGGATCAGTTTCATTCTCTTTAATATTATTTGAATATTGGTAAAAACAAATGCTTTTAAAACAGGCATGATCTTGAATGAGAATCAGATCCTCCATTTTAAAAACCTTGTCACTGCCTTTCTTGAAGGGAGCAAACCCATACTGCATAAAATGGCAACAGATTCTTAAATATTCTCCTTATTATTCTGCAGAGAGATGACATGTTCAGAACACCCTTAACTACACTTACTCACATTACTTTAGAAAATACCTTAGGGAAAACCTTCAGTAATTATTTACTTGCTGGAAGATTTACTCTCTGAAAAATTATGCTTGGTCTCTCCCTGGCTGCCGAAAAATGTCACAACTAGGACATATCATGTTGAACACATTGTTTGACAGTTTGGAGGTCACATGGGGGAGGGGCTTCATTATAGTTCCTCTCTAATGGGTTTGGCAAATGCATCTGTACCTGCCCCTGCAGTGGTAAACTCCCCAGCAGTGACCATCCAGAATAAATGGAAAAATCATGTTCGAGGACAGGGAGCACTTGCTTATGTGAATTCACTCATACTGAAAATGCCAGGAAGTCAAATTCACATTTTTCTTCATCTAGGGGTCTGGCTCACCCTTTCTAATAACAGTGCACACTTCTATGAGGCCACTGAGGCCAGGACGTCATATGTTTGTGATTGGAAGACTATTGCTACAAAAGGAAGTGATGTATTTGAAAGAAATTAACAAATACACACGAGGGTGGGTGTGAGTTTCTCAGCATGGAAACGGATTCTGTCCTCAAATGGTTGCGTGGAAACATCTGTTTCAAACCATTCTGAACTAGGAAGAATGTGGGGACCAACCATATGGCTTACCTCACCCTCTTGACCTAAGGGATGGTGTCTGGACAAGGGAGGAAACAGAAGTGGCCTTGGAATCACATCCTTTTAAAAACAAAACAAAACAAAATAAAACAAAAACCATGTCCTTATGCTTTTTTGAAGGGTTTCTTCACAGCATAAAATTCCCCAAATATCCTCTTTGTGTTTATTTTTTTAACCCCTTACACAGTTTCCCCACGGTTAGTATCTTTCATGACTGTGGCATATTTGTCAAAATGAAGAAACTGAAATTGGTGTAATTTAACCAAGCCCCAGACTTTATTTGAATTTCACCAGTTTTTCCATACTGTCCTCTTTCTGTTCCAGGATCCCATCCAGGACACTACATTGCATTTAGTCATTATTTCTCCTACTCTTCCTTCTTGGCTTTTGATGACCCTCTCTTCTTTTGCCTGACTATAAGCTTCAATGGGCTCTTAAGAAGCCCTTCTAAACATACCAGGGCCAACATTTCAATTGTGTCTATTGTGAGGGAGAAAAAAAAAAAACTTTTCCTCTACCTTCTCAGTCCCTGCAGTTGGGTCCCACTGACAAAAGACAGGTTAACAAGGGAAAAACTGAGTTTATGAACACGAGCAGAGTGTGTATATGTGGAAGAAATTCAGTGATAACTTAAAGTGGTGGTTAGAACTTAAGCTGTTATGGCATCTTAACAAGAGCAATAGATTTGCAGAGAGGTGACAAGACAAAAGGAAAACAGGCTTAGGCTTTTATGGGTGACAAGCCACAGTAAAGTAAATATATGTGGGGAAACTAATGGAAGATAATGGTTAGCTAGTGAAGATTGTTATGGATAGATTCCTCTCATCTCCAGACTAATAAGAGGCTATGGTTGTCCCTGGTGCTTAGGAGTCTAAGAATTGTCCTCCTCTTCCTGGTATGAGAGAGAGACACCTTTACAAATGGAATTTTATGTTCTGCTCTGAGGCAAATGGGGAGAAGGCAGAGAGCTATTTTTGGCATCTGCTGTTTCTCAATTTTCTTCAGCTCAAAATCTTATGCCAAAGTAGTTTATTTGGAGGTGGCATATTCTGATCCCCTGCACTATAATTCAAAAAACAAATAAACCAAAAACGAACAACAACAACAAACAATTTTAAAAACCAATCAAAAAAGCTTGGGAAAATTTAAAAATTCAGTCAAAAGGCTCTCCTGGTTGCCATTTTACCTACATAAAATCAGTCATCATCCATTTAATGGATTTATTTTCTATGATTTTTAGTGCCTGTTCTGGCATAACTCAACATATAGCTGGATCTATCTCATGGGTCAGAACAAGAGGTCATCAGGCAATAGGAAGGACTAGACTAGGCAAGCAAGGTATTAGAAACTAGACTTCTGGACTGGGAAAGGACAGAAATTTGGACCAGACCATGCCTAACTATGTGAGGGGAAGTTCAGAGAGCGGGACCATAGAACATCCGGGAGACCCCAGACAGGTAGCATCAGAAATTGAAGCAAATAGTAGGAGCATGGGGACAAGGGGTTGAGAAAGGTGGCCGGGCAGATGGACTGGCAGTGAGTGCCAGACAGGGTTAGGTGATGTGCAGGAGCCAGTCAGCCATGAGCAGGAGGTTGGCCAGAAAGAGCAGAAAGGACATCAGCCTGGCCTCATGCTGCCTGTGAATCAGAGGCAGGATCCTGGTTTGAGATCTCAGAGCTTAGGTTCTGAGTTGTATCTCTGGCAGGGTTTGACCATGCAGGGACTACCCAGAAGCAGGATACCCGGGATACCAAGGTAGAGAGGTGAGCACAGGAACCCCAGCATTAGAATTAGGGCAAGGTAAGAGCAAGGTCAGAACCCAGGTTAACCTGAGATTATATTAACTTCCCTACCAAACAAAAGATACTAAATTCCCCCTGAATAGGAAAAAAAGTTACCACTAACCCTAACTCAGAGTTTCAACCTTGGCGCCAGTGAGATTTGGGACTGGATAGCTCTTTGAGGCCAGGGCTGTCCTGTGACACTGTAGAATGTTTAGCAGTATCCCTAGCCTTGACACACTGATGCCTATGGCACCGCCATCCCCTGCCAAGGTGTGACGATCAAAAATGTCTCCAAATATTGCCAAACGTCCCCTGGGGACAAAATCACTCCTGTTGAGAACTACTGCTCTAAAATGAGGCTGACCCAGTAAGAGGCATTAAATGGCCTCAGTTTTAGTAGAAAAATGTCTGGGGGAAGAAAACCAGGCCAGTTATTACAACCCAGAATAGGAATCAAGGGAAGTGATGCACCTAGTAAGGCAGTGTGGATGCAATGGCTCCTTCATAGAGAGCTACTGCATAGGCAGGTGTTAGAAAATGTTGGTCTTCAGTGGAGGGAGTCTGGGACCATAAATTGCCTTGCTCCATATCAACAATATATATGGTAGAGGTGGGTATGTATTCACTGATTTAATGGGTCAAATGAAATTGACTTGTGCTTAAAGCAATGTTGGACACATAAAGCCAGAAGAAATGAAAACTATCTTTGTGTTTTCATACCATGAAAGCCATCCTAGCCTTAAAATGCCGTTGCCCAACGTGGGACGTATTTTACTGAATAATGCCCTTTTGTACTCTTAAGTGTTTTTCAGTTGAGTCTTATAAAGGCATTGTGTAGAACTTTTTTATCCCAGAAAATAGTGGTCATTGAAGCATTTTGGTGGACTTGTTACCACTTATATACAGTTCTAGCGTAGATTTCTCTGATTTCCTGTGTGGTATTGATGTTTGGGAATAAACTGCAAAGAGCAATGATTTCCATATACTTTGCTGCTTAAATCCACATGAATTTCTTAATTTCATGCCACGTTGCACCATTACACTGTGGTTGGCAACTTCCAAAATGGCCCCCACGATCCCCACTTCCTGGTAATTGATGTGGGAAACAAAGGCAGAAGAAAAATCATTACATTTCCTTACTCCCTACAGCCCACGGACAAGTCCCTGAAACAGGCAGAGTGACATTCCTCTGAGGACTCAGCTGCCTTGCTGTTAATACTCTGCAAAGGGCAAAAAGGCAATCTTAGCTCAACCCCCAGGATTCTGTAAGTCTACTTTAACACACAAAAATTCCTTTAGAAACTTCCTTTATCTCTACCCACCAAGATGCATGTTGACATTCATCCCCCAAGCATATGACCCACTGATATACATCCGAAGGGTCTCATGACTGAGTTTTTCCTAAACAATAATAATTGACCTTTCTCCAACAATGGCTAGCCCCCTCAGGATCCTGGAAATCTTGTTTCCAAAATACCTGGGAGGCTTGTGCTCTCCCTAACCCCCTCCCAACTTGAAAGTATATAACGGGCCACTCCTCATGACCCCAGTGCAGCTCTTTTCTGCCCACGTGTCCTGTCCCCGTGCTTTAATAAAACCACCTTTTTGCACCAAAGATGTCTCAAGAATTCTTTCTTGGCCATGGGCTTTGAACCCTAACGTCTCTCCTACATCAGTAGTCACACCTTGTGTAGTCCCCTCCCTTTGCGTGATGGCCGGACCTAGTGACTTGCTGTTGGCAAATAGAATATGGTGCAAGTGATAGGATATGGCTTCCAAGATCAAGTTCTAAAGATCATCACTTCAGCTTTGCCTTTTCTCTGGCTCTTCTTGCTTGCTCTCTCTGATGGAGCCAGATGCCATGTTGCAAACTGGCCTATGGAGAGACCTATGAGACAAAGAACAAAGAAAGACCTCTGGCCAAAAGCCAGCAAGGAATTGAGGCCTTCAGTCTCACAGTACGTAAGGAACTGAATCCTGCCCACAAGCACTTGAGCCTTCAGATGACTCTAGCTCCTGGCCAACACCTTGACCAGAGCCTGTGAGAGACCCAGCTGAGCCACTCCCAGATTCTTGACCTGCAGAAAGTATAAAATCATAACTATTGTTATTTTAACTTGTTACATTTTAGGGTGATTTGTTAGGCAGCAATAGATGACTAACCCATACACTAAGGTCATTCTGCACTTAGATCTGTGGCCTATTCTTGTATCGTCCAATGAGGCAACACACAACTATGAAGACAAAACAATGAAACTTGAACTCCAGCTCCTGATGGGTAGAGAGGGGGCCCTGAGGTAGGAGGATGGCAACTGACCGTGACACACAGATTTTAAGGCTGCTGAGAAATGAAAGAGAATTACCTGCGATGTGGAAACAGGAAGTCCACCATTTGTAGCCATAAGACAAAAAGACCCGAGTGTATCTAATCTGCCCAACAGGGGGAAGCGGGAGGAAAGAGAAAAGCAAGGAGTAGCACCATGAATACCAGACGCAGTCTGCATTGCACAGGGGGGAAGGGGCACATCCAGGCTTTGAGGAGCACCAAGGAGTCCTGGAAGAAAGTGACGATGGTGGTTTCAGGGGAAATGTGAAACATGCTTAAAAATAGATTTCTAAAATGTGATGCGTGATAAGAAGTAAAACATCTCTAACAACCACAACCACAACCCTCACAAAAGAAGAAGCCTCAGCCTCCCAGGCCTCTAGGTGACTAAACTATACTGGATTTTCTGGACAATTCCATAGGCCCAACAGACAGGAAAGAGCGAGAGAGTCAGGGATGTGAGAGTCCATTCTTTGTAACTGGACAAAAACACTTAAAGACAATAAGTACTATTTATTGATCACGGCACGAAGCAGTTTACCGTTTCTTGAAACTTCATGTTTTGCAGCTGAGGAAGCTAAGCCCTCACAACCAAGGCGTGTGACTGGTGGAGCCAGCGGAAACCCAGGTCACTTGATTCCGAAGCGCGACCTTTACCCACGGGTGCTGTTGGCAGCTGTAACAACCGTGCAGCCCAAGGTACGAGCAATCCGAACAGGATGGCCCTTGAGCTGAGCCATCCTGGGGACCCTTGCTGGGCCATGCTGGCCGGATCGCGGGAGGCGAGCGCGGTGACCAGGGAAGGAGGGGACCCCACAGTTGCTCAGGTCACTGTTGACTGAGTATATGTTTATATACTAACAGGTCCTGCAGTCCTGTCCTTTGGTACTTAAGCATCCCATCAGATGTACCGGTGCAGGTGGGCAGAGAGCAACTCTGTTCCCAGCCAGTCTGGTCCCGGGCCTCCTTTCTGCAGGGTCCTGTCTCCACTTGTCACACAAAACCTGGACGTTTATTTCCAGCACAAACTGACTAAAAGTGAAGGAGAAACCAGACTGTCTGTTCTCTCGAGCATTTGTAGACAGACAACTTTTAAATAGAAGCACCCACATGGGATTCTGAAAGCTGCGCTGGCACGGTGAGTTCTGGTCGGAGATCCCTCTAGAAAGAGAAAACTCGAGCGACCGTCTTGTCTCGTGAAAAGGGGTAGGGGGTGGGATTTGGCTGTTTAGGGAAAAGCTGGTCTCTTCATCTCATGTAAAATCACAAGACCATGGTGTAAATTTAAAGTAGTCATAGAGTCGCCCTCCTCCAGCCTGGCTGGTTCATTTACGCTGAGTGCAGATTTGAGGAAGAAAGCCGTATATTTGGCCTTAGGCTGGGGGATGCCACTGACCGTGGAATATAAAGAAGTGCTTCTCCACCCTAGAGTCACCCTCCAAGGATTTTGGTAATCTGTCTGCGGTGTGGCCTGGCAACAAGATTAAAATCCCCCCCGATGATTGCCATGTGAAGCCCAGGGTGGGGATCACTGATCTAGAGGGATGGCAGGACGTTTGTAGGCACCACAGCTTGGATGGGGTTTTGCCACTTACAAGTTGGATCGAGTAAATGACCAGATTAGCCCGGTTCGTTTTCCCAATAAGCCACCCAGTTGTTGGCCCAGCTTTTCCCCTCTGGTGCATGGAGGGAACTGTGGTCTGGTCTTCGTGACTTGCCTCTCTGTTTTGTTTCCCCTGTTTGCACTTGAAGGGAGAATTAACGCTTGAACTTCTTCTTTGTGCTTCTGTTTTATCATCCTCAAAGTGAGAAGAATAGTCAGGGATTGGTAGCGGCTATTTTTGTCGCGGTCCTGCAGGGACATAGCTAATGAACCGGCCGGGGTGCTGTTGGAGCAGCATTTGGTGGCAAAAACTTGCAGAACCAGGGACAGTAGCAAGGGCGTGAAGCCCATTGCCTGGGGCATTCTAGCATGGCTGTGCCAGACACGGGAGAGAGACCCACACCCTGGGCTAAGCGAGAGGGTTAGGGAAGCCCAGACCCCTCCATGCATGAAGGTTCCTATAGAACTGTAACATGACAGAGCAAAAACCTTCCTGGTTGTAACTGAGCTGATATATGCAAGAACACTTCAACAGTTACAACATTATGCAAGGGAAGATGGAATTATTGTAAGTCTCCTATGTTTTCATGCATACCATAGTCCTACACATCCTTACTATTGCTCCTTGTTGGGATTTTCTGGGGCCATTTTCCAGATAGCGCAATATACCATTTCTCAAACTTCAATGTGCATGCCAATCACCCAGGGCTCCTCTTAAAATGTAGATTCTGATTCAGTGACCTGGATGGGGCCTGAGATTCTGCATTTCTGTATTTTCAGCATCTCAGTGATGCTGACGCTCCTTTTATAAAGAAGGTACCAAGCATTGTTCTAGTTGCTCCTCAAGGCACACATTATGGCCATCAAACATTGCCCATTGCCATCTTTCTCTGGTGTATTGGCCTCCGTTTAGGGGGGCCAGATGAAACATGTATGTCCCAAACATACTTAGGTAAAAGTTTACTTCTCGCTTGTCTGAAATTCAAACATAACGGGGCTTCCGGCTAAATCCGGCTACACTAAACCCCACTAGCCTCTTCCCACTTGTAATCTGCTGCCTGTAATCTGTTGGGGCAGCAGGAGTCGAAAACAGAGCTTGAAATGGGGGCTGCCAAGTGTAAGAAGCCCTCGATTTTTCCCCCCCGTTTACACTTGCTTCCCCATCGCGTCACCCTATCTCTATTCTGACCAAATCTGTTTCCCCAACTCCTCACACCCGAGTTCTGAGACTCTGGCCCCCAGTTGCCTCCTCACCATCTCTGCCAGACTGTCTAGTGGGATTTCAAAACTAACGTGCTCAAAGCAGGACTTCTTGACCCAACCCCTCCCCGGCTCTCCCTGGGTTCTACCACTTTCTCCTCCCCTAGCCTGCTTCCCCGTTTGTGGCACCAAGGGCCAGCAACCTAAGAGCCATTTGGGGTGATCTTTTCCACACACACCCCTTTCCAGTCCATCGACGTGGCCCTGGTGGCTCTCTCAGAACATTGCTCCAATCCATCTGTCCCTCTGTTAAAAAATGAAATTCAGCTGAGTACATTTTAAAGATCTTATTGACTTTATTCACTGATATTCATGACTCACTGAATAAGCAGCATCCGTTCTAGCAAATAGAATGGAGCTCCGAGAGCTGTACAGTATGAAAGACGTTTGTAGGTGGAAGGGGGCGGGACAGGGAACTTCCTGGGGAGGAATGGATTGTTTCAGGCAGTCACCTGCCTTTGGTGGCTGGCAGGGGTCCATCAGGCCAGTTACTTCACTAGTGCTGACCAGGTTATTCTAGATTGACTGGCTTAAGATCCCACTCCCGGGACAGGCTGAACCTGTAAGTAAGCCAAGTGATACGTCTCGGTTTGGTGATGTGGGCTTCACACAAGTGACTCCATTTTGGGCCTGTGGCTCCCTTTGGCCACCCCTCATTCCCACTGCTAAAATCCCTGTCTAGGCAATCACGCCCTCTTGCCTGGACTAGTGCATGGACTTACCTGGTCTAGACTCTCTTCTTGTCCCCTTGCCCCCCACTCCCCACAGAGCAGCAATCAGATAGACCCCTCACCTCCTCCCTCGCCAGCGGGCACACCCAAAACCCCATAGCAGTTCCCTGTTGGGATTATTGACTAGAAGCTGGTTAAGTCTGCAACAGAGATTCCGAACTGGGGGTGATTTTGCACCCCCCACCCCGGGGCAATGTTTGGAGACACTTTGGGCTGTTATCACTAGGGGCATTACTGGCATCTAGTGGGTGGAGACCAGGGATGCTGCTGGGACAGCCCACGCACGGATGCCAAAGAATGTCCAGTCCCAAATGTCAGTCATGGAGAGGTGGAGAAATGGTGGCCTGAGGTGAGTGGGGTCCCAGTGCTGAAGATGAAAGAGTGAAGGACAGTTTCATGCTGACACACAGTGCTGCATTAATGAACACCTTCATTCTCCAGCTTCCTGCAGCTGCCCCAAGGGGGACCGCTCCTGGCTGGACAGATGCAGCAAAAGACATCAAGACACCGTGCTGAGAGCCTAGTGAGCTCCCACCAGGTACGCAAGCATTCAGTGGGATGCTTAGAGTTGATATAACATTGAACAAATGAAACCCCTAGTAAAGCGTAAAACAACTGAAAACCAGAGCCACGTGCGCTGAAGGGCTGTAGTTCCAGAGGTCCCAGGGGATGGCTGATGAAGGCCTTGAGCCAACGGGCCCTGCCGGCTGCCCAGAGAATTTGCAGAGAACAAAGGCCTCTGATTTTTTCCCCCAAGCTGTTAGCTTTAAGTGAAACAAGGGTAAGAAAGTTCCCTTTGGTGTCTCTTGACGATTAAAGGATGATGTAGGGAAAGTGTTTTGATTTCTCACAAAAACCATGAAATTTTTTTTCTTCCGTTGAAACATCTTTCCAATAACATTTCAACAAATTAACAAGGGCAACTTCAAAATGTGTGTTTCTTCCACCTTAAAAAAAATGTGACAACAACTGTTGTTCTTTTCCACTTCATTAAGCTGAACAGGCTTGAGATAAGGCCGGCCTTTCCTGCTACTGAGTAATCCCATGGAGTATGAATAAAGCCACCAAAGAACGAATAGTTGCTAATGATCTCCCTCCACTAGCTTTCCTGTTAGCCATTTTTTCCTGTTAGCCATGTTCCCCCTGCTGGGCAGGAAGCAGTCTATGGCGTGGTTTACCAGAGAAGCCCCTCTAATCTCCTGTCACTTGATAGGCAAAACCCAAACCTATCTTTGTCCAACAGCTCTCAGGAGCCCCACAGTGACAAATAGATGAAGTAACATGGCGGCGGTCCACGGGGTTGGTGGGAATGCAGAGGACTCCATGAGAGACACAAAATGGATGCCTTTAGGAATCAGATATTTAGGGGTTTCGGATGGTGAAGGAGTTCTCAACTCTGGCTGCGTGTTAGAATCACCTGGAAAGCTTTTTAAAAGTATCAGTGCCTGGGCTGGGCCCCACTCTCAGAGTTTCAGATTCAGTTGGCCTGGGGAAGGCCCGGGGCATTGGGATACTTTGAAAGTTTCCCAAGTGAGTCTAGAGGACACTGAGGGTTGAGAAGTACTGCCCTAGCCCAGGATTTCTCCACCATAGTGCTGGTGGTATTTTGGGCCAGATCGTTCTGTGCTGTGGGGGAGGCTGTCCTGTGTGCTTAGGGTGTTTAGGAGCATCTCTGGGCTCTACCGATGGGAGGCCAGTAACATCCCCTCCTCCTGTTGTGACAACCAAAAATGTCTCCAGATATTGCCAAATGTCAAATGTCCCCTGAGGGACAAAATTGCCCCCCCCCTCCCCGCCCCAATCCCCTGCATTGAGAATCACTGTCTTGGCCTTCGTGTGCAGAACGTAGTTCACTGGTGACCACACCAATGGTGTGGTTGGGGGAATGGGAGTGGAAGTTCAGCTCTCCGAAATAAAGATCTAAGGAATGAAAGAACTGTTCACGGTCCCATCCTCAGCCTCAAGGTGGGATCAGTGGTGCCTTCCATAACTCTACACTGAAATACCTTTCCTCTCAATTACAGACATACACAGACTACATTGGCTCTGTAATAAGTTATGGTCTATATATTGAATATACAAATCCATAGGCAAAATTGTTTGTATGACATTAAAGATCTATCTCTGAGAGAAGAAGAAGACAACGCATTCCCTCTCTAATCGAGTTATGTGTTCCCATACGTGGCCACCTCCCTTCCATTCCCTGCTGCTCCTGGGATAACTTTCCCGCTTTGGGGACTCCAACATCGCTGTCACCAGCCACCAGTCACATGTGGGTTGGAAGATTTCAGCTTAAATTAATATAAGGGAGATAAAAGTAGAAATTCAGTTTCTCAGGCACACGAGCCACATTCCAGTTGCTCAGTAGTCAGGGATGACTAGTGGCTACGATATTTTAATGCCACTAGCAAACATTCTCATCATGGCAGGGAGTTCTGTCGGATAGCCCTGTTTAACCGTAGAGCTTCTGGTGACATTTTCACGCTTACGTGTCCCTGCTAGTGCCCCACTGCTTCTTGGACCAGATTAGCTTGGCATTTAGGATGGTTCACGACATAACCCCAGCTGTCCCTCCCAGAGCCCCCTCTGCCCCTCTGTCTCCCGTGTACAGCTCACCACCCGATAGCAGAGACCACCACGCTCTTCCACCTCCATGGCTCTCCCTGTGCTGTTTCCTTTGCTGCGAATGCTATTTCTCTAACTTCTTCACTAGGAAAACTCACTCTTGAGCCTCAGATTCAGTTCAAAGTCATCTGCGTTCATGTCTCTTATGCGTAAGGCAGAGCTCCTGGAGGTCGAGGAGGGGCTCCCGTCCTCTTTGCATCACCGAAGGCTAGCACTGTGTGGGCACCCACATCTCAAGCAAAAGAATTAATCAACTAGCTAATGAATGAAGGCGGCACGATAGACACATTTAACACCACAGAAGTCCCAACAACCCACACTTGGATGAAACTGATGGTGCCTCCTTGCGAGAAGAACATCTGCCTTTTATTTTCCGAGCAGAGTGAGCAGATCTGGTGACTCCGGGCTCTTGGCTGGGATAGAAGATAAATGCCCTTAAAGCTTGTATCTGATGGGTTGATAGTCTCGGAGAGTAAGAAAGAAAATAAAGGGGAAATTTAGCGCTCTCCTATGAGGATTTCAACTCTTCTATCAGTGGAGCAGAAATACCTCAAGAGAAAGAATATTTAAATAGTAAAAAACCAAACCAAAACAAAGGCAACGACAACAGAGAGGACCAGCTTAGCATTATAGCTGCACAGTGTTTCTTCCCTGGACCATTCTTAACTCTCTCTAAAGGGTAGTTTGTCTCTATTACAGACCCCAGTGTTGTATCTTACACTTCCTTTCTTTTTCCCTCAGCACCTAACACGGTGTCCAGCACACAGCTTCACCTCCTCCAGGAAGCCTTCCTTGACTTCCCCTGACAACCCCTCTTCTATGATCCGGAAACACCATGTACACTGCTTCATCATGTACTAACTTGTCTTACATACTGTCTCTTTAATGTCACTGTGTTTTTCCTCAGGTCAGAGACTATATCTTACTCTTCTTTGAGTTTTCATGGCTATTAAGAGTGTCTGACACTGCAATAGATCTTTGATAAATGAATAAATCTTGGTAGTGGACAATCCAGGTTTTAAAGGAGAACGACAGTATTTCTTTGCAATAGTTAACAGTATTAGTAGGAATTTTTAGAATTTGAAAGGAGGAGTGGGGGAAACTTTATGATTGTGAATTTTTTTGGATTTAAAAAAACCTTTGGGTGGCTTAGTTGGTTAAGCATCCGACTCTCGATCTCAGCTTGGGTCTTGGTCTCAGGGTTGTGAGTTCAGGCCCTGCATTGGGTTCCACGCTGGGCATGGAGCCTACTTAAAAAAATAAATGCATTTGTTAAAAAAACAAACAAACAAACAAATCTTTGGCGTTACTTGGTCTGGATAAAGACACAATGATCATTAAATAATTCTAGCAAGTAGAGACAATTCTAGAAAAAGAATCCATGCAAGATTCCTTTTAAACCTGTTGATTTCAATCCAATGAATAAATATTGAAGACTTAGGATGAGCAAATAACTCTGTCAAGAGAGAAAAAAGAAAATACTTCTGCCACTTAACATTTCATAATTCTGTGACCTTATGAACGCCTACAGAAGGTATTTTTAAACCTTGGTAGTCACATGGGGTAGATTTACATGAAGAACCAGGCATGATGGAGTCAGACCTTGCTCTCATCAAAGTTGCACTACGAACTGGTGCCAACGGGTCACTTTCAGATTCAGGCCATTGGTTTATGGCTTCACCCCAGAGTGGGCTAGACAATCACGTGCCACTTGGCAGTTTTCAAGGTGCACGTTCTTGCTGTTTAATGTTCTGTCCCTTCCTCCAGCAGCCAGGTGGTTAATTGCCCTTCCTTAAGCACATGCACATGCACAGAAAAGGTGTGAGGAAGGGCCCTGGGAAGGGGAGCCTCTCACATAGCCCTGCCGAGTCACAGGATTGTCGACCCAAGGATGGTGCCTGAAAGCCTTTTCAGCCACACAAAACCCTGGGTTTCTTCATTAGCATATCAGAGGTGGCACAGTGGTGGGAAATGCCACAGGCAACAAAGGACACAGCTCAGTGGCATTTTGTCATTGGTGCTTACAGAAGCAGAAAAAATGATCTTCGGGCCAGGGCTGCAGTGATAGACAGATGTTGACATATTTTCTTGGGTGACCAATGTCTGCCCAGCACCCCGCCCTCCTCTTGATATGTACTCAAGGCTGCCCATCCCCCTCCAAGAGCACAGTTCCTGGACCAGTACACGAGGAAGCGCCGTGTACCAGTCAAAACCTTCCTCTAGCTAAAATGAAGACATAGTTTCAGTTTTAACTTCATTGTGCCTGGAAGGGACTTGCCCTTTTCTTCCAGACTTGAGAGCCTTAGCGGAAACATGATGTGACGATAAATAGGAGAATCGGTTGCCAGTAGCTAATACCGTCACAGAGACTGAATCACTGTTTATGTCACCGTAACTCTTGTCAGGAACCTGCCATCTTATCATTTCATCCTGAAAGGGAGGAACGGCGTTTAGTGACAAAGTAATTTCACATTCTCATTGTTAAATGATTTCCCTTCTGTGATCTATACTCTCTAGCAGTGGTTCTCAAGCGGGGGGGATTCTGCCCCAAGTGGACACTGGGCAGTGTCTGGAGACATTTCTGGTTGTCACAAGGAAGGGCTGTGTGTGCTACAGGCACCTAGTGGGTCCAGGCGAGGGATGCTGCTCAGCATCCAACAATGCACAGGGTGGCCCTGCGTGACAAAGACTTCTTTGGTTCAAAATGTCAGTAGTGCCGAGGCTGAGAAGCTCTGCTCTGTGGCCTTTTTTGTGAATATAATTTACAAATTCCCATCAAGACAAATTGCTACTGATGAACGGGCACCTTGAGGGACTTAAGTTCCCATGTTCACTATATTAATTTGGAATATGGAACCATTTTTGACAAAGAAACAGGACCTACAGGATAATTTCTCATCTTTGGTTGTATCATTGGAAGATTTGATCTAAGCAGTGGGTGTAAAATTTTAGAAAATTGTATATTGAGCACAGAGGGGTGAAAATTTTCCTACGCGCAGTAATTCTGCTTGCTTACAGCCAACAACGTGTCTTTACTTCACGCTCAGCTGAGTCTTAAATATACTCCAAATGGCATGAAATGTGATTAAAGAATTCTTCCTCCTCACTTGGAAATATTTATAACCTCTTAGAATATGACACATTGGGGTAAAATATACATTGTTCAAATATGCATGCGTTATATATATTTTTATATATATATATATACACACACACACATATATAATTAAATCTATATCTAAAATCACATGTTGTAGTAGGTTTATGTTATTTCATATCATGTTTTCCCAAATCAAAATATTTTCAGTTCGATATTTAGAAATCAGAATATCAGTAATCTCATATATACACATATGCATCCACATATATAAATAGATACAGATGTATAGAAAATCACATACAGCTGACCCTTGAACAGTGTGGCTATTAGGGGTGTTCACCCCCTGTGCAGTCAAAAATCTGTATATAATTTTTGACTCTCCCAAAACTTTACTACTAATAGCCTACTGTTGACCAGAAGCCTTGTCGATACCATAAACAGTTGGTTAACACTTTTTTTGTATAGGTATTATATACCGTATTCCTGCAAGAAAGTAAGCTAGAGGAAAGAAAGCATGATTAAGAAATTCATAAGGATGAGAAAATACACTTACAGTAGTGTACTGTATTTACTGAGAAAAAAAATCCGCATATAAGTAGACTCGTGAAGTTCGAACCTGTGTTGGTCAAGGGCCAACTGTGTTGTTTTCCTTAGATACCAGTTGTTCTACCCAAGTAGCTAAACCACTCCAGATCCAAAACTCTAAGGACTATTGATCACTAGTTATTATATACATTGCTTTATAAGTTAGCTAAGTACCTTCTTTGTAGTGTCAAGTAGATGTTAGATGCCAGGGGAAAAAAAATGATAGACGATTATAATGAACTTTATAAAGAGAAACATAAAATAGAGACCAAAGTGAATTGCCTTAATCCATCTTCAGTTATCTTATAGTCTGTAGAATATATGGTTTTTTTCCTTAAAAGTTCCTAATTAAAATTATTCTATTGTTTAAAAATCACTCAGGCCTGAGACACTGCCCAAATCAGAGTATGTGCTCTGGTGAAGATATTTCATATTTCACCATTTGAAAAAATAGTTTTACTTTCTGTAAAACACAGTGGTTCATATGAGAATCAATTGAGCTTTAAAAGCATACTCAATTCTGGGGCGCCTGGGTGGCTCAGTCGGTGAGCGTCTGCCTTCGGCTCAGGTCATCGTCCCAGGGTCCTGGGATCGAGCCCCGCGTCAGGCTCCCTGCTCCGCGGGAAGCCTGCTTCTCCCTCTCCCACTCCCCCTGCTTGTGTTCCCTCTCTCGCTGTGTCTCTCTCTGTCAAATAAATAAATAAAATCTTTAAAAAAAAAAAAAAAGCATACTCAATTCTTAGGCTTCACTCAGACTGATCAGATTAGAATAACTGAGGATGACATTAAAACAAAATAATACACACACACACACACACGTATACACACATCAGGCCAGTCCACCATGCCTCCATAGTGGGAAGGCTGGCTGGAAACCCAGTTCTAAAGCACAGACTACCAGAGACCACCAAACTGGCAGGTAAACTGGGCAAATAATTGCCCCATAGAGATGGTAACGACATTTCTCTGTCTTAGTCTGGTGGAGGCAGGGAGTGGAAATCGTCCAGGAGAATACTTTTGGTATGTTAACAACTTAGCAATGATTCATTCCTTTTTTTTTTTTTTTTAAGATTTTATTTATTCATTTGAGAGAGAGCACAAGCAGGGGGAGCAGCAGAGGGAGAGGGAGAAGCAGACTCCCCACCGAGCAGGGCGCCCGACGTAGGGCTCAATCCCAGGACCCTGGGATCATGACCTGAGCCGAAGGCAGAGGCTGAATCGACTGAGCCACCCAAGCACCCGCGATGATTCATTCTTTCAATTGCCATCTTGAATGAGAAGAGCACCTTGGTATAAAGTAAAGAATGCTTGGGGTGCCTGGCTGGCTCAGTTGGTAGAGCGTGCGATTCTTGATCTCGGGTTTGTAGGTTCCAGCCCCACGTGGGGTGTACAGTTTGCTTGAAAATAAACAAACAAACAAGGATTGCTAGAATCCAGGCGGTGTTCTTAAATCTGGCTCTTTCTCCGACTAAGCTATGGGTGAGCTGTGTCAAGTACCTTCATGCTGCCTAGCCTCAGTTTACTCACCTAGAGAATGAGAGGGCTTGGTTATGTGATTTCTACTGTTTCATTTAATTTAGAAAGAAAAATAACTGAATTTAGAAAAAAATGAACGAATTTAACATTTTATATTTTTTTTTTTTTTTAAAGATTTTATTTATTTATTTGAGAGAGAGAGAATGAGAGAGAGTACATGAGAGGGGGGAGGGTCAGAGGGAGAAGCAGGCTCCTCGCTGAGCAGGGAGCCCGATGCGGGACTCGATCCAGGGACTCCAGGATCATGACCCGAGCCGAAGGCAGTCGCTTAACCAACTGAGCCACCCAGGCGCCCAACATTTTATATTTTTTATAAATTTATAAACCATTATATGACAAAATAATATACAATTTATAAAGGAATTTGGGGCAATCTGTCAGAAATATATTTCATCCTGTCATGAAAATGGGCCTAGTGTTTTGGTTATATGATATTTCTATAGCTTGCTATATCTTAGACTGGTGATCAGCAAATTTTTCTGTAAAGGAGCAGATAGTCAATATCTTAGGCTTTGAGGAGCAGGCTCCAGGAAATGTCTGTTGTGTAATCTTTTCTTTTTAGTCATTTAAACATGTGAAAAACAGGTGATGGGCAGGATTTGCTGACCCTTGTTTTAAACAATAAAATTTACATTTGCGTAAAACCCAAATTGCTTGCTTTATGACAACAACAACCAACCTACTAGAAGCTCTTGTTACACGTTGTTACATGGAAGCTGAATTTAGACAAAAAAGAAGCCCGCTGAAGTTGATCCCTAATGCCTCCTGGGGCCAACCAGCCATCTGCTGGCTGACCAGCTTATCCAGTTTTAGCCCTGAAGTCCCAAGTCCCAGGAACCCGGCATGGTTGGTCACCATCCACATAAAACCCTTGGACAGGTTTATTTCATGGGAAATCTGGGACCAAATTAAAAGGTAAAAAGTTTGAAATGGAAATGCTTTCAGGAGCTTTGATACATAAACAGCAGGCCAAGACCCCAGCTGGAAGACTTTAAAGGGAAAATTACAAGAGACTATTTTTGTAGTCCTTTTTTGGATCAAGCTTGATTGAGCCTAAATCTGCCTTCCAGTTACAAGTCCCAACCCAACAGGCTGCAGATGAGGAAAAGGCTTATTCACAGGCGTGGCAGGTGGTTTTGAGTACAAGTTTATACATCCCCTGGAGATGATAAATGCTAGATGTTAGGATGAAACACAGCCCAACCTTATTACTCAAAAGTGACAGAGTTTATAATTACTTCCTGGGTTAGTCTGAGAAAGACACGTGGCATGGACCTAGCTGTGAGCCTAACTATGAATACGAAAAATTACTAGTTGGGACTGCTTTGGAAACAGCCAGGAATAAAAGCGAGAACAGGATTGTCAACATGCTTCTATGTGCATTATTATCATTAATTTGAATCTTTAAGACTGCAAACTCGAAACTCAAAGGCCATTTTTCTCTTAGGAACTTGCCTTGAAATTAGGTACACTGACCCTAGGGGAACTTTGTTGTGACCACATGGCTTTCCATTTGTACTTTATAAAAACAGGAACCCTTGTTAAGACATAAATACTAAAAAGCAGATCTGATAGCTTGAAAGAGGACGTCGTTGAGTAAAACAAAATCCAGGAGATAATTTAGAATCTTTTGCAATATTTTTTTCATTGTCATCAGTTTGTTCCCGTTCTGATCCTAGTTTGGAGCAGTGGTAGTGTCTTTACGACTCATCCTGTTTGGGTCATAAAAGCATCTCTTTTTTTCTTGGCATCAAAACCTCTTGCATCTTTTGAAGCTATGGCTGTGGGTAGTTCTCTTTAGAATCTCCTTTAGCAGAATCAGTGATGCTGGAAAATAATCACACATTTCTCTTAAATGGATCTTCCTGCCCCTTCCATGGTATTAAATCCAGGGGAAAGAGGGGAGACCCATTTAGGGAGTGACTTGATATCTTGATTCTACAAGAAACCCAGCAATGAGTCTTTCCCTAAGTGGAAACTTTGCTTCGTTGTAAGGAGAGAGGGGTGGGGTGTTAGGGCCACAAACTAGGGAGGTTCGGAGTGGAGCAAGGTATCATGGGGGAGCAAACAAAGAGACCAGGGACCACTTGGGCATACTGAGCATGGCCATGCAGGGTCTGAGAGGTGGAATTTGAAGGAAATATTAAAGTAGTACTTCACCAGGGCACCTGGCTGGCTCAGTGGGTGAAGTGTCCAACTCTTGATTTCGGCTCAGGTCATGATCTCAGGGTCGTGGGGTTGAGCCCCTTGTTGAGCCTCTCATGTGGCTCTACACTCAGTGGGGAGTCTGCTTGAGATTCTCTCCCTCTCCCTCTGCCCAACCCCCCACCCCCGTGCTCGTTCGCTCTCTCTCTCTCTCTCAAATAATAATAAATACATCTTTAAAGTAGTGCTTCACCAACTCTCTGCCAAGGCATGTAAATGCATATTACAGTACAAAATGTGATACGTGTGTCATAGGTTCTGTTACTCACCCACTGCCATTCACTCAACTCCGGAAAGCAAGTGGATATCCACTTCCTATTTTACCTGGTGACAAAGCAGGAAGCTCTTAATCATGTTTCATTGCATTTTAGTATCTAACTTCCAACACCACTGGGTGAATGTAAGTTAAGTGTTTCAAGATTAGTTTCTGAGCTACACCTAAGTACAGGAACTGCTTTTTCTCAATGGCCTACGTATATAGATGAGGACTTAACCCTGCTCCCTTACAAACTCCTCCACTGAACGATGGCTGACATTGAGCCCCATCCAAACCCAACTTTGAGGCCTGAGCCAAATGCCCCAACTCTCCCTGGCCTCCTGTGCTTTCCACTGACCCCCCACCCCCGAGTCAATCCCTGGCTTCAATATTGTTCACAGGAGAGTCCATTCCCTGGCTCCCTGCTACTCTCTCAGGTCAATCCTGTTGCCCTTTGCTACAAGATCTCCCCAGGCCACAGTCCCTCTTTTGTGTATTTTCTCCTTCTTAGACTAGTTATTAAACCATAGTCTCTTAGCTCAAGCCTTGCCTTCTGGACTCTGCCCTCTGATGCTGGGGCTGGAACTCTGCAAACCTCATGGCCCCTTTGCCATCTGTCTCCCTGTTTGGCTGTCCCAGTAAGGGTGCTAGCTGGGGAGAGAAGCACGAGGGACAGAGGACGTGACTTCTTCCCATTTGCTTGCTGGTCCTGCCAGGGTCACCCTGGCCATGCTTCCTTGCCCTGTAGCTGTTGCTTCCAGGAATAGTTGGTTCCGATTTCCAGTATTATTCTCCATCCCCTTAAAGGTACCAACACCAGCCAACTAGCAGCTGCCTCCTCAGAGGTCTGGAGCCTGGCTGTACAAGCCTCTGCTCATAGATGTGGGGTTCTGATAGCCCCAACTTCTCTCTGCTCCTGTAGGCCCGGGAGTGACCACTGCTTCCAGGAGCAGTGACTACTTCTGTGTCACTACAGTCTTCCCTCCATGACTTCTCAGTCCTCTAATACCTATTTCACTAAACTCTCTGTTAAAATAACTGGTGTGTTTCCTCCTTGTTTAGTTGCTTCTCTCTTTCTCTCTCTCTCTTTTTAAGTTTATTTATTTATTTATTTATTTATTTTTAGTAATCTCTACACCCAATGTGGGGCTTGAACTCATGACCGTGAGATTACGAGTCGCATGTTCTTCTGACTGAGCCATCTTGGCACCCCTTTTCGTTGCTTCTTGACGGAGACTCTTCTCTGTAGGCTTCTAAGGTTCAGATTCCTCAAACATGTCACGTATCAATAGGAGGGAGCCTAGAAACATCCCTTCCAACTTATCCAGCGTTGACTGTCCCCTCACTGGGGTCTATGTGCTTATATAAAGTGGTCCCCAAAGGGGGCTCCTCCTTCTCAGATCCACACACCCCACATACCCATGCGTGCTGCATGGATTGGCCACACGCCAATGGTTCTGCCCAAGGGTTCTCTTTCATCTTTACTCAGAAAAAAATCAACCTGCCTGCTAGGGAACCACAACAAATAGCCTGGATTCCAGAACATTCCTATCATTGATTCCATCCATAGCAGGATGACCTGTATCTTATTCAGGGTCAGCCTGCTTCCCATTCTGACTATTTGGGAGAGTTGGCCCCTCCCCAGAAGGCCACACACTAGGTGATCAGAGGGCTTCTAGACAAGCCCTAAGACTCCTCATTTTAGGTCCTTGAGTCCCTTCTTAGATACACTTAGAGTCTATAAAATGGACCTTAAAAATTATCTATCATCTATTCCAACCTTTCATTTTAAGGAGGACCTATACATTCTATATTTCTTTTTAAATGACAGTTTTGGGCAAATAAAAATTGGCTGAAAAGATAATTCACAGAACACTAATATTCCCTTTGCCCGATGCTGTAAAACAGCCAAGGTATTCAAAGAAATCTTATAAAATACATTTAGACCATGCACATCTTCAAGCCATGGGGTTACAATCTCAACAAATGCCAGGTTTGGGAACATGTAGATTTTATGGAAGAGCACTAAAGCAATTTTCCTATGATTATTCAGCAGCTGCCACTCCTGAAAATTGTAATTGCAGAGAAATAGAATGTTCTTACATCATGATGAGGGGAGGCAATGTTCTGTGATCTGGAGCATGCAATCCTAGTGAGGAGTACAGCATATAATCTGAATATCTTGAATATAAAATGAAAATATTGTTAGGGCATATGAGGCCAGCATTCTTCAGTTAGTCAAAATCGTTGACAATATTTTGGTCCTTCGAACATCAGTGGTCACATTCTGATGTGATCCCATGTAATCCTCTGTGTGTTCTAGTTTTGATATTTGATTATGACATTCCCACCACTATTAAACAACCACGCTATGTACATTTAAAAAGCACTTTAAACAATGAACTCTTTCTTTTCCCCATAAATGTACAATAGCAGCCCAAGTTGAAAAACAGGGATGGGTCTCCGCAGTAATGTTTAAATGTCTTCGTTCCCTTCATGATGTTAGTGCTATGGTTATCTGTTCGTTTTGTATACGAACATAGCAAACTCCCCCAAATCATAGTTTAAACCAGCAAACATCTGTTATCTCACCACGTCTGTGAATCAGGAAGTCAAGAGCACCTTAGCTGGGTGATGGCTCTTGGACCCTCATGAGGTTGCAGTCAGGCTGTTGACCAGGGCTGCAGTCCCCTGAACATTGGGCTGGGGTTGGAGGATCAGCTTGCAGGCTCCCCCATGTGATTATTGGCTCGCCTCAGTTCCAGGGGGCTGTTGGCCAGAAACTTCAGGTCCTCCGTAGGCCCGATCAAAACAGAACAGTGTGTTTCCCTCAGAACACGTAATTTTTGAGACCCTGCTCACAATTCTTTTGGATATATACCCAGTAGTGGAATTACTGGATCATGTAGTAGTTCTAGATTTAATTTTTGGAGGACTTGTCATACCCTTTCATACTGCTTGTACCATTTTACCATCTTGTCAGCAGGGCACAAGGGTTTCAATTACTCCACATCCTCAGTACTATTTGTTTTTCCTTTCTTTTCTTTTTTTTTTTAAGCCATCATAATGGGTGTGAGGTGGTATCTCATTGTGGTGTTGACGTGCATTTCTCTAATGGGTGAGTGATGTTGAGCATCTTGTCATGTGCTTCTTGGCGATTTGGAGAAATGTCTGTTCAAGCCTTTTGGCCATTTTTTTAAATTTTTTTAATTTTTTAAAGATTTTATTTATTTGACAGAGAGAGACAGAGCGAGAGAGGGAACACAAGCAGGGGGAGTGGGAGAGGGAGAAGCAGGCTTCCCGCTGAGCAGGGAGCCCGATGTGGGGCTCGATCCCAGGACTCTGGGATCATGACCCGAGCTGAAGGCAGACGCTTAACGACTGAGCCACCCAGGCGCCCCATCTTTTGGCCGTTTTTAAATCATGGTATTTGTTGTTATTCTTATTGAGTTGTAGTTCTATGTTCTAATTATTCACCCCTTATCAGATAGATGATTTGCAAAGATTTTCTCCCATAGGTTGCCTTTTCCCTTTGTTGATTATGCCCTTGGATAGACCAGCTTTGTTTTCTTTTGCTTTGTTTTGTTGGTTGGTTGGTTTGTTGATGTCTGATCTTATTGATTTGTTACTCTTAGAAAATCCTTTTTGACTAGACTCAGACTTGGAGGTAGAAGCTCTCGGAGAGGACAACCTCCGTCTCTTGGCAATCTGTTCCTGGCGTTTTCCTTTGTCCTCCTTCATCCTCTTGGCCAAAAGTTTAGCATATTCTGCAGGCTCGTCCTTATTTTCCTTAGTATGCTGTTTCTTCAGAGAGATACACCGTCATTTGCGTTGGCAGACACGTGGAATAACAAGACGCTGAATCTTGGTCGCTTTGGTTCTAGGTTTCTTACTGTCTTTGTTTAGGGCCTTTCTCACAACATACTGGTGGACATCACCTCTAGAGAGATTGAAAAGTTTATGGATTCTGCTGGCTCTTTTGGGCCCCGGGTGATGGGGCACAGTATAATCAGTGAGTCCAGGAATATCCTTGTCCTCTTTTTTCACAACGACCAAGCTGAGAACATTGAGATTGATATCCACAGTGCAACCCTGAGCAGATTTGTGCTTTCTTTCTCCAGTCCTCCTTGGTCTGTAGCAGGAATGCCCCTACTCAGGCACAGGTGGACATGGCCATGGGTCAAGACACCCTGCTTCCTGGGGAAGCTTTGTTTCTCATTACCACCACTGATTTGGACCATGTAACCCTTCCATTCTTTACCCAGAGCATCAGCAGCAACTTCTGTAGCCATATCCTTCTTCTTCTCTTTTTTTAATTTTTTAAAATTTAAGTTCAGTAAGCCAACATATAGTAGTACATCATTAGTTTTTGATGTAGTGTTCAATGATTCATTAGTTGCGTAACACCCAGTGCTCATCTGCTTCTCATAAAAGGTACGAAGTTTGCATTCATTATTCACTTTACTGAGTTTCTGGCAGCCAGTATCTGGGAAAGAGATGTTCATCTTTATCCTAAAGCTGCCTACTGCCTCCAAGGCACCACAAAAAAAGAGTGATACACAAACGCTTTTAAGTTTGGTAGAGTCTCGTTTGTCTATTTTTGCTTCTGTTTTCAGTACTTTTGGTGTCATTTCCAAGAAATCATTGTCAAATCCAAAGTCACGAAGCTCTTAGCTTTATGCTTTTGTCAGGGAGGAAGACCGTGTCCTCTGCCCTTCAAGGTCCTTCGGCTAAGAGTAGAACTTAGAATCAAATTGACATGAGACAGATTAACAGGAGAAAATCAAATTTAATAGCATAGATACAGGGAATCCACACAACATGAGATTCTGAAGACCATGAGGTGATGTGAAGCTTATATGAGTTAAGGAAAAATGTTGGGGTCTGCTGATACAAAGGGGAGAAAGCTCATTAGCAAGAAGGTGAAAGGAGATGTTTGGAAAAACAAGATTGTTCTATTATGCAGATGAGTTCCTTCCATAAAAGGGGCCTCTGTTCATACTTCCCCTCCTGTTGCAGGCTCTCCTTTCCAATGTAAATGTAGGCAGAGCACCTTTCCTGCATCCTGCATCCGCTGGCTTTTTATTACTTTTAACTCAAAAGGATCTTTATGTCAAAATGGCACATTTTGGGGTGTCTCATCCTGTACCCTTTCATTTTCTTCTGGGAGTTTTACAGTTTTGAGTCTTAAGTTCAGGTCTTTAATCTACTTTTAGTTAATTTTTTTATATGGTATAGGAGAAAGGTTCAACTTCACTCTTTTGCATGTGGATATCCAGTTTTCCCAGCATTATTGGTTGAAAAGAATATCCTTTCCCCATCAAATGGTTTTGGCACCTATGTTGAAGACCATTGGACCACCTATCTGAGGGTTTATTTGGGGGCTTTCTATCCTATTCCCTTGGCCTACAGGTCTGTCTTTATGTCAGTACCACACTCTTTTTTTTTTTTTTTTTTTAAGATTTTATTTATTTATTTGACAGAGACACAGCGAGAGAGGGAACACAAGCAGGGGGAGTGGGAGAGGGAGAAGCAGGCTTCCCGCCGAGCAGGGAGCCCGATGCGGGGCTCGATCCCAGGACCCTGAGATCATGACCTGAGCCGAAGGCAGACGCTTAACGACTGAGCCCCCCAGGCGCCCCCCACACTCTTTTGATTACTATAGCTTTCAAATATGTTTTGAAATCACAAGGTGTGAGACCTCCAACTTTTTCAAGATTGTTTTGACTGATTGCAGTCCCTTGAGATTTCACATGAATTTTAGGATGGATTTTTTTTTTTTTTTTTTGGTCTGCAAAAAGTGCAATTGGGATTTTGATAGGGCTTGCATTGAATTTTCAGATTGCTTTGGATAGTATTAACATCTTAATACTAAGTTTTTCAATCCATGAACACAGATGTCTTTCCATTTACTTATGTCTTTAATTTCTTACAGCAATGTTTTATAGTTTCCAATGTGTAAGTCTTTCACTTCCTTGGTTACGTTTATTCCTAAGTATTTTATTATTTTCAGTGCTACTGTAAATATTTTTAGATTTTCTTTTCAGACTGTTAACTGTCAGTGCATCGAAACACAATTGGTTTTAGTGCATTCACTTTGTATCTTGCAACTTTGCTAAATCATTTATTATTTCTAACACTTTTTTGTGGGGGTTCTTCAGCGTTTTCCCATATAAGCTCAGGTCCTGCAAACAAAGATAATTTTACTTCTTCCTGTCCAATTTGAATGCTTTTTCTTTCTTTTTCTTACCTAATTTCTCTGGCTGGGACTTCCGATACTATGTTGAATAAAAGTGGCAAAAGAGAGCGTTCTTATTTTGTTCATGATCTTAGAGGAAATTTTTTGTCTTTTACTACTGAGTATGGTGTTAGCAACGGAGTTTTCATATGGGGTTTTTATTATGTGGAGGTAGTTTCCTTCTACTCCTGGTATGTTGAGTGTTTTTTATCATGAAAGGGCTTTGGGTCTTGTCAAATGATTTTCCTGCATCGATTGAAATGATCATGTGGTTTTTGTCCCATATTCTATCAATGTGTTATATTACATTGATGAATTCTCATATGCTGAACAACTCTTATATTCCAGGAATAAATCCCGCTTGGTCATGGTGTATAATCCTTTTGATGGGCTCTTGAGTTGGGTTTGCTGGTATTTTGTTGAACATTTTTGAGTATGACATCATCTTAACTAATTACATCTACAAAGATCTTATTTCTAAATAGGGTCACATCCTGGGACTTCAACATCTCAAACCCCTATGATTTCCACCCAAAATGCCCACATGCATTATTTATTTTGAGTTCTGCAGTTCCAGAGAATTGCTTTTCCTTGTTTACAGAGGCCCTTTGAGTGCAAACCATTTGTATCATTCCCTTGGTTTTCCCGCCCTCCCCCCCTGGTGTGGAAACCAGCCACTTTTGTACAGTGAACTCATTTTTAATTCAGGAAAAAAGAAAATAAATGATTGGTATGTAGGTCAGTTCCTAGTTCTGTCTCAGAAAACAAAGGACCAGGGCTCAACTAGCATAGCATTCAATTATTCCTTCATATGGCCTTTGTACGTATGCTCATGTGCATTTCACCTCGCTCTTTCCTGTTACCCAGAGATAGTAAATTTCCAAAGATCTGGCTCAGGTTAGGTAAAAAGTCCAAATTTATCACATCTTGGATGAATCTTATTTGATGCTTTTGAGACTCTTCTGACCTCACCAAACCAGATTGCTTTCTCTACAGAGATGTGGATTGTTAAAAATGAACTTCATATGTTTGTTTTTATGAAATGTGTTTTTCTGCCAACCGGATGATTACTGTAAGATTTTAAGCATATTGTTGAGACTTTAGTACAAGACCTCTCAAAACACTCAAGGAATACATAGGGTCGTTGGTTGCTTTCTGGTATCTTTCTCTTTAGGAAGTCTCCCTGGTGTCCTGACCTCCTTCCCATGCCACCCTGGAGCTCTGAGCAATTTCCTACAGCTTCAAGACCATTCTCCTGCACCTCACCACTTGAGAGCCTTCTACTCAAAGCTTCAGCATGTTGGAAATAAATTTTCCACTGTGGGAACATTTTCATTTTTCAAATTAAAATTGCAGCACAGTGCTATGGTTAGAAGAGTGGCATTTCTAATTAAGGTGACACGAAGTCACACACATGATACAGATGAATCACTTTATGGTGTTTGCCACACTTGACAGACAGAGCAAGATGCTTCTGAAAAATTAGGCATTGGCTTGCAGCATCTGTCCATGGTAAACTATTCTTAAAAAATGCACATATCCAACCTTCTCTTGGGAGATTAAGGAAGTAAGAGAATGACTTTTATAAAATCGAATATCAGATTTTCTTAGGAATCAGGAAGAAGGTTATGATGTTTCTTTAGAAGGGACTTCTTTTTTTTTTAAAGATTTTATTTATTTGACAGAGAGAGACACAGCGAGAGAGGGAACACAAGCAGGGGGAGTGGGAGAGGGAGAAGCAGGCTTCCCGCTGAGCAGGGAGCCCGATGTGGGGCTCGATCCCAGGACCCTGGGATAATGACCTGAGCCGAAGGCAGACGCTTAACGACTGAGCCACCCAGGCGCCCCTAGAAGGGACTTCTTATTTAGAGCATTTTGTAGAGTCGGGTGCTGGAGCCAGCTCACACTGGCCCATAAGGTCTAATTCTTAAAAACGCAGGAATTTTGTGAGTTGATTGACATCATGTTGGTAGCTTGAAATCAGCCATGGTGGAAGTATTTACACCATGGAAATCAGCAAATGCTACAAACTAGGGCTTTTGCCAGCACACCATTGATTTTGTCCCTTCTTTTTAAATACAAGCAATGAACACTATGCATGAAATGCCTGCCATGTCCTTTTTAAGATGGTGGACCCACCAAAAAAACCAATATATATATATATATATATATATATATTCCTAAAGAGAAATATATATGTGTGTATATATATATTTTAATGGAATGCATAACCTATTTGAGAAAAGAAAACAAAGAGGAAACATTATCCATGAGGATGAAAGGAGTCCAAAGAAGGGAGAGAAAGCAGTGGGCGCGCATATGGCAGAAATTTCACGAACGTGTCATGCTTTGAGCTAGGTCTTGAAGTATAGGTAGGAAAGGAAAATGAGCAATCAAGCAGAGAGAAGGTCATGAAAAAGAATCAGTAAGCAGACAGAAGGAATCGAATCTGAGTAAGAACAGCAAGCGTGGAACGAGAGAGTGCAGTGATATGGGGAGCTCGCAACTGTGTGAGGCACGAAACAGTCTGTAAAGCCTTTCTTACACATCGTCTCATTCTTTTCTTCAAGCCTGAGAGATGAGGGCAACCGAAGCTCAAAGAATCAGTGTGACCCAGCTGGATGAGCCCACGTTTGGAACAAAAGAGGAGTCTTCTATCCCTTGCTCAGCTTTCTTCCCACTGTCCCATGTTGATTCTGCTCATCTACGTCATAAGGCATGTAACACAGAGAAGCAGCCACGAGAAAGGATTCTAAACAAGTAATAATGCAGTACACCCTGGTTTGCTTTAAATGTGCAGCTATGATGTTCTGGGTGGCTTTGAGTGTTAGTAAGGTCTAAGTTCTTCTTTTTCTTTTTTTTTTTTTTTTAATTTTATTATTTGTGAGAGAGAGAGCGCAAGAGAGTACAGAGGGGGCGTGAGAGGGAGAAGCAGACTCCCCACTGAGCAGAGAGACCAATGTGGGTCTTGATCCCAGGACCCTGGGATCATGACCTGAGCCGAAGGCAGACGCTTAACGACTGAACCACCCAGGCGCCCCAGTGAGGTCTAACTTCTAAGTAAAATTGCTTTCAAGAGTTCAGATACAATTTCTGTGCAAGGCGTCCAATATAGCGCATAGCTTCATTGTACTCAACGCTAACTCTGGACAGGAAACAGAATGGTAATCAGGGCTCAATTTCTAAGAAAAAGCACAGAACAAGTAAAAAATAATACTATCTAGACTATGAGGGTTGGATTCTTGGGTCCCCTGAGAGTCAACTTTTCTAAAAGAAATATTTTTGTTCTTTTCGCCATACCATACACTAACCTTCAAAAGGGATAAACAAGAATTAAACTTTGGAGTTTAAAATTTTCCAGTAACCCGAATCCCACAAACAGTGTTGAGCGAAAGAAACCAGACACAAATGTGATACTTGACGATTTCCTTTCTATAAAGTATGAAAAAACAGGAAAAACTAATCTATACTGTTAGAGGTCAACCTTGTGATTAATGTTGGTGGGGCGGGGGGCCCAGGGCCAGGAAGGGGTCACAAGAAAGCTCCTGGGGTATCGGTGATGTTCAGTTTCTCCCTCTGCGTGCTGTTTACACAGGTATGTTCACTTGGCAAAAATTCATCAAGCTTCCACGTATAATGTGTTCATTTTTCCTTACGTATGTTATACTTTAATAAAAAGGTACTTAAATATTTCCTGCGAAATATATTAAGTAGGATAGAGCCCGGATTATAATACTTTGAGAGACAAATAATGTTTGACGCTGGAAAAATGCTCAGTGATAAGAGAATAAGGGACTGTAAGTCTTGCTCCAGCAGATGTTGGGGTAGAGCAGTGTAAGGAGGTTCTGTGGGAAGAGGGCCATGTGAACAGGAGGGATGGGACATTCCAGCCTTCCGAAGGGGTGCCAGATTGTAGCTGAAGGATGCTCGAGAGGATTACAGGAGCAGTAGGAGGCCCGAGATGACATGTAATGTATGATATTGAAATATAACCGATAACATCAGGATCTGGCCCACTCTGGGGCCATTTTCCTATTACTCAGCTGATTGGTTGCCCTTTCATACCTTAATTCAGAAGGAAATTATTTCAGATAAAGATGGCAAAGGACATACTCACACAGGCAAAGGAAAATGTTCAAGTTTTAGTCACTCAGTGAATAGGATACAATTTAAAAAGCAGGGCGGAGGGCCCCTTGAATCTCACTCTCTGATTGCTCTTCATAACTTTAGCAAATACTCAAGATCGTGGGATTTTTTTTTTTTTTTTTAGCAGAAAGGTTTACGATTTAAGAGACAAACTATCTTATCTCCCTTTTAGATTTTCCAAGCCTATTCTTTGCTCAAGTTAGATCATCAGAAAGTTCTATACCATGTTAGATTAGTATCTTACCTCTTTGGAGCAGGCGTCTAATTTTTTTTTTTTCTGTGCTTCGGAGCCCATTGGTGGTCTGGTGAAGCCCATTGGACCTTGCCCAAAGTAAGCATTTAAATGCATAAACAAAATGCCAAAATGCATGGAGTTACAAAGAAAACCACTTATACTAAAATTCAGTTAGCAAAATATTTCGATACAGCAACCTATATGCTTCTTAATTAAAGCATTAGAAACAAGAGCTGCCTGAATTCTTTTTTTTTTTTTTAAGATTTTTATTTATTTATTTTAGAGAGAGGGAGAGCACATGTGAGCGGGGGGGGGGGGGGCAGAGGGAGAGAGAAAATCTCAAGCAGACTCTGAGCAGAGCTCAGAGCCTGACGCAGGACTCCATCTTCGGACCCTGAAATCATCACCTGAGCCAAAACCAAGAGTCGGATGCTTAACGCACTGAGCCATCCAAGAGATGCCTGAGTTCTAATAGCAATTGTACTTTCAAAGTAGGAATGAGAACATGAACTTCTGAGATACTGGCAATAACTGTATCATTGATAAGAAAATATCTGTGATAGGGGCGCCTGGGTGGCTCAGATGGTTAAGAGTCTGCCTTCAGCTCAGGTCATGAGCCCGGGTTCTGGGATCGAGCCCCTATCAGGCTCCCTGCTTGGCAGGGAGCCTGCTTCTGCCTCTCCCTCTACTGTTTCCCCTGCTTGTGCTCTCTCGCTCTGTCAAATAAATAAATAAAATCTTAAAAAAAAAAAAAATATCTGTGATATTGGTTAACAGTCTCCATTTTAGAACCTGTTTTTGGCCTATATTCATGCTAAATAGCCATTTGACCATAACGTTCTTGATTTTTTTTTGTAAAACTGTTTAAATCATTGCGTAATGTGTAATTCAAGGTCTTGCGAATAAAGGATCTAGATTTTAGCAGTAAGAGCAATCGCCTCTGTAAACTAAGAAGCTTCATGTGTAACTGGCCTGCTTACATTTTTGCCCAGGTTAAATTTTCCATTTATTGACAGTACAAGTATTAACCTATGTGGCTTGCATATTCGGCTTCTCTGCCTTTGTACAATTTTCATTTTCTGCTGCTATTGTACGCACCCAACTTTATGTGTGTTTTTATTGGAAGCTATTGTGTATGTGTGTGTGTGTGTGTTTAGAAGTGTGGCATAAATACAAAAGTAAGAGTCATTGTTCCATCACACCCAGGGCCACCGAGCCTCTGTGAGGATCTGCGTCTTGGTCTCCAGACCCTGTGATCTTTCCTAGCCCCCAGTACCTGCTTACCACTTCATTGTTTGCTGACAAAAGTAACCAACACATCTGATATATAAGCCTGGAAAAACAAGGGTAAAAGGTTTTGTTTCTGGAGACAAATGAAAATGACATATTTTCAGGAAGGAGGTTCAGAGCTAAAAGCACATGGGAGCAGGCAGGCAGAAGGAATAGAATCTGCTAAGGATAACGTGTACATCAAATCTCACATCACTTAGGTGTGGAAAGAAAGTTTCATTTCTGCTCTCCTTACTAAAGAAAGGGTGAAATGGTCTTCAGGTACAGCAGTTTGGCTTTTTATTTAATCTGTCCATCAGATGAGGGTTTGAAGGTACCCTGTGACAATTCAGACACATTAGAAAGGTGGCCAGTTCAGGAAAAGACTAACCCCCCCCCCACAAGAGAGCACCAGTGAGTTTCTCTATTCTCTCTAGAACATTCTTGAGATTTAAAATTTCATGTGGAGGATTGGAAGAACAAATATTGTGAAAATGTCTATGCTACCTAGAGCAATCTACACATTTAATGCAATCCCTATCAAAATACCATTAACTTTTTTTCAAAGAAATGGAACAAATAATCCTAAAACTTGTATGGAACCAGAAAAGACCCCGCATAGCCAGAAGAATGTTGAAAAAGAAAAGCAAAGCTGGTAGCATCACAATTCCGGACTTCAAGCTCTATTATAAAGCTGTAATCATCAAGACAGTATGGTACTGGCACAAAAACAGACACATAGATCAATGGAACAGAATAGAGAGCCCAGAAATGGACCCTCAACTCTATGGTCAACTAATCTTTGACAAAGCAGGAAAGAATGTCCAATGGAAAAAAGACAGTCTCTTCAACAAATGGTGTTGGGAAAACTGGACAGCCACATGCAGAAGAATGAAACTGGACCATTTCCTTACACCACACACAAAAATAGACTCAAAATGGATGCAAGACCTAAATGTGAGACAGGAGTCCATCAAAATCCTTGAGGAGAACACAGGCAGCAACCTCTTCGACCTCAGCTGCAGCAACTTCTTCCTAGACACATTGCCAAAGCCAAGGGAAGCGAGGGCAAAAATGAGCTATTGGGACTTCATCAAGATAAAAAGCTTTTGCACAGCAAAGGAAACAGTCAACAAAACCAAAAGACAACCGACAGAATGGGAGAAGATATTTGCAAATGACATATCAGATAAAGGGCTAGTATCCAAAATCTATAAAGAACTTCTCAAACTCAACACCCAAAGAACAAATAATCCAATCAAGAAATGGGCAGAAGACATGAACAGACATTTCTGCAAAGAAGACATCCAAATGGCCAACAGACACATGAAAAAGTGTTCAACATCACTCGGCATCAGGGAAATACAAATCAGAACCTCAATGAGATACCACCTCACACCAGTCAGAATGGCTAAAATTAACAAGTCAGGAAACGACAGATGTTGGCAAGTATGCGGAGAAAGGGGACCGACCCCTCCTACACTGTTGGTGGGAATGCAAGCTGGTGCAGCCACTCTGGAAAGCAGTATGGAGGTTCCTCAAAAAGTTGAAAATAGAGCTATCCTATGACCCAGGAATTACACTACTGGGTATTTACCCCAAAGATACAAATGTAGTGATCCAAAGGGGTGCATGCACCCCAATGTTTATAGCAGCAATGTCCACAATAGCCGAACTATGAAAAGAGCCAAGATGTCCATCAACAGATGAATGAATAAAGAAGATGTGGTGTATATATATACAATGGAATATTATGCAGCCATCAAAAAAAAAGAAATCTTGCCATTTGCAACGATGTGGATGGAACTAGAGGGTATTATGCTGAGCGAAATAAGTCAATCAGAGAAAGACAAGTATCATATGATCTCACTGATATGAGGAATTTGAGAAACAAGAAGGAGGATCATAGGGGAAGGGAGGACAAAATGAAACAAGATGAAACCAAAGAGGGAGACAAACCATAAGAGACTCTTAATCTCAGGAAACAAACTAAGGGTTGCTGGAGTGGTGGGGGCTGGGAGGGATGGGGGGGCTGGGTGATGGACATTGGGAAGGGTATGTGCTATGGTGAGCCCTGTGAATTGTGTAAGACTGATGAATCACAGACCTGTACCTCTGAAACAAATAATACATTGTATGTTAAAAAAAAAAAAAAAAATGATAGTAGGAAGGGAAAAATGAAGGGAGGGAATCAGAGGGGGAGACGAACCATGAGAGACTATGGACTCTGAGAAACAAACTGAGGGTTCTAGAGGGGAGGGGGGTGGGGGGATGGGTCAGCCTGGTGATGGGTATTAAGGAGGGCACGTATTGCATGGAGCACTGGGTGTTATACACAAACAATGAATCATGGAACACTACATCAAAAACTAATGTTGTAATGTATGTGACTAACATAACATAATAAAATAGAATTAATAAAAAATAAATAAAATTTCATGTGGATAATTCTATCCTTGATCCCGGTTTGTTTTCTTCTACCAGTTCTACTTCCTTCAAATGCACACACATCCATATCACAAATTGGATTATTCCAAGATCTGAACATTTTGAAATGAATTCATGATCAGGAACAAGAGTTTACCTTGAGGTTGGAGGAAAAACAACAACAACAAAACAGCACAAGCTCTTTGTCAATGTCATATATCCAAATATTTGAAAACCTTGGTAAATAGCAACCATAAGATTTAGAACTAATCTGCAGTGTAGTTGAATGTAGAATTTGTTGTTATGTGAGAGAGAGTGGTTTCCAGCAGACAGGAATTGCCTTTGAAAAAATATTCCAGCGCAGAATAGCGTTGGGTATGCTGGAGGACCCCATGCCCACATCCTGTTGTTGAAAGGCGCAGCAGAGGGTCGACCAGAGCTCATCTCTGGCTGTGGTGTAATTTCCTCTCATGTTCTAATCTTTCCACTCCCATTTAAATGTGATTTTTTTTTTCTTGTATTGATTTCAATTTTAAAATTCTAGGCTCAGGGAAAAAATTAGAAGAGTGATATATTCATTCTTTTTAAAGATGTTAAAGTGACAGAAAAAGTCTTAGCATTCTGATTTACGAAGTTCAAGGTGCTGCCTGCGTGATAGATAACAAATCTATTTGCTGGGTTGGAAAGGGGCCGCGCATGACAGCCAGGGAGAGTATATGAATTGCATGATAATTTTCTTTGTCCTTATTTAGCAAATGCTGTGGGTGTAATTTTCTTCTCTGTTCAGCTTAAGAGTGACCATGACAATGGATGACACCAATTTAGAAGCAAGGCCATCCTTAAATATGTTCTCCATATGTCTGCCTCTATGAAAGTGACGGTGACAGTACATGACCCCTCCCTAGAGGTGGGACCATTCTTAATTGTTCTCTTTATTCTTCCACCTCCACACTCCAGCAGGAGCCTGGGCCATGCCACATGGGCTTTTTGGATAACCATCACAGTCAGCTCCTAAAAACTTTTAAACCTGCATGTCCACTCTAGCCAGCCAGCAAGAGTACAGGATGACCTTCACTTTAAAATGGTCTTCCCTGGGGCTCCTGGGTGGCTCAGTCAGTTGAGCGTCTGCCTTCGGCTCAGGTCACGATCTCAGGGGTCCTGGGATAGAGCCCCACCTCAGGCTCCTCGCTCAGAGGGGAGTCTGCTTCTCCCTCTCCCTCTTCCCCTCCCCTGCTCGTGCTCTCTTTATCTGTCTCTGTCTGTCTGTCTCTCAAATAAATAAATAAAATCTTAAAAATAAATAAATATATAAAATGGTCTTCCCTTGCGGCCAAGGATTAAGAAACCTGTCAGAGTCCCCTGGAGAAGTTCATGACTCGAGGGTAGACATTTTAACAGTTTTGTCAACGAACGGACCAAAAATTTTCTCCCTGCCGTTTCCCCTACCTGTTGTATTTAAGGCTTCCTGAGTTAATGCCCCTCTCTATTGTAGCCTGCACTCCATGCATCCCACAAATCTCTGGGTCTCCTGAGATTTGTGCCCATATAATTGGCACATTTTCAAACCAACAGAATTAACTATATAGACACAAACCCACTCTACTGTCCTTTGTTTCTGTATAAGACAGAATTTTTTTTTTTTTAAAGATTTTATTTATTTGACAGAGAGAGACACAGAGAGAGCAGGAACACAAGCAGGGGGAGTGGGAGAGGGAGAAGCAGGCTTCCTGCGGAGCAGGGAGCCCGATGCGGGGCTCGATCCCAGGACCCCGGGACCACGACCCGAGCCGAAGGCAGACGCTTAACGACTGAGCCACCCAGGCGCCCCTGTATAAGACAGAATTTTTACAGGACTTTCTCTTCTTCATTTGAGAGTGAAGCCTGGTATAAAAGCATGCAGGGAATTTGATTATTTAGAGAAGTGATTTCCCCATTTTTTTCAGATCTCGCTCAAAATTCTTTAACACCTCTCCACTGCCTATGAGGGAAAACCTAACCTTTTAGCCTGGACTTAACAGCTTCTGTGCTCCGGCTTCTGACTCCTCTCCCCCAACCTGTCCCATTACATGTTACAAGCCAGCAGTACTCACTGAGAGTCATACCCTCAAAATGCAATGCTTTCTCCCTTCTTTGCACCTTCATACATATCATTTCCCAAAATGACTTCCCAGATTTGTGTGCCTGGGAGAGCAGTAACTTTCCTCAGTGTTTTTCAGTCATGGATGAATTCTTTAGAAAATAACTCTAGTGCTTAGTCCAAATTGAATTATTTTAATATTCTTATGAACAAGTTTAATTTTTTTAAAAGATGTTATTTATTTGAGAGAGAGAGAGAGAGAGAGAGCACAAGTGGGGGGGCAGAGGGAGAGGGAGAAACAGACTCCCCGCTGAGTGGGGAGCCGGACGCGGAGCTCGATCCCAGGACCCTGAGATCATGACCTGAGCAGAAGGCAGACGCTTAACCGACTAAGCCACCCAGGCACCCCTGAGCAAGTTTAATTTTTGTATTTCTGAATATATCTGTCTTTTGCAAACCACATCCCATCACTTTTAGAGAAGGAAGAGGGCTATCATTCCAAAATTGCTACTGTTTGGTGTGATTTGACATATCTCACTCATTTAGCACAAGCAGAAAAAAAAATTAAAAAGAAAATTAGCAAGCTAGTTCCTTTCAAAAACAATCACCATCCCCAATGGGGACAACATGTGTACGTGCCTAGTAGGCACCTGCTCTGTGCTGTGTGCTCAGTGATGGTGGCAGTTATTATGTGCTTCCTCTTTTAGGAAAGGCTGCCTTATTAACTCACCTCACACCAAGGCATCTGGAGATGACACTACAAGAGGAAATAAGATGGCTTGCCAAACGCTTCCTTCCATTTAAGTACAGTCCATGAGATTTCCTGACCATTCATCATAAACAAAGAGGTGTTTGCAGCTTCAGAAACTCAAAGGATATGCTACTGTCGGGAAGGAAGAATTTCCTCTGCTCTTCTAGGTCCTTCTTACTAGACTAAGAATCAAATTGACGTGAGACAGATCAACAGGAGAAATTTAATTTTATGCTTACAAGGAATGCACACAGCCATGAAATTCCAAAGACAGACATAATGAAGTATGTATGTCATCCTGAATTAAGGAGAAGGAAGTAGGCATCTGGGACTTCAAAGGGAAGGAATGCAGTTTACAGGATGAAGAGTAAATGTTTGATAAGCAAATGTTTGCTGGGCCACTCAGCAAACAATGGGAAACAATGGGACTCAGAAACAATGGGACATAGAGGACTTTGATCAAACAGGTCTTGCTAGCTTCATCCCTATCGTTTTTAGTTCATATCACAGTGTAGTTATGGTGACAGCTGTCTTCCTGGAGCAGGTCCTCTATCTCAACTCTTTTTAGGCAGTTGAGAGGGCGGTAAAGAGCTCTTTCTGAATCTGCTTGCATTAACTCAAAATAACCTTCATGCCAAAGTGGCCCATGTTGGGGCAGCTTGCCCTTGGCCCCTACACTACCCATGACACAAACCAAAAAATTTCTGTCCCACCTTTGCTCACTCCATTTCGTATTGCTATGTAATAGCTGCTTCTCTACTTTTCTTTTTTTCCATAAAACGCAGGCTCTACACGTACCCCAAAAGCCTTCAGATAGACTGTTCCAGGACTAGCCAGCTAATTTGCAGGTTTAATCACACAACTCCACTCCTACGCTACCCCTTATCTCCTGGGTTCTGTGAGTCCCCAACCCCAGCTGAATCACTCAGCCACAATCACGTTAATTGCCTCCACCTGGCTGATTTTCCTGGGGCAGGCTGCCTTTGTCGAGCAGTAGGCGACATGTATTTATGCCATAGCATTTTAGTATCCATGGTACAAATCAACTCTTCCGATTTTTCAGGCATGAATTAAAGTAACAGCTTTCTGCATTATAATAACAGCAAAACCCAAATTAACTGCAAATCTCAATAAACAAGTGTTGTTGGAAACCAACCTCCGTGCTTCAGAACCAAAATATAATACGAAGATGGAGTCTGGGATAAAGAGGAACAATCGCTTTATTGCTTTGCAGGGGCAAAGGAGGCTGCAGCAGGGAGTGGCCTTCAAAAACTGCGAGCCTTCCGGGAGGAAGGGGCTGGGGTGTTTTACAGGGAAATACAGGGTCTAGCAGGTTTCAACAGGGATTGTATATGTGTTGCCAGCCCCCTTAGTTGTTTTCAGGGTGGTACCTGAAACAGAAGGCTAAGAAGGGAGGAGGGGAGGTTTGCGGAAGTGAAGAAAAAGGTTACTTTAAAACTGAGCTTCACTGAAGCATTAGTGCAGCCATTTTGGTTTTTGGTCAACTGTATGCTTTGAAGCAGTTTCACAAGTATATTTTTATTTAATTTTTATCCAGCTCAGGATGAACTTAAGAAAATCATTCTGTTTTCAATCTTTAGTTTTCATGCTTTTGTAAGCACCATACATTCATTCAATTAGGTGTTTGTTTCGGCAATTAAATCTTGTAGTATGGGTTCATAATTATCATTATTTTTTATTTTTTTAGATTTTATTTATTTATTTGACAGGGAGAGCACAAGTAGGCAGAGCAACAGACAGAGGGAGAGGGAGAAGCAGGCTCCCTGCCGAGCGGGGAGCCCAATGCGGGGCTCGATCCCCGGACCCTGGGATCATGACCTGAGCCGAAGGCAGACGCTTGATGACTGAGCCATCTAGGTGCCCCTGGGTTCATAATTATGATCACAGCTATTCACAGACTAGGCCTCTGGGAGTTGATAAAGGAGACACAGAAAATCGGACCTTCTTGGTGTAGATTGGCTGGCTGTTGAACAAACCCCTGTCTTCTGCCTCTTGAGCACCCACATTTCCCAGCTGCCCTTTGAAGTTTGGTGTGGCCATGTGACTATATCCTAACCAATGAAATGCATACAGAAGTGAAGTGGATGAATTCCAAGCCTGGTCCATTACAATCTTCCAGGTACCATCCTTTGAATTCTTTCCTATTACCCATGACCTTGGAGGCCATATGTTGAAAATGGCAGAGCCACAAGTTAGAAGAAAACTAGGTACGAGAATTGGCGCTTGGAGCAATGTCACCCACCTATCAGAAACACCCCTTTTGGACCTTGCATGAAAAAGAAATAAATCTCCAGTTTTTCTAAGCCACTGAGATTTGAGATGTATATGTTGTAGCATAGTTTTACCTTAAGTAGTAAAGATTTATACTGTGCATTTAAAAATAAAGTGTTATGTTTCCCCCTAATAACGGTAATATATTTTCATTGTCTACTATTGGAGAATACTCCACACTGACACATTATGTTGCCTGAAAGATGCTTTTATTTATTTATTTATTTATTTATTTATTTATTTATTTTTTAATCTTCAAATGCAAGTCTAATAAATCACATGATTTATTTATGGGATTTCTACATCAGGTTGGGGTTTAAAAGAAGCTATATATGTGTGATATGAAGAGAATGATGTACAATCAATATGAATCTTGTTAAATCTCTCTTCCGTGGACTTTCTCCATCTTCCTGCTTAGCAGTAAAAGGCATTTTTAGGTTTATATAAATATTCTTTACAATTGCCCTCTTAACAAAAAATTAGTATATAAATAGCACTAGGCATTTAGTAAATAAGTCACAGGCCAGTAAGTTCAATTGTGCAGTTGTGAAATGTAATGTGAAAGAGTTTGAAACCTTAAGACTGGGTGATCTGCAGTGTTTCCAACATGTCTTCGACTGCCTTAAGAGAGTATTTGGTTTCCTTCTTACTTCGACCTGCAAACTGATAAGCTCTGTTTATTTGTCTAGCTGCCCAACTAGCATATTTCATGTTGTCCTTTTTTGTTTTTGCACTTGCTTTTGGATTAGAAGCAATATGTAAAGCCCAAACAAAGCTCTCATATTTCTGTTGTTCAGTTTCAGTGCCTGAGCAAAATACTTTCTTGAAAGTTCGAGGTTTTCAAGTCCACCTTGGGTATATTTAACTTCAGCATACTGCTGACAGTGTAAGTGGTTGTGTGGATTAGTCATCATTAGCTCCTCTAAACAAAAGGCTGCTTTAGCATAGTCATGTTCATTGATATAAAGTTCTGCAAGTTCATGCCAAGCTTCTTGGTCCCCAACAAATTGTTCCAGATACTCATTCAGTTCCCGAATGGCCTCCACATTTTTCCCCTGGGCTTTTCGAATGGCAATCTTACGCTTTCTTGCAGCAGTGTTAGTTGGATCTTCTTGTAAAATTCTATCATATAGTTGTATAGCATCATCATATCTTTCCATGGCTTCAGATCTCATGCCAGTTAGTCTCTTGACTCTGTGACTGCCAGGGAACTGTCTTCTTAACTCCTGAAGACAAAACAATGCCAAGTCATCTCGACCATAGTCTAGGGCTGCAATCATCACTTGCTCATATATGATCCAAATATCATCTCCAAGCTTAGCAGCATATTCATTAATTAATTCCTCTCCAACTTCCACAATTTGCTCACTGTTTCTTGAGTTTTCTTCTCTCCATTTTCTCATTTTATCTCGCATTTCTTCCCAAGTGACATCGTAAAGCTCTGAGACCTTCGCCATCTTCTCAGAACCTGGAGGCAGGGCTGAAAGATGCTTTTAGAAATAAATCTCTGATAATAATTTTGTTAGTCGGTCATAACATCCTTTCTTTTTCCTGAACATGGAAGGTAAAAACAAAAAAACCGAACCGCCCCAAAAAAAGACCCCCTCAATTAAGATGCATTATTCTAGTTAATGTTTTAGCAATGAGTGACAAAGTTTAATAACTAAACTAACTCACGGTGAATTAAGCAATCTTGGGAATAGTAACTTTCTCAGGTCCCCAAGACATGATGCAATATTTCAGTGACATTTCCATTTTACAACTAAGATACAACTTAGGCTCTGCTCGAAATTCTCTCAACATACGTCAGTACATGCGGAAATGGAAACTCTCGTGCCGTTGAGACTGGATGTATTAAATTCTTGTTTCTAGGACACAAATATATGAAATGCCCATGCAGTGCTATGCCCAGCTTTCCATTCAGTGTCACACTCTGTCAGACAACTTGAGGTGTGTGGTCGGCTGCACTGTGCCTTCTCTCCCTCAGCAAATGTTCATGAAGCACTGACCGCCAATGGTCTAAGCGCTTGGGGCACAACACCGAGTGAGCAACAATCTTGGTAATCGAGGAGCTTAGAGGTCTGGGCAGAGGGCAGCTAATTCCTGTGAAGAAGGGGCTGAGAAAATCATCAAAGACAAGAGTCTGATAGAAATCTGGAAAGGTTGGGCAAGAGTATAAGGATAAATGAAGGAAAGGCATCGCAAGTTGAGAGACTGCCAGGGACCAAGACGTGAGATTTTGAATGATGTGAAACCTGTGGGGAATGAGGAGTTCATTTTGGCTGGTGTTCAGGGGAAAAGTGGGGAGTGCAGAAACAGGGGTTTGGGGAGCTAGACTGGGGTCAAGTTATGCAATCTTGGTTGATATTCTATACATCCTGAACATTTACTTTCTGTATACAAAGAGAGGTCAACAGATAGACAGTAATAGAGGATAGACATTCAGCAGAGCAGTGAGTGACCCTATCATGTCAAGTTTAGGGGAAATCATTCTGGCAGAGCATGGAGGATGGCCTAGAATAGAGATGGTATTCTGGAAGCACCGAGGCCAGTTAGGAGGCTGTTGGAGTATCGGAGTAGAGGTGGCACTTGATTTGGGAGATGTTTCTGAGATGGAATCAGGACTCGTTGGCTGTTTGGGTGTATAGGGGCCCAGGGCAGGCTGCCCTCAAATGTGCCACTTTGGCATATTGATTATTGTAAATAAAAGCGACTTAAGGGGCAGCCTGCACAGAAGGACTCTCAGACTCTCCTCTGTCCTCCCGAAAGCAGGAAGTAACTCTCCCATATGAAAGGTACCCTTCCTGGGGCAGGCAGGAAAGAGACATCCTGATCACCAGAGATGGGAAATTTTGAGCCCAGAAGGCTGTCTAAATGACCTGTGGTGTCTCTCTTGATCAGATGGGGGTCCCTAAACATGGGGCGACCCAATTGAGTGGAAGCCGGTGGCACAGGCAGTGAAAGAATTCACCTGAAGCAGAACAAAGGAGCTAGAAGTTTATTGGATACACTGCAAGAGAACAGCGGGCAGGACAGCAGAGGGGACACTGTCTGCCAGGAGGCAGTGTTGGGGGCTGTATTTAAAGGGGGAAGGGAAGGAGGTATGGGAATATATGGAATTTTCCTTTTTTGGTACCTGTACTCAGTTGCAAGTAACCCGCTGGCCCACTAGAACTTAAGGAGATTTTGAGATGAGTCAACTGATGGGCCTGTTTGTGTGCAGCTCGGTGGTCCCTGTGGGCCCTTTGGCCTTGCTCTACATCCCATTGCTCAAGCCTGCTGCCTAAAAGCATCCTCTACACAACCCTTGTTACTTTTTAGTAATTTACTACCCCAGTCCAAATTCTGTCTAGAATTCCTTACTAATTGAAGCTCCCAAATTCCATTCTCTTTGCCCTGTCAATTCCTCATAGATTAATTGTCTCTTTGTCTACAAAGTCTAAAAACTCCCTGCCTTGGTCATTCTCTTGGGTCTCAATTTCATGACTGTAAACATGTAAAAAAACTGGGATTTTTTTTCTCCTGTTAATCTATCTTATGTCAGTTTAATTCTTAGTCCCGTTGGAAGACCTTGAAGAGTAGAGAAGAATGCTTCCTTCCCTTCAGGTGGAAAGGAGAAACAGAAGTTAAAGATGCCTGAGATTTCTAGCTGGGAAGTCTGGGAGGATGATGACATTACTAGCGGAGGGAGGAAATTTGGAAAGAGAAGCCGAGTACAGAGGGTAAAGCCAAAGAGGTTGGTTCTTGACGTGTGGTAATAAAGGTGCCTGTGGAATATCGAGGTTGAACAAGAACTCAAAAAGTACACTGTGGCTTACAGTCTCAAAATGTAATAGTTCATACTAATTGCAAACGGGAAAAAGGTACCTTTACGGTGGAGAAGCGCGGAAGACGCCGCCTGAACCTATTGATTAGTCAGCACCAAAATGATGTCTCCTGGTAGAATATGTTGACAAGGACACAACATCACTTACGAAATTCTCCTGCCAGAAGTTCATAACCTGATTGTAATCGTGAGAAAACATCAAACACCCCCCCAACACGTTACTGAAACAAGACTTCAGCTGCCTCCATGTTGACCTCGAACTTTCTAGTTGGGTTCTTTCCAGCTTGTCTCTTGGCTCAGGCAGAAGACCCTGAGGGCAAAGCATCCCCTGATGGAAATTGAAACTACCCCCTCAAGCAACAAGGACCACCCTGAGCCAGTGAGAGCCCGCCTGTGATTGACCCCAAGACCATGATGGCTTTGCCCTTCGCTGCCCACCTGCACGTACCCACCCACCTTTGCCCCACATTTTCCTCATATCAGCCTGGATTGAATGCATGTCTGGCTGGCACTTTGGAGATAGTCTCTGAGATGCTAGTCCGCTCTCTTCGCCGGTGTTGGTCTCACTAAATAAATCCCTTTCTCATTTCATTCACCACCACTGCCTTTGGATTTTGTCAGCGGCGAGTGGCCAGATCTGGTCTGTTTGGGACCCCTTAGCCAGGTGGTCTTGCACCCCCGCGTGCCGGCCGCATTACAACACAGCTGCCCTGTATTCTTCAACAATGTCAATGCCATCAAAAACCAAATAAGGCAAGAACTCCCCCAGAGTAAAGGTGACAAAAAAGACAGGACAGTAAAATGAAATGTGTGATCTGGGATAGGGTCTTGGATCGCGGGAGGGGAGAATTCCTATTAAAAAGCGTCACTGAGGTGCAGCTGCTGGTAGCGCTTCACCAGACGACCCGGGCTGGGTCCTCGTGCCACTTCCTGCGCCGGCACACACCTTGACTACCTGCACATCTGGCCACTGTGCGACCGGAGTTCGGGGCTCACTGTGGGTGCATACCGGCTTCGTACTGTGCACCTGCCGGAAGCCACTGCCAGCCACGATGCGGCTCGAGGCGGACCGCTAGTGGTCACATGTATCAGAAGCAAACTAACGTTCCGTATCCAAAGGAATTTGGTTGGCACTCCCGGCCCCCACCCAACTCTATAAAAGAGAGCCTCGAAAACTTTGCCTGTCTGCCTTGCACATTTTATTGAGATCCTGCGTTAACAGGTGAAGGGACGGAGAATTTGTCACCCCAAAATATGCCTCTTTGGTATAAGGATTATCTTGAGATGATCGTTTAAAAAAAAAACAAAAAACAGCAGACACAGAAACTCTGAAAAGATAGTAGTAGTTACCCTTTTGTAAGAGACATTGAACTTTTATAAGGGAAATCTCCATCTGTAAGGGTGTCTCCCTCGCTGTACCAAATCTCTAGAAACTTTTATCAATGGTGAAGTGACCGACAAGTCAGAATCAAACCTTAACCTTGCTTACTGTGCTTTGCCAGGGTGACCTCCCATAACTGACTCCCTACCCCCAACGTCTTTCTTTTGCCTTCAGCTGAAGATGGTATTTAAGGTGGGGGCCTGGCCCTTTCTGAGAGTCTCTCCCATGTGTGTATACATGACATACGCATGTTATTCAATTTCTGTTTGCTTTTCTCCTGTTAACTTGTCTTTTTATTATAGGAGCGTCTCAGCCAAGATCCAGTAGAATAGAGGGAAAATGGTTTTTCCTCCTTCACAGAGGGAGGGAGAGATAGCTGCTGACCTCAGTATTAACTGATGATGGGATGCTCAAGCTTTGACCAGGCGATGAACATTACTTGGAAGCTTAAAATTCAAAGTAAGAACACATTTATCCTAACACCGGTGTAATAGCAGCCTAAGATAATCAGATATGAGACACAGAGACTAGAGATCCAAGACATGGATTATTGACATGTCTAAAAGAAAATTCCAGGGATGCCTGGATGGCTCAGTTGGTTGAGTGTCTGCCTTCGGCTCAGGTCACGATCCCAGGGTCTTGGGATTGAGTCCCACATCGGGCTCCTCACTCAGCGGGGAGCCTGCTTCTCCCTCTGCCTGCTGCTTCCCCTGCTAGTGTGTACCTTCTCTCACTCTGACAAATAAATAAAATCTTAAAAAATAAAATAAAATTCCAGAACAAGTGGAAGATAAGCAATATTTGGAGAAGAGAATACAGTTTTCTTGAGCTGAAGAAAAAAGTTTCATCTCTAGATGGGAAGACCCTATCACAGTCAAAGCAAAATTGACTAAAATTGTTCGATATATGAAGGCGAGCTGCTAATGTTTTAAATTTCAAAGATAAAGAATGATGTAGATTTTCAGAAAAAAAAAATTATCCACAAAGTATGAAATCAGGCTTCTCCTGAGTGTCACAGAATAACACTGAGACAGGGAAACTGAAGGGGCTCCATGAAAAAAACCGGCTTTTTTCCTCCTTTTCCTGCTTCTGTTCTTGCTAGGACCTGTACCCAGGCCTTACACGTGCCTTAATGTATGTCCTCCTTATAAAGGTCAAGGACTTAACGATTTCTTTGGAGACTTCCAGCGCAATAGATAACACCTACGGAGTGACCAGGTAGGCCATCATGAACGTTTTCCAAGACCACTGACTCCAGACACCTTGACGCCAAGACCCCTGGCTCTAGGGCATAAGTGACTTATGGAGGACATCAGAGCACTGGTCCTTGTTCTGACCAGTTCCTGGATGCCTGAGAGGACGTGGACACCAGACCATCATCTTCTATAAAAACCCCAGACCCCGAGCAAAGACGAGACTCACTCCCCTTCCTTTCTGAGTCTCCCAGCCACTCAGAATGTGCTTTCTCTCTCTGTCTTCAATAAACTCTGCTCTCCCTTCCTCCTGGCTCGTGTTTGATTTCTATCTTGTGTGCAGCCGAGGCCCCTCTTGGCTGGTCTTGTGGGACGCCCTCTGGGTCCTCGAACCCAACCAGCCTGCACCAACAGGATATACAAGACAGAGTATGTAATATTTTGAAGAGGGAAGGCTGTGTGTGAGTCACTAATTCCGTATCAAGTCATGTGCAAAAGTCACCAAAATCATTCTCATTTATATACAGTCTCTAAAGATTCCACCCTTGGTATGACCACTTGGCCCAGTTGGTAGAACACACAACTCTTGATCTTGGGGTCATTGGTTCGAGCCCTATGTTGGGTGTAGAGATTACTTTAAAAAAATTGGGGGGGGGGGCACCTAGGTGGTGTAGTCGGTTAAGTGTCTGTCTCTTGGTTTCGGCTCAGGTCTGACCTCAGGGTTGTGAGTTTGAGCCCCACATAGGGCTCTGTACTCAGCACAGAGTCTGCTTGAGTTTCTGTATCCCTCTCCCTCTGCCCCCCCATGCCTTGTCTGTCTCTTTCTCTCTCTCTCAAATAAATAAATAAATCTTAAAAAAAATTTTTTAATCTTAACAAAAAAAAGATTCCACCCTAAGAAAATTCACTCACAGATGTACTCTATAAATGACTGTTTAATCAAGATAAAAACTTGTAAAGTAGAAGTGCATGGTATTAGTCCTGATGGTGAGTGGGAAAATCAATTAAATAAGAAAGTCTGAATAATTATTGTAAATATGGTTTAAAAGCACAAAAATGTTTTTCAAAATTCAACTTTTCACCCATTTTGTTTCTCTAAAAATATTTTATTTTTTTAAAGATTTTATTTATTTATTTGACAGAGAGAGACAGCAAGAGAGGGAACACAAGCAGGGAGAGTGGGAGAGGGAGAAGCAGGCTCCCCGCTGAGCAGGGAGCCGGATGCGGAGCTCAATCCCAGGACCCCGGGATCATGACCTGAGCCGAAGGCAGACACCCAACTGACTGAGCCACCCAGGCGCCCTGGTAGGTAACTTCTGATCCTGAAAGACAAGTATCTTACCCATTTGAGTATGGGGTTTTCATAGTTTGAGTTTTCATAGGTAGATCACATGTGTAAACTCAGGGATTAATGTGCCCACTTCTATCTCATGCCATAATATAACAAAACGTAAATTCTTCAGGGCTGTCACTGTTTGTTTGTTTGTTTGTTTGTTTAAGGCTTTATTTTTAAGTGATCTCTATCCCCAATGTGGGGCTCCAACTTATGACCCCGAGATCAAGAGCCAGGCGCTCTACCAACTGAGCCAGCTGGGCACCCCGGGGCTGTCGCTGTTTTGAACAGGGAAGTCTGGTTAAGCTATACTGAAATTGGGATTCTGGCAGAGCCGTAGCCCCTGTGAGGAAAGAGAAGTACCAGCATCCCTGAGATGCTGAGGTTTATTCCCCATGATGAGGAGCTGAATTCTTACCAGCCCGTTCCCTCCCTCAAAAATATTTAGTTCCTGCAAGCCTAGGCAGGGTTCTTGGGTAGAGATGAGAGTGATTGCTTTATTGGCTCTGCCCCTCGATGGCTGCATAATTACACCTTTTACTCATGAAGGAAGTGATTATGTAAACACATTACATGTCATTACCGAAAATCGCAACGTGCCTACTTCCTGGCCGCCCAGCTCAATATCTAAATTACCCACTCCACCAAGTTGGGTAGAAAACTGGACCCAAGAAAGAGAATTGGCTATCACAATAAGAATGTTTGCAGAATCTTTTATTTGGGATTAAAGTGCTTTTAAAATACATGGGGGGCATTTAAAGTACGTACGTAATTCCAATATGACCACAGCATAATGATCTTCATTTGTTTGGAGTTCTTTCGAAATTTTATCCATATGGTCATATTGTTTCTAACATCCATCAAGCTGTATATATTTTATACACTTATAAATTTTATACATTATATAACATCATTTTAGAAACACTTTCTCTTGGTTTTACATTTTTATCATAAAATTTTTAACCATATACCATCCCATTTTATTTATACATAATATATATACTTTATTTAACCATTTCCTTCTTATTGGCTGCAAATGCTGGTTTTTTAAAATTATGAATAACTCTGCTGTAAATATCTTCATACATATGGATTTTTCTCCTTTTGAATTTTCATATTTCCTCAATTAAACTGATGTTGCATCTTAAAAATTGATACTATTTTAGAAATGGAGAAATACAATAATTCTATAATCTAGAAATCAGAGTAGAGGGTTTACTGCATCAAAACAGATTATGATACTTGATACGTGTATCAAAATGTCCTCTAGAAAGATTTCACCAATAACATCTGGAATATGTGTGTGTTACTGTTTTCCTACAGCTTTGCCAGCATATGAGATTTGACTTTTCTGTTGACTTTTTGTAGTCTAAATAGATGCAAATTGTTTCCTCATTATTATTTTAATTAAAAAAAAGATTTTATTTATTTATTTATTTAATTGACAGAGAGAGAGACAGCAAGAGAGGGAACACAAGCAGGGGAAGTGGGAGAGGGAGAAGCAGGCTTCCCGCCGAGCAGGGAGCCCGGTGCGGGGCTCGATCCCAGGATCCTGGGATCATGACCTGAGCCAAAGGCAGACGCTTAATGACTGAGCCACCCAGGGGCCCCTATTACAAATAATTCTGCTGTGAACTTGGGTGTATAAATATCTCTTCAAGACCCTGCTTTCAATTCTTTTGAAGTAGGATTGCTGGATCATCACAGAAAAAAAAAAAAAAATAAGAATTATCTCTTTGGACTACCGAATGACAAAGTTGATAGTACAAAGACCAATTGACAAATTATATTTGTGTGTCAGGGGCAGCATATCAGAGGGAAATTTTCTACCTCCCTTTATGCCTCATTTACAGTTTTTATGAGAGCTATTTTTTTTAACTTATTATGGAAGAATACATACAGAAAAGTACAAAAACCTTAAGTGTACAGCTCGATGAATTTTCTTTTTTTAAAAAAAAGATTTTATTTATTTATTTGACAGAGAGAGATAGCAACAGCAGGAGCACAAGCAGGGGGAGTGGGAGAGGGAGAAGCAGGCTTCCTGCTGAGCAGGGAGCCCGATGCGGGGCTCGATCCCAGGACCCTGGGATCATGACCTGAGCCGAAGGCAGACGCTTAACGACTGAGCCACCCAGGTGCCCCTATTACAAATAATTCTGCTGTGAACTTGGGTGTATAAATATCTCTTCAAGACCCTGCTTTCAATTCTTTTGAAGTAGGATTGCTGGATCATCACAGAAAAAAAAAAAAAAATAAGAATTATCTCTTTGGACTACCRAATGACAAAGTTGATAGTACAAAGACCAATTGACAAATTATATTTGTGTGTCAGGGGCAGCATATCAGAGGGAAATTTTCTACCTCCCTTTATGCCTCATTTACAGTTTTTATGAGAGCTATTTTTTTAACTTATTATGGAAGAATACATACAGAAAAGTACAAAAACCTTAAGTGTACAGCTCGATGAATTTTCTTTTTTTTAAAAAAAGATTTTATTTATTTATTTGACAGAGAGAGATAGCGACAGCAGGAGCACAAGCAGGGGGAGTGGGAGAGGGAGAAGCAGGCTTCCCGCTGAGCAGGGAGCCCGATGCGGGGCTCGATCCCAGGACCCTGGGATCATGACCTGAGCTGAAGGCAGACGCCCAATGACTGAGCCACCCAGGCGCCCCATTATTATTTTAATTTTAATATATTTAGCTATTTTAGTAGTAAGAGGTACCATCTTGCTTCTTTGGCTTTTCCCTTTCCATGTTATTATATCAGTTTTGCTGCCATATGCAAAATTGGAAGAAGGCAATGATTTCTTTATAGAATCATAGTCTTTAAGCTAGAATCCTTAGGGATCGTCTGGTCAGACCCCTCAATTTACCATATGATTAGATAAAAACCCAGTGAGATTCAAATTGCTCAAGATTTTGCAGCTAGGAAGTGGCAGGGCTAAAATTTGAGACCAAAATTCCGGACCTTTCCACTGGGCACACTGCCTCTCCGGTGCAAATTCTATTTGAATGCTAATGACATATCTCTCAGTCCTTGACGTTTAGGCTGGGCAGTATAAAACTTAGGCTTAAAATATTACTAATTCTTACTAAATAAATTAGTCAACAAAGTGAATTCTCATGAAAGAAAATTGACTATATCTGAATACGTTGCACCAAACTCTAAGGCACCTATCATGCACTCCCTGGAACTGGCTTATGTTATAAAGTCTGAGGTAGATGTCTTAAGTCCAGTAATTCACATTTGTCGGTGATTAAGCCCTCTGAGGACCTGAATCACCATGCTCTTGAATTCTTCTCACTGTAAATTCAGTCTCATTGCTATTAAATATTGATGCCGTGCTTACTTTTTTTTTTAAGATTTTATTTATTTATTTGACAGAGAGAGACACAGCGAGAGAGGGAACACAAGCAGGGGGAGTGGGAGAAGGAGAAGCAGGCTTCCCGCTGAGCAGGGAGCCCGATGCGGGGCTCGATCCCAGGACCCTGGGATCATGACCTGAGCCGAAGGCAGACGCTTAACGACTGAGCCACCCAGGCGCCCTGTGCTTACTTTTCCAAACCAAATCAGCGCTCAAACTTTACAGCTGAAGAATGGCGTATTTTTAGCCCATCGACTTTATCATTGTTATTTTCTATCTTTCATGATTTTATAAAATGTGCCAACAATTGTTAACCCAAGTCTCAGGCTTTATCAGTCTGCAACAACAATATTAAGTCACACTTCTGTCTCACACCCAAAGCATGTCATGAGCTCAAGTCAGCAAAACTGCTAGAAACTGACCCTCCTCAAACTGTTTTTTCAGCTATTTCTGAGGTCCCCAGCATAATGCCTCATAAGTACCCCAGAGTGGTCACCATCTTTTATCCCTGCCTCTTGGTCTTTCTTCTGGACAGTAATGCTGCTGGGCACTGCTGTCCTCCCTTGGTGACCGTAATTGATCTACCCCTACTGTGGTCTCAAAGCAAGGTTAGTCCTTCTCCAAATTCCTCATATCTAAACTGTGATGAAACTGTACTTTTAAAAAGCCACGTCAGGGACACCTGGATGGCTCGGTTGGTTAAGCATCCTACTCTTGATTTCAGTTCATGGCATGATCTCAGGGTGGTGAGATTGAGCCCTGAGTCGAGTATGCTTCTCTCCCCCTCCCTGTGACCCTCCCCTCCTTCTCTCTCTAAAAATAAATGAATAAACCTTTAAAAATAAATAAATTTTAAAACTTAAAAAATAGGGGCGCCTGGGTGGCTCAGTCAGTTAAGTGGCTGCCTTTGGCTCAGGTCATGATCCCAGGGTCCTGGGATCGAGCCCCACGTTGGGCTCCCTGCTTGGTGGGGAGTCTGCTTCTCCTTCTCCCTCTGTCTGCCTCTCTGCCTACTTGTGCTCTCTATCTCTCTGTCAAATAAATAAAATCTTTAAAAAAAAAAATTAAAAAATAAAAAGCCATGTCTCGAAGGCTCCAGGAAAAGGAAACTTAAAACAGAGAATAGCTTACAACATCCAGGAGAAGTAGCTATCTTTAGAGATGACAAGTCCAAACTCAAACACTGAAGACTTGCCTAATTCTCAGCGGTCCCTCACGTGGCAGGGAGACGACTCAAAGAGAAATCAGCGACTCCGGGTGTTGCCCTAGCTTGGTGTTCAAGTCCCATGGCCTGCCAACTTAGAGAAAGAAGAAATCCTCCAGACTTTCTCAAGCCCTAGTCTAGCTATATTTTCCTGCCCTGGAGTTGTCTTTCTCAGAATGACTGACAAGGAGAATACCCATTCCCTTTGGTAGGGGTGAGGGGGCAGGGAGGGGGTAGAAAGCCTATACCCACTCTAGAGTTGGATCTGGGCTTCATAGCTTAAGCAAGATAATTATAATAGTAGGCAGTGTATTTTCTGAAGACTGCCTTATGCAGTCTTAAAATTACCACATTTGGGGGAGAAATTTGTTCTTCAGTGGGAAACTGAATTTTCTAGAGTATAGGACACCTCTCTGGGTTATCCAATTCATGGGAGCTATTTTACAACTCTGCAAATTGTTGATAACTGACAGCAATGCAAAATACTTGTTTATAGACATCAAATTATGTCCTGTCTGGTAGAGGGCTAGAGGTTCAATTGACTTCTCTCTTCTGTGGAAGAAACCAGTTCCGTCTCAATGGGCTTATTCATTTCACTATTCCTCACCTATGACTAATATTCTGCACTGATTCCACTTATGATCACCAACTAATGATTTTGATTCCAATTCTGATGTGTGTAAGGTGGGGGGGGGGTGTTTCTTTACAGCCCTAAACAATTCTCTAACACCCAACTGGTGTCCTACAATTCAACATAATTTTGACCCTATCTATGGAGAGATAGCATCAGATCCCACAGGTTAAGGGCTCTGTTGTACAAGACTGACCCCCTTCCCAACCTCAGACACCAATGGCAAGTCCAGGTTGTCACCTATGCTTCTGACCAAGCATAGATTGGTCGTTCGAAAGACCTTGTCCTTGGATTCAATTAATTTGCTAGAGCAGGTTACAAAAATCAGCTCACAGAAATATTTTACTTACTAGATCACTGGTTGATTATAAAAGGCATAGCCAGGTGAAGAGATGCAGAGGGCAAGGCGTGGAGAAAGGGCACAGAGCTTCCATGCCCTCTCCAGGTGCTACTCTACCCAATCTCCATGTGTTCACCAATTCAGAATCTCTCTGAATCCCAGCCTTTTTTGTTCTTCTATGGAGCTTCATTACATAGGCTTGATTGATTAGATCATTGAACATTGGTGATTGAGTCAACCTCTAGCCCCTCTGCCGGCCAGGAGGTCAGGCAGGTGGGACCAAAAGTTCCAACACTCCAATCACTTGGTTGGTTCCTCTGGCAACCACCCCTCTCCCCTTGTAGATGCTGTCCAAGAGTCACCTCATTAACGTAAACTTAGGTGTGCTTGAAAGGGGTTGTTAACGAATATCAAGACACCTTTATAGCTCTGATCACTTAGAACATTCCCAGGGTTTTTGGAGCTCTGTGCCAGAAACAGACAAAGACCAAATATATATTTATTGTAAATCACAATATCGCAATGACTGTGTCTGTTCTTTGGATTCTCCTTTGAACTGGCTGTAATACCTTAGCATTTTCCTCATTAATGAGTTAAATAAGATCTTTAATACACATTCATTTTTATATTTGTATGAGAGTCATGATTTAAAAAAATTATTTTTTAACACCATGAGTAGGACCTTACAGCATGGTTAGTTTTTGCTAACTCATATCTAGTTGAGTTCCTTGTTATATTTTTCTATCAAAATGAGGAATAGAGGGCACCTGGGTGGCTCAGTCGGTTAAGCGTCTGTCTTCGGCTCAGGTCATGATCTCAGGGTCCTGGGATCGGGCCCCGTGTCAGGCTCTCTGCTCAGCAGCCAGTCAGCTTCTCCCTCTCCCTCTTGATGTCTCTCAGTCTCTCTCAAATAAATAAATAAAATCTTTTTTAAAAAATGAGGAACAGAGATGGAGTCTGTGGATCCCCCTCCCCCACTCTTGGCATAATATTCACACATACACAATACACATGCACATACACACAATTCCCCAACAATAAGCATTAATTTTTAGCCATAAAACAATCTAAAATCCACATTCAAGAGGAAAATACTTTCTAATGTAATACACTTTCTAATGTGATCCACCAAGCAGAACATGTGCTGTCTCAGCTTGAAGGGTCCTTCCTTTGGGTTATTTCCCCATATCCAGAAATTCTTCAAGAATGTTGAGTGCTTAGCTTTCATCTATATCAAGGTTTGTCAACCTCAGCACTGTTGACGTTTTGGACTGGATAATTCTTTGTCGTGGGGCTATGCTGTGTATTGAAGGAAGTTTAGCCACACCCCTGGCTGCTACTCACTAGAGGCCAGCAGCACCCCACCTCCAATCGTGACAACCCAAAATATCTCTAGACATGGCCAAATTTCACTTGGGGGTGCACAGTTGCCCCCAGTTGAGAACCACCAGTTTATTTTATTAAAAGTCTCTCAAATGGTTCCTATCAGAATAAAGGGAGGGTCTCCTCAAAGATAAGTGAGTGAACCCAACTGATATGTGGCAACATGAATTGCTCTTAGTAATGGTGCTGAGTGAACACAGAAAGTTGCAGAATGCTTGCCTGGTGTAATACTATTTATGTAAATCTTAAAACCACAAAGCCTTATAATGTGTATTGCTTTTAGAAACATGCATATGGAGTAAAAGTACAAAACCATGAATACGAAGAGTACACACCAGTTTAACAAGTATGGTCACCACTGGGAAAAGAGGGAGGGAATTAGGACAGGCGAGGAGTACAAAAGAAAAGTCAACCGTATCTGCAATGCTTAGCTTATTTTTAAAAGGAGACCTAAAACAAATAACTGCAAAATGTTACCACTTTTCCATTCCAGCTAGTGCATATGCAGATATTATGTTACTCTCCAAACTATTGTATTTTTATAAATTTATAAGAAAATATTAAAAAATACAGTTTAAATTTCACATAATGTTCTTCAAAGCTGTGTGTTACTAGGTTTTCAATCATCTACTGTTCTACATTATTCATACCTCTGCTTGCCTCCATCATTATAGATAGCTGTGAGCTGGCAGGGTTTCGAGAGCAATCTCCCAGCTCCGATGCTCACGACACCCATAATACTAATGCTGTCCTCTTATATTTGTGGAGTGCTTTATCTTTTCCCAGCCTGCTTTCATCCATCTTCTCATTTTATATTCACACCTTCTATCACCATCCATCTTAGTCTGGACTCTATTCACCATGGACATGTGGCTTCGATGAAAGCTTTCTCTTCAGCGACTACTTTAGTTTGGCTTATCCTAGGAGAGCCAGCTCTGAGCCAGGGATCCTGTTCCAGAGGTGAGCCCAGCAAGCACACCTAAGGGGAGCGAGGCAGGGCGGGGAAGGACGCTGACGAATGGCACACCAGAGAGCAGGTCATGGTTGAGGACAATTGAGGCTAGATCGGTAGGTGAGCTTTGGGAAACACCGTAGAACATGTCTCAGAGTGCTCCCTACTGAGAAGCAAGTTATACGGGTGACTTTTCCTCCAGCTCCCATCTGTTATTGACTGAGGGTTGCTCCCAGAGATGCTAGCTTTCCCTCACTTCCCACCAGACCGGCTCTGGGCTCAAGCGGAAGTCCTCAGATGTAGAAGCACAGACACTGGCCAGTGGATACCACTGGAATGTACTCGAACTCTGAGTGCTGGGAAGATATGAGCAGAGTCCTCAACACCTCGGCTACAACACCTTTCTACACGTGTGTCCTGTATTTCCGTGGATGTCTTGCATTACAGCTTATAGGGCATTTTTACAAATTAAATCTTATGAGGAAGGGCATATTCTGATTTGTAATTAGAAAGCTCAACTGAATCAACTTACTTGCCAGAGGCTTGAAAGTACGTCTTTTGACTCCAAATCCAATACTCTTTATTTTTATTTTTTTAAGATTTAAGATCTATTTTTGCGAGATAGACAGCATGAGTGGGGGTGAGGGGCAGAGGGAGAAGCAGATTCCCCACTGAGCAGGGAGCCTGAAATGGGACTCGATCCCAAGACTGGGATCATGACCTGAGCTGAAGGCAGACACTTAACCTACTGAGCCACCCAGGTGCCCTCCAGTATTTTTTAAATTGCATGGCTGGAGTCTCCCAATACCAGGGATTAGCAAACTATGGTCTCCTGTCACCTGTTTTTTCAATAAAGTTTTATTTGAACACCAACACACCCATTTGTTTGCACCGTGTCCACGGATCCTGCTGTAGGAATGGCAGAACCGCATGGTTGCAACAGAGGTCTGCAAAGCCAGATGTATTTAGGATCTGACTCTTTACAAGAAAAGTTTGTCAACCCCCACTCTATGCCGTAAAACTAGAGAAAAATTCATATTTTCCAGAGTTTTGAGAACTTTCAGTATGAACAAGTTTGTAAGAAGGAAATATTAATTATTATTCATTAAAATCCCATTTTTATGAAGTGGGTTAGGAGCAAAAAACCTTTTTCATAAAAGCAACTATTGGTCATTTGCCCCCCAAAATATATCAAGGTCCAAGGAGAACCTTGAGGCAGCTTCATCTCATCTATGGAATAAATTGCAAACACCTAGTTCAGACAGAGAAAATTGTAATCATCTATTGTGCCAAACCCCAACTCATTGAAAGTGGTGTTGATGATGATGCAAAACTGTGTTCAAACTTAGTGAAAGAGAGGGCCATAATTGTTGAGTAATGTCTCCAGTGGACAGAGGGAGGGACAGTGGTGGCCAATATCGAATGCAAAAGAAAAAGCACAGCCGCCTGTCATGGGATGGGGGGAGGAAATAACAAGAGGCAAGGGGACTCTAGAATAGATAGCCACAGCCCGCTCCCCTTCCTGTGATTCCGGGGAGATAAGGAAGGCTGATGAAATACACCAAGTGGGAAAAATAGAGCTGGTGGCTTTGACTCCTATGACTAGGGGTAGGCTTGGACGGAGTCTGAAATTGGCAGGCTTTTTCTTTTATTTTCTTTGTTTAATTTATAGACTTTTATTTTTTAGAATTTAGTTTTAGGTTTATAAGAAAATTGAGCCAGTAGTACAGAGAGTTCCCGCATATCCCCCACCCCTTTCTCCCTCACCCACATGCAGTTCCCCTCTTATTAACATCTTGTGTTGCTGTGGTACATTTGTTAACAATTAGTGAACCAATATTGACACATAATTATTAACTAAAGTCCCTCATTTACATCAGGGTTCACTCTTCGTGTTGTACATTCTATGGGTTTTGACAAATGCATAATATCACCTATCCACTGTTACAGTGTCATATAAAATAGTTTCATTGCCCTGCAATTTCCGCATTTTGCCTGCTTACACTTCCCCTGTCACCCACACGCCTCCCACGTGGAGCCCCTGACAATCACCGATCTTTCGACTATAGGGTTGCCTTTTCTGGAATGTCATAGTTGGAATCCTACAGTATGTAGCATTTTCAGATTGGATCTTTTCATTTAGCAATATGCATTTAAGACTCCTCCGTGTCTTTTCACGGCTTGACAGCTCACTTTGTAATCAGTGAGTAATATTCCATTGTCAGGATGTGCTAAATTTTATTTATCCACTCACCTCTTGAAAAATATCTTGGTCACTTCCAGTTTTTGGCAATTCAGTGACCTATTTCTTCTTGGGCGAATTTTGAGAGATTGTGTCTTCCAAGGAATCATTCCATTTCATCTACGTTATCAAATTCATGGGCATAGCGTTGTTCATGATATTCCTTCATTATCTTTTTTTAATATTAGTCCATGGGATCAGTAGGGATGGCCCCTCTTTCATTTCTTTTATTACTAATTTGTATCTTCTCTCTCTTTTTGTCTTGATTAGCCTGGCTAAGGGTTATCAATTTTATTGATTTTTTTTTTTTTTCAAAGAAACAACTTCTGGTTTTGTGGGTATTTTTAAATTGTTTTCCTGTTTTCAAGTTCATTGATTTCTGTCACAATTTCTACTGTTTCTTTTCCTGTGCTTGCTTTAGGTTTATATTGCTCTTCTTTCTCGAGTTTCCTATAGTGGAAACTTAGAATACGGATTTTAGATCTTTTTTTTTCTAATATATTCATTCAATGTTATACATTTCTCTCTAAGCACTGCTTTTGTTGCATCTTCCATATTTTGATAAGTTGTATTTTCATTTTCATTTAGTTCAAAATATTTTAAAATTTTGGGGTACCTGGGTGGCTCAGTCGATTGAGCGTCAGACTCTTGGTTTTGGCTCAGGTCATGATCTTGGGGTCCTGGGATCAAGCTCTGTGTCTGGCTCCCTGCTCAGTGCAGAGTCTGCTTGTCCCTCTCCCTCTCTTTCTGCCCCTTCCCCCCATTCATACGCACTCTCTCTCTAAAATAAATAAATCTTTAAAATTTTTAAAAATTTTCTCTTGATAATTCCTCAACACATGTATTTAGAAGTGTGTTGTTTAATCTCCAAACATTTGGGGATTTTCCAGCTGTCTGTTGTTGATTTGTAGTTAAAGTCCACTGTGATCTGAGAACATACATTGTATGGCTTCTATTCTCTTAAATTAAGGTGTGTTTATGGCCCAGATTGTAATCTAACTTGGTGAATGTTCCATGTGAGCTTGAGAAGAATTTGTATTCTGCTTTGTTGGAAGAAGCATTCTATAAACGTCACTTAGACCCAATTGATTCTTGGTGCCCAAAGGAGAGGGGACTTTTCTCCCCCATGATATTCATTCCTGGTAGTACTCCTGGATATAAAACCCACAAAAGTGTGGGAGGGCCCCTACAGCTGGGGCAGCAGCAGCTTTTAGCTATCAAATTAGTCTACATTCAGCCTTTAGCAATTCACCAACTACCATTTTTTTTAAAGATTATTTATTTACTTATTTGAAAGAGAGAGAGAGAGCACAAGTGGTGGGGGGAGGGACAGAGGGAGAGGAAGAAGCAGACTCCCCACTGAGCAGGGAGCCCGATGTGGGGCTTGATCCCAGGACCCTGAGATCATGACCTGAGCCGAAGGCAGACGCTTAACGACTGAGCCACCCAGGCGCCCCACCAACTACCATTTTAATGTTCCAACTAGTCTGGCTCCTGAGGTCTCTGCTCTTGCTGAGCTGTGATTCTCTGTATTTACATATCTCTCTAGTTTTCAGGATGGTCGTTTTCCCTGTGATCTCAATTCTCTGCTAGATCCAAGAAAATTTATCGATTTTCAGTTTGTTCGGCTTTTTTCTTGTTGTGACGACAAGAGTGATGACTTCCCAGCCCTTTCCTTGTCAGAGCTAACAGGGAGGCACGATCAGTATACACCCAGAGGCTGGCCTGTTACAGTGCAGGTCCCCCGGGGGACCAGGCACACTGATTGCTACCAGCAACCACCAACCCCTTCACAAAACCACATCTTCAGCTAAAATTGTGCTCTACAAAGACAGTGTTAAAATCAAACTAAATGTAATTTTCAAGAGAAGGATCTTTCAGTGCTATCTGGTTTTATGGTTTGAACCAGACTTCATTTCCACTGTATCAAATCCCAGTGGCCTTTTCAGTGACAGAAGGGATTTCTTACAAATTCTGTGCATTGCAGTTAATTCTTAAGTTGCTCCAGAATATGCTTTCTCTGGCTTATAAGCAGACCTCTACTCCACCTTATGAGTCTCCAGCTCTTTTCCCTTAAATCTGAAACACAGTGATAGGTTCCAGCCCAAGAGACCTGCTTGATAAGTCACTCTTCCGAGGATGACTAGGCAGTGGACTAAAGATAAGAATTATAATTTTTATTCAAATTGCTAAATCCATAACTATATCTTTCTAAATTAAGTCTGTTCTGATATGACCTGTCTCTAGATTTCCATTCACAGTCTTATTGATCAGATGATTTAGAGAAAGTAAAAAAAAATACCATGCTTTTGATTTTTCTTCTTCTTCCTCAAACCCATTGGTTCTCAACTGGGGGCAATTTCATCCCCAAGGGGCCATTTGGTAATGTCTGGATACATTTCTAGTTGACATAACTGGGTTGGGGTGGGGGGTGGGTGCTACTGATCTCTTGTGGGTAGAGGCCAAAGACCCTGCTAAACATTTACAACACACAGGAAGGTTTCCCACAACAAAAATTATCCACCAAAAATGATCTGGTCCAAGGTATTAATAGTGCCGAGGTAGAACCCTGCTATAATCTGAGAAATTAGCCACCGTGGCCTAGCTCTTCAGCTATACCAGAATCCTAATGATCTCATTATTCTTATCTCTTTATTGATTTTTGTAGTACAAAGATAATGCTTCTCTTTGGACTATTTTTCCATGAGGCCCAGGAAGTTAGTCTTGAAATGCTGCCCCACAAACCCTACAGGTCAATGATTTATAGTCTCATCTACTTACTGGAGGCCTACTAGGTACCGGGGTCCTAAGAGGTAAACACTGGAAAAATTACAGTCTGTTTAGCATGCAGATAATGCAATAAAAATTAGTAATAACACCAGGTAACTCCAGATCAGAGGTGTCGAAAACCTACCTCCATGCTTTGGAGCCAAAATATATCTCAAAGACAAGAGTTTGGGATAAAGAGGAACAATAGCTTTATTGCTTTGCCAGGCAAAGAAAGCTAAGGCAGGCTATGGCCCTCAAAAACTACAAGCTCTGGGGGGTGTTGGGGGTGGTGGGGGTGCTGGGGGTGCTGGGGGTGGGTGCTATTATAGGGAAATACAGGATCTAGCCAGTTTTGACAGGAATTGTGCTGCCAGCCTTGCTGGTCATGTCTTTAGGGTGGTACCGGGTTCCTAAAACAGAAGGCTATGAAGGTAGGAGGGGAAGTTTGCAGAAGTGAGGGGGAGGGGGTGCCTGGGCGGCTCAGTCGTTAAGCGTCTGCCTTCGGCTCAGGTCATGATCCCAGGGTCCTGGGATCGAGCCCCGCATCGGGCTCCCTGCTCCGCGGGAAGCCTGCTTCTCCCTCTCCCACTCCCCCTGCTTGTGTTCCTGCTCTCGCTGTGTCTCTCTCTGTTAAATAAATAAATAAAATCTTAAAAAAAAAAAAAAAAGAAGTGGGGGGAAAGGTTACTTTAAAATTGAGCTTCACTGAAGCATTAGTACAGCCATTTTGATTTTTGGTCAACTTTAAACTTTTAAGCGGTTTCAGAAGTACAAATAAAATTGCAGAAATAGCCTTGGTGGAGAGACAAGAACCAGCATCTTTAGAACTACTGAGCCGCAGATGTGGTTTACAGATGTTCTAGTTAATCCTCATGGAAGTCACATCAGACAACCTTGCTCTCTCAAATAAAGCAGTCAAGAAGAAAACAGATACCTTGAAGATGGTTTGTCCCCTTCCTGTTAATAACTCAAATATATGCCTTATAGAAATTTACAAGCTACAAAGTGTCCGCAGGGGAACATAAAACTCACCCATTATTCCATTCTCAGAGATAACTTTTCAGTGTATGACTTTGCAACTTTTTTTTGCACAAATAATGTATTTTAAATATAATTGAGTTTATTATATATATATATATATATATATCTCACATATCTTTTCCTCTCCCTACAATATTATTCATGGGTATTTTTGTAGGTTAGTTGATACTTTCTAAAGTGTAGAGACCACTTTTATTTATTTATTTATTTTAAGATTTATTTATTTATTTGCGAGAGAGAGTGCACACAGAGAGAGAGAATCCCAAGCGGACTCCCTGCTGAACGTGGAGTCCAATGCCGGGCTTGATCTCATGACCCTGAGATCATAACCTGAGCTGAAATTGAATTGGAAGCTTAACCAACTGAGCCACCCAGGTGCCCCATAAAGGCCACTTTTAGGCAGCAGGCTTGAGCAGTGGAAACCTGAGCAAGGCAAAAGGGCCGACAGTGACTACTGAGCTGAACTAACAATGCTAGGTTTTATAAATACCTGTTTAATGATATACAAATCCGTGTACATGGATGTTGATATTTTTCACTGTGCCCAGAAAATCTGATTTTTTGGTGTCTGCTTATAGAAAAGGGAGAAGAGAGTGAAGTTAAATAATCAGAATTCATAAGTAGGGTTTCATTTTTAATATAAATAGTATGCTTAGGAATGGCAGCCTGGTGTGTGTGTGTGTGTGGTTTTTCTTGATATTTTTTTAAAGTACTACAATATTGTGATTTATAAGAATTATATATTTGGTGACTCAGATGATCAAAATTTATTTCTCATATAGTTTTGGTTTTCATCCATGATTAGTGGCTCACAGCTCCTAAAACCCTTGGCATTTCCTGAGTGATAAGAGCAAAGGGAACATCTTTTGTTATTTTTGGTCTCTTGTCCTCGGTTCTGAAATCCCCACAGAGCCATAAAGGTGTAATGTATATGTGTTTATTCATAACAAAGTCCTTTCCACCACAATGGCGTTTATATTAATGAGGTGACTTTTGCAAAGTGCCTAAGGGTGGGAGCTGGTCGCCAGGGAAACCAACCAGGCTTAAACCTTGTTGAAACCTTTCAACGTTGTTGAAACTTTCAGTCCCAGCCCCTGATCTCTGGGAGGAGGAGGGAGCTGGAGGTTGAATCAATCACCAATGGTCATTGACTCAATTAATCATGCCTGCATGATGAAGCCTCCATAAAAACCCAGAGGAGGGCTGTTGGAGAGCTTTCAGGTTGGTAGGCTCGTGGAGATTTGGGGAGAATGGCACACGGAGGGGGCCTGGAAGTCCCTCACCCTTTCCCCATACCCTGCCCTCTGCCTGCCTCTCTTCCATCTGGCTGTGGCCGAGGTATATCCTTTTATAATGAATCTGGCTGTGGCCGAGGTATATCCTTTTATAATGAACCGGTAATCTAGTAAGTAAAACATCTCTCAGTTCTATGAGCCGCTCCAGCAAATTAAGCAAACCCAAGGAGGGAGACGTGGGGACATCTGATTCCTAAGCGGGTTTGTCAAAAGTGTAGAGGCCGGGCAACAGGCTTGAGCGGTGGAGACCTGAGTAAGGGAAAAGGGCCCACAGCGGCCACTGGGCTGAATGCAAACAGGCTCATTAGGCGACCCACCTCGAAATAACCATAAGCCCTCGCTGACCAATGGACTATTTACCACCAGGCGCAGGTACCAAAAAAGGGAAAATTCCATACGTTCCCCTACTCCCTCACTCTGCCCTATAACTTTTGTTCTGCCTTGGGTGAATCTTTCACCGCCCATGCTGCTGGGCACCCCCATCTGATCGGGTTGCCCCACACAAAGCACAACTAATGACCTGGGCTTGCAACTGACATCTGAAGGGGTGGGGGGGGCAGTCTTGTGGGACTGAGCCCTTAACCTGTAGGATCTGACACTATCTTTAAGTAGACAGTGTCAGACTTGAGTTAAATTTGGGGAACACCCAGCTGGTGTCTGAGAATTGGTGGTGTGGGGAAAACCTCCCCTCCACACATTGTAATGGGTATTAGAACTCTTAAGTGCCTAAGTAGTAATTTTAGTATCAATCCCAGGATGCCCAATCTTATTACATAAAATAAAATTATTAGTAGTATCTGTACTAACATATGTATCTTATAGATCATATACATAACAGCTATATAGTACTGTGACTGTATTCAGACATAATAGTCAAGACCTGAGATATGTAAATTACAGAATTAAAAAAATGAGTCTAGTTGACACGTGATGTTACATTAGTTTCAGGGGTACAACATAGTGATTCAACATCTCCAAGTGATGCTGTGCTCACCACACATGTAGCTACGATCTCAGAATTAATTTTAGAAGGCATCTCTCAGTCATGTCCCGGGGGAGGGGGGGAGTGCAAGGCTGCTAAAGACAAGGCATCTTGCTGAGTCAGGGCGTGGCTTAGCTGGAAGCCCAAATGTCTGACTTTGCCCTCTGCCCAGCTGAAAGCAGGGCTAGCTGTTGATAAACAGAGGCAAGCTCTTCAGTTACTCTAACCAAATGGCTAATAGATAAGACTGTAAAAACACTTTCTCCACTGAAGTCAAAATATAAAGGGGAAAGCTCCCCATGAATCTGACCGGGGGGCTTTTGAACCTAAAGACCTAGTGGGTAGCCCATTATAGTTGTAATGCACATTTAATTCCCTGTTCCCCGTGAATTCAACCAGTGCCTGTAACAAGATCAGTACTAGCAAAGAAGAGAATCTTTTTCACCTAGAAAATGTCAGGGGCGAGGTGGGTGAGAAGTGGGTTCAGGAGACAGCAGTGACCTCAGGGACGGGTCACGTCCCTGGTGGTGCACTCATTCGGGCGCCAGCATTGTTTCTCGCAGCTAAGGGCTGACCTTGGTGAGTAGAAGTGGGTAGTACTTAACAAGAAGCATTAAGAGATAGAAGTAATTATCTTTAAAAAAACAAACAAAAAAACGAAAATGGCCCAGTGGTATTATCAGTTTTAGATTTATAATCTCCATGGTTCACTTAACTGAGGGGGATTCTATGATCGGGAGGGGTTACAGAAAGTGAAGGTGCAAGGAGAAATGAAGTTAGAAGCTGAAACCAATCCCAACATGAAAAAAAAAATAGCCTTTATTTATTGCATTCCACTTTTGCTAGTCTCTGGGCATCCTGAAGGACACAGCCATCAGACCTGCCTCAAAGTGGAGCTTCCTTTTCTTTTCTTTGTTTTTCCCCCAGAATCACCATAAAATTGGCTCCCACACTGTAGACTCAAAAAGCAGGGATGTCGGGTGGTGCTTCTCTAGCTTGACATTTTACTTGTTTTTCAAATGAATAGTGACTAAGAACCTCATGAAATCTAAATATGGTTACTGATAGAAATTTAGATTGTCACCAAAAGCACAATAAGAAATTTATATGGTGAGGAAAAGAAAAGATTTGCTCTGGTAAATGGGTGAGACATATATATTTATATAATTTTTTTTTGGCTACGGCTAGTTAATGTTTAATTATTGGGTTCCTTTTTTTAGCGAATTTATGAACTTTGGACACACTGAAATTATGTAAGCCCTGGTCAGCATTAATATTGTATTAATTTATAATAAAAGCATTTATCCATTTTTTTCATTAACTACAAACATTTGGGAAAACATTATTTTAAGTCATCTGTAGAACAAACTGACACATTTCTTCATTCACAGAAGTCCCATCAAATTCATGAGAAAGCAAGATTGAGTTGTCATTATTCAGGAGTGCCTCTCCCCGTTCATTTATTATTTTATTCATCAGCACATCCTGGTAAATGCCTAAAAGAAAAGCCCTAATGTGTAACATTTGCCGATTTCTGTGGCATAAGTACCTCCACCATGGCCAATTTCTAGGCCACTGAACAGTGAGTTGCAAAGAGATGCCAATAATCAGCTCCCAGTAGATGATAAGGGCTGGCTTGAGCATTCTATTACCTGTAACCAGGAGAAAAAGGAATTTTCAGGGACGTTCAACTACTTAGAATGTTCACATTATAAAGGATAAGAAGGGGCGGCAGAGGCTGAAGCTGATGAGACAGGCAGAAGTCAGAGCATGAAGCACCTTGAATGTCTATTCAAGAGATCCAGTGACCATGAGATTTGACAGATACTCAGGTAAGAGATGATAGCGACTCTCACCATTGTAGTAACCATAGTTTTTAAAGGAATCCAGGGAAGAAATAATGGTGTCCCTAACCATGGTAGTACCCATGGGATTTTGTAGATCTAGAGTGAACAGATGACTGAGACCTAACCATCATAATGTCTGGGAGTTTGTAAATACCCAGGCAGGAAAAGAGGTGGTAAACATAGAATATTGAAGTTCTATAGGTAAGAAATGATCAATTTAACAAGGGGAGTGACCATGGTATTTTGTAGATGCCCAGTTCAGAGATGGTAGCCTTAACTACAGTACTGAAATTGAGGTTTCTCAAGTAGGCAGGTAGAAGCTGATGGTCCCCCATATTCCATTAGTGAACGTGACATTTTGTGGTATTCCTGGTATGATGGGAAATCTAACCACAGAAGCAACCATGGGATTTTTCAGAGGTCTAGTAAAGTGATGATGGGTTCTTAACCATGAAAAAGATGATGGGATTTTGCAGGTATACAGTCAAGAAATGGTGGCACTCCTAACTACAATAGTGAACAAGAAATTTTCCAAGTATCTGGGTAAGAGATGTTGATGTCCTCAAAATGTGGTGACTATAACATTTGAAGGTATCCAGGTAAGAAATGTGTAACTAATAATGGTAGTACCAAGGTATTTTATAGTTAGCCAGCTTAGACATGAAGTGTCCTTAACAATGACATTTATCTGGATAACTTATAGATCTCCATGTAAGATATGTTTTTCTAAACCTAGCAGAGACCATAGGCTTCTGCAGATCACCAAGTAAAGATGATGCATCACAAATCACTGTGGTGACCAAGGTATTTTACAAGTATTTAGTTAAGAACTGATGGTAAACCTCAAGTAAATATGGGACTTTGAAGGTATTGTAGGGGAGAAAAAATAATTTTCCCTTTACCCTTCTAGGCTCTTGGTTGAGACCCTCCAGTAACAAAAGACCAATTAACAAGAGAAAAACAATTTTAGATACTTACGCATATACGTACATATGGGAATCCCACAAAGATATGAAACTCAAACAGGCAGCCAGGTAGTTGAGGCTTATATTCTATCCTGAGCTAAGGAAGGGGACAGGGGCCTGGGGCTTCCAAGGGGAGGTGGGCAATTCACCAGAAGGTGAGTAGAGGAAATGTATGGTAAACAGTTTGCTCTGCCATGCAGATGACTTTTTCACCTGAGACACTTCTCTGGTAATAGCTCTCTTTTGGTACCCAGGCCCCTTTCTGATATAAATCTCCCTTACAAAAGTGTAACTTCTACTGAGCTTTCAGAGCTTTTCCTGTGTCTGCAGTTGCTCAAAATAATCAGTTCAAAATAATTCTCAGGTCAAAGAGGCATATTCTGCTACCTCTTGGTATCCGTTAAATAATGATGGTGACCTAAACTGTGGTAACGACCATGGGATTTTCAGGTGTCCTGGTAAGAGATGATGTGTCTCTAATTACAGTTGTCATCATGTTTTTTTGCGGGTTCCAGTAAAGAAATGAAGGTGAAATTAACCGTGGTAGTAACCATGGGATTTGCTAGATAGCAAGGCAAGAAATAATGTAGGCTTTAACCAGGTAGACATCATGGTATTTTGGAATTGTTCAGATAAGTTATCTTGGTGTCACTCACCACTACAGACCATGGGATTTTGCAGGTTTCAATCAATAAATGTTGGTGAACCTAATAATGGGAGTAAATGTGGGACTTTACTAATATCCAGAAAGGAGATGATGTGGGCCTTAAACACAGTAGAGACCATATGATTTCCAAATATCTAGAAAAGTCATGATGCTGTCCCAAACTCTTACTATTACCATGTGTTTTTGCAGGTATTCAGGTAAGAAAACAATGTCCCTAACAGAAGTGGTAACCATCAGATTTTACTCTTTTTTGTTTTTTTAACTCAGAGATGATTTATCTTAAAACTTAGTAGTGACAAAGATATTTGCAGGTACCCCCAGCAATATGTCAAAGTCCTCACTACATTAGTAACCATGTGATTTTCGCAGGTGTGTAGTGAATACATGGTGGTGTCTGAAACTACAGTGTTGACCTTAGAGTTGTCCAAATATCTAGGTAGAGTTAGTGGTTGCCCTAATAGAATGGAGAGATGGAATCAGCAGGGGTCCAGATGGATGAACATGTATCCCTAACCAGGGTTTTCCACCATGTGTTTTTTCAGTTCCCATTCAAGAGATGATGATCTCTTTAACTACAATGTGGACCTTAGAACTAAAGAATCCAGGTAGAGCTCATGGTTCCCCTAACAACAGTAGTGATCATGGAAGGTTTTGAGGCCCATGTAGAAGCTGTATGCCTAATTATAGTCACCACCATGTGTTTTTACAGGTTCTAATCAAGAGATACCGGTAAAGATCATGGAATCAGGTAAGTGATGATGTGGGTTAAACATAGTACAGACCATCTGGTCTTCAGAAGTCTAGTACGTGATGATGGTGTCCCTAAGATGTGTCAGTACCATGATTTTTGGAAGGTATTCAGGTAAAAAAATGATACTGGCCCTACAAATACTAATAACCATGAGATCTAGTTTAACCAGTTTTCTAGTTTAGAGATAGATTGTGTGTGTTTAAGCTGAGGAATGAGTGAGGGATTGACAGGCATCTGGGTGAGTGAGCACAATTTTCTTCATCACAGTATTGACCAGGAGATATTTACAGGTACACGGTCAAGGGATAATGGTGTCTGTAACAATGTTGTTAACCTTAAAGTTCTACCAGTGTCCAGGTAGCATTAATGGGTCCATAAAGATGAAAGTGACAAAAGTTATTTGCCGTTTTCCTGGTAGGAAAAGTTAGGTCCTTAAATAAATCTGTCACAGTGTTTTTTGCAGGTTTCAATCAAGAGATCACAGAACCCTTAACAATGGTGGTTAATGGGACTTTCCTGGTATTCTAGTAAGTGATTATGTGAGTCTTAGACTATAGACCTTCTAATCTTCAGACATCTAGGTAAAGGATGATGGTATCCCTAACATTTGTGTTACCATGTGTTTTTTTTTTTTGCAGATACTCCAGTAAGAAATGACAGTGTTCCCACAAACACTACTAAGAATTTGCCCTTACTGTTTACTAGTTTAGAGATAATATGTTTTGAACCCTGGTCAAGACTCAAGGATTTGCAAGTTCCCAGGTAAGTTATCATGGTGTTTTTCATCTCACTATTGATGATGGGATTCTTATAGGTACCCAGTCAAGAGATGATGGTATCTCAATGGCTTTGACCCTGATATTCTGCAAGTATGCAGATAAAGTTGATGGTTCCTCTAATGCTGGTAGTTCCCATGAGATGTGGCATCGTGTACGTTGAAAAAGATGTGTCCCTAACCATGGTTGCCACCCTGGGTTTTAAAGGTTCAGATGACCATGAAATTGACAATGACAGCAAATATGGGACTTTGCTGGTAGGCAGGAAAGAGATGTTGTGAGCATTTGCACGTTAGAGATCTTCAGATTTCCCAATATCTAGGTAAGAGATGATGGTTCCTATAATACTATAACCCTATAAACAAGGGTATGCTTTGTTTTGGTTTTGACGGGTTTTCAGGTGAGGACTTTGCTAAAATACTGGGAAGAAATGATATGACATTTTCACATTGGAGACCTTCCGAATTTCAGGTATCTAGGTAATTAATGATGGTGATCATAACTCTGATAACCTGTTTTTTGGCAGGGATGCAGGGAAGAAATTAATTTGCCCCACCATATTAATAAGCATGAAATGCTATATATTCTGGTTCAGAGATGATGTGATGTGTTGTTTTGTTTTGATACTCATAGTGATGTATCAGTAAGCAGGAATCCAGGTAATTTATCATATTGCCCATGACTGTGTTATTGACCATGGGATTTTTGCAGGTAACCTTTCAAGAGAGGAAGGTATCTTTTATTAGGGCTTAGCTTCACAGCTCTGCAAGTAACCAGGTAGCACTGATGAACCACAAACATAGACGAAATCAAGGAAATAGGCAGGTGTCCAGTTAGTAGAAGACTAGTACTAAAAAAAATTTTCACAATGTGCTTTTTCCGTTCCTTTCAAGAGACCATGATGAGCCTAACAATAGTCGTCGTTAATGTGGGACAGTGCTGGTATCCAGGTAAGTGATGATGTAGGGTTAAACCGGAGCAGAAAACCATTTGATCTTCCCTGAAGAAAGCAAGTGACCCCGCTGCCTTGGAGTACCAGCCGCGCCTGCGCCTGGGGCCAGGGGTCAGGATGTGACGCCATAGCACGCGCTTGCGCATTACCGAACTTCCCCTCCCCACGCCCGCCATTTTAAATTTAAATGCCGGTGACGTGGCTGCGCTACGGTTCGGGATGGGAAGTGTTCCAGGAATTGCGAGACTCATGCTTCAGTCCTTAAAACCAAGGTTGAAGTGCCGTAGGGAGACATCAGCTACTTAGTACCCGGCATATTCCTGTACCTTTCCTTTAAGTCTCAACTGCCCTCTCAGTGGTGATCAGTGACGTGCAAGTTCAGGTAACGAGCCATGGATGGGTGTCTGAAGGGAGAGGCGATGAGAGTGGCCTTGAGCAGCTGAGGTATACTTGACAGGAACTGGCTTCAGTCTTGAACTGCATGAATTTAACTCATCTGGCTAAGGGGTAGCTGCGACCTACTTAGCAAAACTTCCATGTAGGGTCAACTGCTTATTTGGATACTGTGCGTGAAGCACGCACTAAAAGCTTTGGGCAATTTAATGTGTCCCAGTTCGCCCAAACAGCTCACAAAAACAGGGGAGTTGTGAAAATGAAATTTGATTTCATAGGCACATAAATAAATGCACAGTCCGTGATCTGGATTGGGTGACGAACGATCTCTCACCTGGGTTTAGGGCAAAATGTTCTGACTCCAAGGATGCACAAGTGCCATGACTAATAGGCTCTGACACTTCATAACCAGAGGGGGCCCCATGTTCACAGGATTACTAGGCACTCAAGGGTGTAAAGTTCCAGCTCAGAAGCCAGACTGTTTCCCTCAGGTTTTTAAATGCAGGTTGAGGATAATAGCACCTATCTCCTCTCTTGGCAGGGTGTGGTGGGGACTCCTTGCAGTCTTAGAAGAGGACCTGTCCAGTGATCACCCGGGAAATGGAAGCTGCTCTTGGCGCTGAGTGCCCTGTACCCGCTGTTTATTCTGTCTCTATCTCAACAGGATTCAGTAGAAGTAACCTAGATGCCTATCAGCTATTTGACATGAGGTATTTATTTTGTGAACTAATGCAAGCAATTATAAATCCCCACATACTATTTGCTGAAGTGTAATAGGGTAGTCATGTGTGATCTCTTTACACAGCAGTGCATTTAGTCCCTCGCCTTTAGTTGCACAAAAATTATAAAGCCCAGTGAACAAGACCAGTGGACTGACGGACAAATCAGCCTATACAATGAGAAATTAGAATAGTACGCTGACTGGAATGATCAAGTAATTTAAGTCAAATGTTTTAATGTTGCAATTAAAGTAATCAAGGGTTCAAATCGATTTTTTTCAAAAGACTTCTTTAAAGTCCTGTTCAGGCAAGGTCCTGTTTGAAAAAAAAAACCACCCTTCGCTTTGTCCGCAGATAAAACATCAAAAGTTGCCCAAGGTAATTTTGATGTGAATGCAGCTTTAAACAATAAAAAATTGTGTTTTAAGTGCACTTCTCAAAGCAAATTATATAACTAGAGGGCCCCCAAACTTGTAAACTAAACATCTGATGCAAATGTACAGAACAAAATTGGCAACAATTGAGGGGTAGGGGAAAAAGGTCAGTGATGACTTAACCTAACCATTGTTGTTACTATGTTTGTTTGTTTTGCAAGTATTGAGGTAAGAAATAATGGAATCCTTACCAATGTTAGAAATCATCAATTCTTTCTACATTTTTGAGAAAATGTATGTTTATTTATTTATTTATTTTTTGTTTAATACTGTGGGTGTTAATTGTTTAATTACCATATCTAGGTAATTATTCATGGTGTTCCTCACCACAGTACAAACCGTGGGGTTTTTGTAGGTGTCTGGTCAAGAAATAATGGTTTTATCTGACAACGGTGTTGACCTTGGAGTACTACCAGGAGCAGGTAGAGTTTTTATGTCCTATAATGATAGAAGTGAGCAAGGTTATTTGCAGCTCTCCTGAAAAAAAGTCTCCTTTAACACATGTTTCATAATGTGTTTTTCAAATTCCTGTCAAGAGATCATGGTGTGACTAATTATGGTCTTTAACCTGGGGCTTGGCTGATATTTAGGTAAGTAATGATGTGGGTCCTCCACACTACAAACCATCTGATCTTCACAAATCTAGGTCAATGATGGTGTCCCTAACACTTGCGTTACCATGTTTTGTTTTGTTTTTTTCAGGTATCAGGTAAGAACTTTTCTAGTATACAGGTAAGAGATGACATGACATGTACACATTAGAGACCTTCTTGTTTTCAGATATCTCGGTAATTAATAATGGTGTCAAGAATTCTTATACTGACATTTTTTGACAGGTATGTAGATAAGAAACCAACTTGTCCCTAATAGTAAGCATGAGATTTTGCTGTATTCTTATTTGGAGATGTGTGTCAGCGTGTTGAGGGATTGCTGTATCCAAGTACTTATGATTTGTTCCCCACCATAGTAGTAACCATGGGATTTTTGCAAGTGTGCAGTGGACAAAGACACTATTGCTAACAAAGGTATAGACAATGGAATATAGAACAAGTATCCAGGTAGAATTGATGCATCCCGCAATGAAGGAAGCCACCAGCTTTATTTACAAGTATCCAAGAGGGAAAAGATGCGTAGGCAGAAATATTTGTAACAATGTGTTTTTCAGGTTTCAATCAAGACAACATGGTGAACTTCACCAAGGTTGTTTACAGGGATCTTGCTGGTGTCCAGTGACCATACAAGCCTCAAGCACACTATAGACCCGATCTTTAGTTATCTAGGTGAGTAAGCACACTACAGACCCGATCTTTTAGTTATCTAGGTGAGTAAGGATAGAGTCCCTAAAATTTGTGTTATGCTTTTTTGCATGTATTCAGGTAGGAAATATAATGTCCCAACCAATGCTGGTAAGCATCACTCCTCATTGTTTAAAAATTTCAATATAATGTGTGTTTAACCTTAGTTAAAACAGGTATATCACATAAATCCAAGTAAGATACTCCACTGTTTTCTCACCACAGTAATGACCAGGAGATTTTTAGAGGTGCTCAGTCAAGAGATGATGGTGTCTTTTAAGAATGTTGTTGACCTTGGAGTTAGGCCAAGAACCAAGTAGTGCTGATAGTTCCCTAATGATGGAAGTGACCAAGACTATTTCTTTGTCATGATCCTCTAGAACAAGTTGTGTCCTTAAACACACTTGCCACATGTTTTTTGGGGTTTTTGTTTTGTTTTGTTTTTTTAGGTTCCAGTGTAGAGATCATGGAGCATGTAAGAGTGTTCATTAATGGAGCTTTCCAGGTATGCAGGTAAGTGATAGTATATGTTGTGCAATGCCTCAGACCAACTAATAATCAGAAATCAGGAAATTAGGATTGTAACCCTAACACTTGTGTCCCCATGTTTTTTGGTTTTTGTTTCTTTGCGGGTTTCCCATTAAGGTCTTGCCTAGTGTACAGGTATGGGATGATATAATAATTACTCATTGAAGATGTTCTTATTTTTTTTAAAGATTTATTTATTTATTTATTTTAGAGGAGAGGGGCAGAGGGAGAGAAAATCTTAAGCAGACTCCCCACTGAGCATGGAGCCCAACACGGGACTCAATCTCACCACCCTGAGATCATGACCTGAGCTGAAATCAAGTCAGCTGCTCAACCAACTGAGCCATGCAGGTGCCCCTCATTGAAGACATTCTTATTTCCAGAATCTAATTAATGATGTTGTCAAGACTCTTACGTTAAAATTGTTATGGGCACGTTAAAATGAATTTGTCCTGGTACCTGGGTGGCTCAGTCGGTTAAGCATCTGCCTTCGGCTTGGGTTGTGGTCCCCGGGTCCTAGGATGGAGCTCCATGTCAGGCTCACTACTCAGCAGGGGAGTCTGCTGCTTCCTCTCCCTCTGCCCCTCCCCTGCTCGTGCTCGCTCTCTCGCTCACTCTTCCTCTCAAATAAATAAAATCTTAAAAAAAAAAAAAAAGAATTTGTCCCTAACAGTACTAGTAAGCATGAAATTTTACTGAATTCTTGTTTAAGGGTAACATGTATTTAACTCACCTAGTGATAGATAGATATGCAAGCATCCATTTAATTTATCATATTCTTCAACATTATGTTATTAACCGTGGGATTTCTGCAGGTATGCCTCCATGAGAGGAAGATGTCTTTTACTAGGATTTGACCTAGGAATTCTGCAAAATCCAGGTGTCATTGATGGGTCCCTAAATAATGGACCAAGTGTCAAGAGATTGCAGGTATACAGATAATTATGGTGTTCCTCACCCAGCAGGAGCCATGGGATTTTTGCAAGTGTACAATTAGGAAATAATAGTCTTACCTAAAAATGTTGACCTTGGAATACTGCTGGTATCCAGGTAGAGTTACTATGTCCCATAATGATGGAAGTCAACAAGGTTATTTACAGGTATCCTGATAGAATAAATGGTATCCCTTGACACATACTTCGTGTTTTCCAGGTTTCTTTCAAGACCTCACAATGACCCTAACAATGCTCATTAATGGGGACATTGCTGATGTCCAGGTAAGTGATGATGTGGGCATAACCCACAGCACAGACCAGCTGACCTTCAGAAATGTAAGTAAGTTGGGACACCTGGGTGGCTCAGTCGGTAAAGCCTCTGCCTTTGTCTCAAGTCATGATCCCGGGGTCCTGGGATCGAGCCTCGAATCGTGCTCCCTGCTTGGTGGGGAGCCTGCTTCTCCCTCTGCCTGCCGCTCCCCCTGCTTGTGCTCTCTGTCTCTCACAAATAAATAAATAAAATTAAAAAAAAAAACAACGAATGTAGGTAAGTGGTGATGGTTTCAATAATATTTATCATATTTTGATTGCATGCAATTCAGGTATGAAAATGTAGAGTCCTTACATTCTAGAAACTACAAGTTTTCACTTTTTTTTTTTTTTTAAGATTTTATTTATTCATTTTGAGAGAGTGGGAGATAGAGCACAAGCAGGGGGAGAGGCAGAGGGAGACAGAGAAGCCGATTCCCTGTTGAGCTGGGAGCCCAACATGGGGCTCAGTCCCAGAACCTGGAGATCATGACCTGAGCCAAAGGCAGATGCTTAACCATCTGAGCCACCCAGGTGTCCCAAGTTTTCACTTTTGACATTTGAGAGAAAATTTATATTTAACCCTGACAGTGAGGTAACAATCGTGGTGTTCCACAACACAGGTAACCATGGGAATTCTGCAGGTATAAAGTCACAGGTGATGGTCTTAATCTGACAATGGTTATTAATCTGGGAGTACTGTAAGTGTCTAGAGGTAGTTGATGTGTCCCATAATAGTAAAAGTGATCAGGGTTATTTGCAGGTATCCTGGTAGAGGTAGTTGTGTCCTTAAACACATTTGTTACATTTTTTTTTTTTTTTTAGGTTTCAGTCAAGAGATCACAGTTAAGCTCTCAGTGGACATTAACAGGACTTTGCTCTTAGCCAGGTAAGTGATAATGTGGGTCTGAGCACAATACAGATCATCTGACCTTTGAATATCGAGGTAAGTGGGCATGATGTTCATAACCCTTGTATTACCATGTTTTTTGCAAGTATTTCATTAAGGTCTTTGCTAGTACACATTGAGACCTTCTTTATTTCAGGCATCTAGATAATTAATGATGTTGTAGAAACACATTAATTTGTCTTTTAGCATGTACGCTATTAAGAAATTTGTTCATAACAATACTAGTAAGCATGAGATTTTCCAGTATTCTCTTTGGAACTAATGTGTAGTTAACATTTGTAAGGAGATATGCAGGCATCCAGGTAATTTCTCATATTCTCCATCACACCTTAATGACCATGGGACTTTTGCAGGCATCTCTCCAAAAGTGGAAGATGTCTCTTTCTAAGGTTTAACCTTGGACTTTGGACTTCTGCAAGTAACCAGGTAACCTTGATGGGTCCCGAAATGATACAAATGACCAGGGGAATTTTTAGGTGTAGAGGTAGAATGATCCATGTACCAAACACATTTTTCACAATGTGTTTTTCAGATTCATGTCAAGACCCCACGGTGAGCTTATCAATGATAAGTTCACAGAGGATATTGCTGTTATCAAGGTAAGTGATGATGTGGGCCTAAATCACAGCATAGATCATCTCATCTTCATATATAAAGGTAAGAAGTGATGGGTATCTCTGACACTGCTTGTTAATATAATTCTTACAAGTATTCAGTTAATAACGGATATGCTCCAAACCAATTCTTGTAACCATTGTTTTTCACATTTTATATTTAAGAGAAAAATTATATTTAACTCTGTGAGCATTGAGGGATTGTGTGTATCCAGGTAAATGTCATGGTGTCCTGCCCCCAATTAGTAATCGTGGGATTTTTACAGTTTTTATGGTATGAAATGATGTTGTTATCTGACAGTGGTGTTGACCTTGAATTAATCCGAGTATCCAGGTAGACTTGATGTGCTCTGTACAGTGTCCATGGTTATTTTCAGATGTTCTGGTTAAAAAAAAGTTGTATCCCTTAATATATACTTCACAAAGTGTTTTTCAGGTTCTTATCAAGATACCATGATGAATCATAAGTCACTAACAGGGGGACATCTCTGGTATGCAGGTAAGTGATGATATACACATCACAGACCATCTGATCTTTATATATCTGGCTGAATTATGTTGGATTGCCCAGACCTGTTCTGTCATGTGAGTTCTTAGCAGGTATTCAGGTAGGCAAGCAATGATGTTTTGCCAATGCTAACAACCATGTTATCCTGCTGTCATATTGTACAGAAAATGTATGTGTAATCATGTGAGTATTGAGTAATTTGCATTTATCCAGGTAATTACCCTGAAATTCTGCCTCACAATTGTAACCATGGTATTTTATAGATATGTAGTCAGGAGATGATGGTGTCTCTCAATATAGCTAGACCTTGAATATTGCAAAAATCCAGTTAGGTTGATGGATCCTGCCATGATGGAAGTGAATGAAGGTGGTTATTTGCAGGTGTCCATATGGAAGATGTGTGTCCTTAGATAAACATTTGTCACAATGTGTTTTTCAGGTTCCAGTCAAGAGATCATAATGAACCTGATCATCATCATTAACAGAGACTTTGCATGTATCTCAGTAAGTACTGATATGGGCCTTAAGCCCCATTAAAAATCAGGTGATCTTCAGTTATTGAGGTCAATGAGGATGATGTCCCTAACATCTGTGTTACCTTTTTTTTTGGCGGGCATTCAGGTAAGAAATGATATTGTCCCAACTGATGCTAGTAAGTATTAGCCTCTAGTATTTTAAAGTTTAGATATAATGTATGTTTATATATAGAAGGGACTGAGGGATAAACAGTTGTTCAGGTTATTCTACTATCAATACCAAACACTACTGACCAGGAGATTTCCACAGACACTTGGTAAAGAAATGATGGCATCTCTAACAGTGTCAACTTTGAAGTTCTGCCAAGATCAAGGTAGTGTTGAAACTTCCCCGATAATGAAGGTGACCAAGATTATTTGTAGGAGTCATGGTAGAACAAGTTGTGTTCTTTTTTGGGGGAAAGGGGGCAGCGTGGAGCCCAACATGGGGCTTGAACTCAAGACCCTGAGAACAAGTCCTGAGCTGAGATCAAGAGTTGGATGCTTAACTGGATGAGCCACCCATGCGCCCTGAACAAGTTGTGTTTTTTTTTTTCTTTTTTTTAAGATTTATTTATTTTGAGAGAGAGAGAAGGGGTGGAGGGGCACAGGGAAAGAGAATCTCAAGCAGTCTCCACACTCAGCGTGGAGCCTGATGCAGGGCCCGATCCCATGATGCTGGGATCATGACCTGAGTGAAATGAAGAGTCAGATGCCCAACTGACTGAGCCACCCAGGCGCCCTGCAAGTTGTGTTCTTAAACATAATCATTACACATGTTTTTCAGGTTCCAGTCAAGAAATCACACTGAATCTAGCAATGGTCATTATTTGAGATTGCTAGTAACCAGGTAAGTGACAAAGTGGGTCTTACTACAATGCACACTGTCTGATCTTCAGTATCTAGATAAGGATGGTGTCCCCAACACATGTGTTATGTTTTTTGCAGGTATCCTATTAAGGTCTTTACTAATAGAGGTATGATGTGACAGGACATACACTCATTAGAGGCTTTTTGTTATTTTCAGACATCTAGGTAATTAATAATGTTCCCAAAACTCTTCTAATAACCTTGTTTTGGGGCATGTTTACAGTTAAGAACTTGGTTTGTCCTGAGCAATACTAGTAAGCATGACTATTAACTATCTTCTTGTTTAGAGATAATGTGTTTTTTTATACTCCTAATGGTGACAGAGGGGCAAGCAGCCATAGAATTTTTCTGGATATCTCTTCAAGAAAGGAAGGTATCTCATGTGAGGGTTTAACCTCAGAGTTATACAGTTATTCAGGTGACATTGATGAGTTACAAAATGATAGAGCTGACCAAGGGAATTCTGTGGGTGTCCAGGTAGAAAGGATGTGTACTGAACACTTTCCACAGCATGTTTTCAAGGTTCCTGTTAACACCGTGTCTGTGAGCCTGTCCCTGGTAGTGAAGGAGGCACATAGCAGGAAAGGAGGTAAGTGATATGGGACTAACCCACAAACAAAGACCATCTGATCTTCACATGCTTTGGTAAGTGATGATGGTGTCTTAACACATCTTGTTACCATGATTTTGTTGCAGGTATTCAGGTAAAAAATGATAGAGTCCTTACCAATTCTAATAACCATGAGTTTATAGTTTCCACATTTTAGAGAAAAATCCATGTTTAATCCTGGAAGTATTGAGGAGT
>NW_022589764.1:0-67627 GCF_004348235.1 Phoca vitulina
ATTTGTGTGGGATTTGATGCGCTCCCTTCGTGGAGACCTGGAGGTTCAGCTTTGGTTCCCAGCGCAGGCATTTATTTGCGCAGCGGCACAGGAGCAGAAAGCCTTAGGATAATTGTGTAGGTTACAGAGTGTCTTGCATATGAAAAAAAAAAACAAAAAAACAAAAAAACAAAAAACCCCAATATGGTGATAGTGGTGGTGAACTTGAGAGGCGATTGCTTCCGCAGTTAGTTCCTCAGCTCCCGGTCCATTTGTTAAGCAAATGGGGCGCCGATGGCTTTTAGAGATCGTTGGGTTTCTATAAACGTGTTAGAACATCTGAAGGAATTTCTGTGCGATGTCTGAGGGTTTCAGCGGCGTGTAGGTACTTAGCTAAGTGTGGACTGGAAGTTACATTAACAGGGGCCGCTCAGAGTTACCAAACAGCTTCCAGGTGAACCTTGGGAACTTTACAAACACCTGCTTCCGGAGACACTGAATGGCGAAAAGGTCTGTGGATTATGATTTCCATTGCATTCATTTTTCGCTTGGGTCGGCAGCATTTCAATAAATATTTGTTGTATGTATGCCTTTTAAGGAGGAACCTCTGCGAGAGCCAGGGTGGTGTGCTGTGGGGTAGCACAGGTGTTAATACAAAGGGGCACTTAGGGCGCTCATTCCACGCAGGTGGGTGTTCAAAAGAGCAGCGGCACAGCGGCACCTCTTTAATCTCTGGTAGTAAGCATTTAAATGCAGGGAGAATGCAAACCTTTGAAGAATATCTGTCGTTAGCCTCGTCTGACATCCGAACTGACAAGGACTATCAAAACCATCCTCAAAATAAGGTTGTTAAGAATCCATTCTGTGCCACCTACCATGCTGGGCACTTTATCTTGCTGCATAAAATGCACAAGATAGACATTATTCCCACTTGTACAGGTGAGAAACCCAGGCAGGGAGGAATCCAGCAGTTTGTTGAAAGTAATTAGTGGACCTGAGAGCTGAAGGGGGATATTTCTGAGTGCAAAACCCGTGCTTTTTCACTATTCCATGGTGCTGTGAGATGTTTAGTGTAAATCTGGCAGATTTAATGGAAAATAATTCAAATTTATTTTCCTAAAACAATCGACATCCAAGTGACCGTTATGAATAAAATGAGTATTGCTTTCATTCTCTTTGTGTGGTTAGACTATAACCAGTCTGGGACAAGAAGAAGAACAGCCGTTTTTCAAATATAAAGTTTATTATGTGTCTTCCTTAATATATTTTTTAAGGACCCAATATATCCAAGTGGGACAAATCAGTAAAATTTTGTAAGTATTCCTTGTATATTACACATTGAAGTAACAGTTAATTTTCATATTATTAATATCCTTTAACATATATCAGCTTGATTCCATATCTTCCAGATGAATAGAAGCCACTGTTGTCACCTAGAAAAGACTTTGTGTGTGTATAAATTTATATAATCATATATGAATATACGTAACATTTATTTTAAAATGTGTATCTATTTTTCCTTAAATCTATCTCTTGAAGTGTAGAGACTACTGCAGTGCACTTATTTGGTAAGGAATCCTAATATTTCTAATTTAGCCTTTGAGTGAATGATCCATGACAACTCGTAATTTCTTCAAATTCCTGTAAACCACAAAGGTGATTTTCAAACTACAATTGTTAATGCTGTAGAGGATGAGAATGAAAATAGTCCTTAGGATTTTAAATAATATTGGGCGCCTGGGGGGCTCAGATGGTTAAGCGTCTGCCTTCGGCTCAGGTCATGATCCCAGCGTCCTGGGATTGAGCCCCACATCGGGCTCCTGGCCCAGCAAGGAGCCTGCTTCTCCCTCTCCCTCTGCCTCTCTCCCTGCTCATGCTTTCTCTCTCTCTCTCTGTATCTCTGTGTTTCAAATGAATAAAAAAAATCTTTAAAAAAATTTTTTTAAAATATTTCCTGACATGGAGAGCACTTGCTTTCTTAAACCCTTCCTCATACTTATTAGTAATTACACACAGAAATTGAGGGGTTTCATAATTAAATTATCTTAAGGTGTTGGAAAAAAGTGTCTTTTTTGGGGGGTGGGTGGGGAAGAGAGGCTTTTTTCCTGCATTGGGAAGATCAGGTAGGCTGTATTCTGCCTGGGTTGTGCTTGGCACAATTTTTATTTTCTCTGTTTTCATTTGACAGTGAAATTGACAACACACCTTGAACTCCTCTTTAGGAGTATTTGAAATCCTGCCTAGAATGTGTTTATAGAAGTGTGCTTGGCTTGGTTAAGATGCTGTAATGAAGGGGCCGAGAATGATGCATTAGAGAAATTTCCAGAAAAGCGAAGGGGCCAGGGACCAGAGTATGCACGAGATGTGAAATGGGCAGATCTAGATTTTGTGATACCTGGAAGGCAAATAATTCGCGGATCCTCTTTAAAAAAATAATGCAAAATTAGTTATGAAAGTGAATGCTTATTTAGAATGGAAAAAGAAACGATCACCATTTGCTGGAGGTTTTTTTCTTTTTCTGCTGAGGTCTTTTTGGGCAGTTTACCAGAAATGCTTACACAAAAATGCTTCCTGATTGCAGCCCTCTCTCCCTGAGAACACTGAACGTCTCCTAGCGGCCTGTAGCACTCACAGGGTCTTCTGCCAGTGAGAGGCCAGAAGCTGAAGCTCCATTACCGTCAAAGAGTAAGAGGGCCAGTTGTGGTTGGAGGCAGAGGCCTCATGGTTCGCTGAGCAGAGTAGAGGCTGGTGGCTGGGGTGAGAGGGCTTATCGGGGACTCAGGGCATTTCATATCTAGTGAACAGTCCAGAGGGGAAGGCCCAGGTGCTGGCCTGGAGCCTGGAGGGCCCCTGATGGCTTGAGCTGAGTTTGGAATTGTTGGTGGAGTTACCAAGATGAAAGAGTCCAGGGAGAGCATTCTGGGTGTGTGGAGGGCTGTAGAAAGCCAGAGGTTTGGACCCATACGCTCCCCTCCATGGATGCAGTGAGGCCCCTTAGTCAGTGCTTCTCAACGTGTCCTTCCAGATCAGCTGAACCCACACAACTGGTTTTAACTTATTAGAAATGCATGTTCTCAGCCCCCACCCCAGACCCTCTGAATCGGAAGCTCTGTGTCTGGAGCAGAGCAATCTGCGTTTTGAGAAGCCCTCCTGATCATTCCGGTGTATGCTAAAGTTTGAGACCTACTGCTCTTGGTATTTCAGAGAACGGGTAGGGCATAGACTCCCCTGTGGGGATGGTAATAGGGGAGTGGGATTCATACTAATGCTAATATGTTATGACTATAGTATGAGTGTCATTTATATTACCATCACTGACACTTACTGAGCACTCAGATTGTACTCAGGCCTATTTCTTGTGCTAAGAAATAGGAACTCTTAATCATGAATACAACCCCACAAAGCGGGGCTGTTGTTACTTCCATTTAATGTGAGAAAACTGAGGCCCAGAGAGACAAGGGTATTGTCCCTGGGCACACAACTGGAAAGCCCTTCAGCCAGGATTCAGGCGTCTCCCTCTCTTCTGCCTGGGACAGGTTTCATCTGTGTCTTTGTTGTGTGCGGGCCTTGTAGGAAAGGTTGGATGGCAGACCTGAGACTACCTGCAATGGCCCTTTTTAACAGTCATTGTCATTTGCTGACCACATGGGTTTAACAGGTGTTTCTTTAGGGACAAATTGCCAGATGTTGTCATTCCCTCCTAGTGGGAGTTTCTAAAGTTTCATAAGCAAATGGACACAATTGCATATATGTAATTGAGTAACATGGAAGTCGCCTCCTTGCCTGACATGATGATGGGCTCATATGCATTCCCCCTGTGGGTGGAAGCTGGCCTTGTTTTGTAACATGGGTTTCATCCGGTTATTAGCACGGAGGCCTTTCTTCTAAAGCCCAGCTCCCTGTCCAGGACACAGAGGGCTTGAAGAAGATGATGTGTTTGTCCATGATGTCCTGGAAGGCATCTAGAAGAGGTTTTTTTTTTTTTTTTTTTTTTTTGCATTTTCAAAATTTTTTTTTTTTTCTTTCCGAAAACGATTCTCTGCAGTTCTATATATTTTATCACAGAATACCTCCATCATTTCAGGAAGCATGAAGAAAAGATACAACTATAGATGTGAGGACATGTGTGAGTGTGTCGAATGGTGGTTTGCCTTTTGGGTGTGGACCTCAGGTTACTGAGTCTTCACTTCTCCTCTGGAGACAAATGTTTAGACAAACATTAATTTGAGTGTAGGGCAGGCAGCAGAACTTAATTCTGGGAGTGCTGGCTGTCTCAGGCATGGATTCATGCGTTCACATGGTCATTTGTGCTGAGTGTTAATGTCAGGCGCCGGAAGGAGATGCAGTGGTGACTGGACGGATGTGATCCCCACCGACTAGTAAGGACAAACTTGCTCTGCAGGCTGAATGGAGTCAGATGCCCTAATTCCTGCAGTGAGTCAGCCAGAAAGGAGTTAAGAAGTTATCTTAGCTCAGGAGAGAGGTTGTAGGGCTTGGCTTAAGGCAATAGGGAAGCAGAGGTGTGTGAGGGTTTGAGAGAGTATCTGGGAGATGGCGGAGGTGACCAAATGGATGTGGGTGATAGGAGAGAGGGAGGATTGGGGCTGAGGTTTGTGCCTCGGGCCTCTGGGTTGGTGCTAGCATCACAAGTCAGGACTAGATTGTTTTCAAAGAATAAAAAATGAGTTTCGTGGACATTGTGAGTTTGAAATGGCTGGATGACTCCAACGTAGAGGTTTGGGTGCATTGAATAATGCAGCAGAGAGCACAACTGAATAATTCAGTGGATTGAGTAATATCAACAAATGAATAATGCTGTCTCCCAAGGAGAGGGTGGAAGCAAGAAGCAGGTCTCAAAGGAAATGTGGGCATTTCTCCCGGCGTCTGCAGGGTAGACACAAATTCCAATTCCTTTGATGTGAAAGGTGAAAAAGGTTTACTTCTGCTCATTCTTGAGAGGGTGGAGATGAATTCTCTGCTACTTTGGCCTTTCATGTTTGATAGCCTGAGATCTGGCCCGTGGGAGGAGGTCGGCACCGTGGCTGGAGCAGGAGCCTGATAAGGGGCTTGTTGAAAATTCGTTTGCAGAATTTGAGCCCATATAATCGTCATAAGGTAAAATGCTTGCCATCTATCCCCTTAATCAGTTACTTTTTCTTGTTAAAAGCACTCACTATAGATATCTATCTATATATCCTAAATATTTATATCATATTTATATGTATCATATCATATATATTATAAATTAATATAGATCACGTTTATTATATATATCATATTTATTATAAATTAACTAAATCATTTTGTAGATCACAGATTGGCCAGTGCTGTTTTGTAGATTATACTGCTGATACCAATACTACAAGGTTAATTTTTGTATAGAATATTAGGTTTCCTTAGGTGCCCAGAGTTGAGCTGAAGGTTTGTTTAAAACCTGTGTTACAAAGTGGTTGAAATAAATAAATATAAAGGTATTAATTGAGCATGTGTTATGCAGAGTACGTGCTAGAGTTTTCGTTGTGCATCAGACAGATAGCTCCCTGTCCCCTGAGAGTTTACAGCTAAGGTAGGAAGTCAGGCATCTGAAGAGGTGCCTACAAGAAAGTGTGCTGTTTGCTAAGGATAAGGCACAAGGTGCTGTGGGAGCCAAGCAGTGAGGGGAGGCCAGGCTGCCTGCGCTTAGCAGGACTGGTTGGCTGGAATCAGCCACTGGTGGGCAGAGATCCCTCTGGGGCATGAAGCAACGTTTGGAAAGAACAGACAGGTTTTCAGAAGTTGATGGATGGATGCTTTTGAGGAACTGAAAGTTTATGGTCAGTTTTGTCCATTAAAAGTCAGAAATATTCACGAGAGGTTGTGATCTGGTCAGGAAAACTAGAGAAGTATTAAACTTATCTGTGTGACTGTCACCATGTTCAGAGCCAAGAGGCAACCGAGGTGACAATACAAAAATGAAACAAAATCCCAATCAGACCAGAAAGAAACAAAAATGATTGTGATGATTATGATGTGGGTAATTTGTGTTTTTGGTGGGGGTGGGGAGGGGACTGTTTTTTGCATTGTGAAAGATGTTGGTGTTTGGTTTGAGAACTTCGTATATCAGAAAAGGACGCTATATTACCTGAGCCACAGTAACCAACATCATTACTGTAACAGTCTTGCCTAGTGTAAAACATTACGTAATTATTACATATATAGGTTTCTAGTCTGAAAATGGTCTCCGGGATCAGTTCTTCCATCTCCTGTTGCTCTTCCATGAATGAGCTGGGGCCCAGCGGAGCTGCAGGCTTGCTTACCTTCACCTGGTCCGTCTGTCTGGTGAGCGCGTCTGTCTCTGTTTGTCCCCTAATGATGTGCTTCACTTGAGTAAGAATTCTCACCTGTCTGCAACAGGCCCTATAATGAACTGTCTCCATCTTCTCCGAGTCTATGTGTCACCCTTTTGTAACGATTTCATTTATTTATTTGAGAGAGAGAGAAAGCACAAGTGGTGGGGAGGGGCCGAGGGAGAGGCAGACTCCCCGCTGAGCAGGGAGCCCGATGCGGGACTCGATCCCAGGACCCTGGGGTCATAACCTTAGCTGAAGGCAGATGCTTAACCGCCTGAGCCACCCAGGTGTCCCTTGTGTCACCCTTCTAACTTATTTCCTCTCTGGTGTGCTTGTCATGCACTTTGTTCCTACATAGTTGAGTGTTTTCGATATCGTAGGAATCTTTGGCAGAAGCTGCTTTCAGCATTTTAGGCCTGTCTAAACAGGCAGAATTTCTCTGACATTTCTTTCTTTCTCTAAAATCTATTTGGGCCGGCACAGAAACGTTTAGCTTTAGCAAGGAATGAGAAAGAAGGTGCTCAGGAAGTTTCCTCTGTTAATATTTGAACCAGAAGACATGGCAGAACTGAGAAGGTACATGATAAATTGTTTCTGAACTATTTAGGTGATTAAAAATAAAAAGTTTGAACAGGTCGGTGCAGCCCTGGTCATTAGTAACAGATTGGTATTTAGGTGCTTTGTTAACTACTTCCTTTCCAACTTCCGGCTTTGTGTCCATTTCTGCCTTTGTCACCGTGAGCTCAAGATCGTAAATCAGTAATTGAGTGCTTAGTTTTTGTGTTCATTGCCAATATGTGCCTTTTCATGGACGATGTTTTTTCTTTTGGTGGAAGAAGCTTTTCGTTTTCCCTGGTTTATAGGACATATGGACTCAGCAGGTATGTATTTCATTTCATGTGCCAGCTACCTAGTAGAAGCTCAGGGCAGCATCATCTTATTCTCAGGAACCGTGCTGGATAGGAGTCATCCCCATTTTATAGATGAGAACACCGAGACCCAGAGAAGCCCTGTAAGTTGTACAGGGTCACCCAGTTGGTTGGAATTTTACTTTTTTTTTTTTTTTTTTTTCCCCTCTACTACTCCATTCCAAGCCAGGGCTATTTTAACCACTGCATTCTGACTTATTTTCCGGTGAAGTTGTTTAGCCCCCAAACTAGGGAGTCTCCAAGACCCATGACAACTAAGATGCTAGGTATTTCTCTGGATCGTGGGTTTGGAAGCAGCTGCTCTGTGCATTCCCAGGCTGAATGCAGAGTTGAAACCCTTCACCGCAGAGGCTGCTCTAAAAGCCACATCGATAAAGCTTTGGAATCCTGCTAAACCCTGTTCTGGAGATGGATTTGGCAGGATCTTGATCAATATACCACGTTAGAGCAATTTCCTGCCAGAAGATTGTGAATGCATGAAGCTAGATGCTCTGAAAAGGTCTCTCTCTTTCATCTGACCCAAGTGATGCCTTAAACACATAATTGTTATAATAAATTTGTGTAGCAAAGCAAGCAGTCACGTAAGTATAAACACCATGGTTAATTCCACGTGAGAACAACCCCATGAGAACAACTTCACTGTGTTTTTATGTTTTTTAAACTGATGTCAGCTTTTAAATATATACAGATATTGACATTCTAAAACCCAGATAAAATTCTTGTGGTGCTGTTGATTGGATCTGGTTGCTTTTTTTGCTGTTCATTCATTTATAAGTATTAAGCCCAAATGAGATCTTTTAAGGGTCCACAGTGTACAGATAGGGTTGATATTCTGGTTGATGTGGTCTTGGAGAAGCTAGAGTTACTTCTGAATGTTCTGCTTATCCCCATGGGGACTTCTGAGATACCTCTTGGGAGCCTTTCTTTAATCTAGATAAAGAGTCTGTGTTCTCTTAGAACACGGAAGGAAATTGAGAATACGTATTTCAAGCTCTATTCATTATACTTCCTCTAGGACTGTATTTTACCTTTCTTTTGAAGCTGATTTGGTGGCCATGGGAAGCAGCAGGATATTACCAAAGTTGCCCAGCACCTGTGCTCATGTCCCACCCATCACAGCTTCATGTGCCTTTGAGTAGAGCACTCATCAGTGTTGTCTGTACTCATTCCAATTAGAAGTCAGTCTCTTTCAGGGGCACCTGGGTGGCTCAGTCAGTTAAGCGTCTGACTCATGGTTTTAGCTCAGGTCATGGTCTCAGGGTCATGAGATCGAGCCCCGTGTTGGGGCTCCCTGCTCAGCAGGAAGTCTGCTTGAGATTCTCTCCTTCTGCCCCACACTCCATTCACACGCCCCCTCAAATAAATACATCTTGAAAAAAAAAAAGGAAGTCAGTCTATTTCATGATATGCAATGAATGATGAGTGTTGTTGTTAAACTATTTTTTAAATGTAAATTTTGCTGAGCAATTCTGGATGTCTTACTGGTATAATTTCGGTAGTGTCTTTAGTTTGTAGTAACATCCCGAGTCTAGCCAGATTGAAAACCAGTCCTGGCTGTGAGATTTTTTGTTGTTTTTTTGCTGGTGGCCGTGGGTTAGAGCTAACTGTCTTAGTGCTTATACATCATTGATTTTATGGCTGCTTTTAAGATTATATGAGAAAGCATGTATGGAATAGTGTAGAGCAAAACTGCTTTTACATACACACGTATATTCACACTATGTGCTGCTATATGAATATATATGTTTTCTGTTAATAAAGCACCAGAAACGTACTAGTGGTTCCCTTATGCAGATGTCTAGGCTGGGCTGAGTCACTTTTTGTTGCGTACCTCTCTGCACAATTACAATTTCCTAAAGGCATACCTTGAAAAGGTATTGCCAAGGGTAAACATCTTTATTTTTTATTTTTTTAATGTCTTTTAAAGATTATTTTTTTATTTATTTGACAGAGAGAGAGACAACGAGAGAGGGAACATAAGCAGGGGGAGTGGGAGAGGGAGAAGCAGGCTTCCCGTGGAGCAGGGAGCCCGATGCGGGGCTCGACCCCAGAACCCTGAAATCATGACCTGAGCTGAAGGCAGACGCTTAATGACTGAGCCACCCACGTGCCCCTTTCTGTGGTCTTTAAAATGTCACTTAAACAAACTCATCCTCAGACATGAGAATATTAAAAACACTGTGCATTTGTTTAACTTTGTTAAAGCTTTTAAAAAGTCTTGGTATTTATTTTCAGATTTTATCAGCCACATATCTTCTCCATTTGCGATCGGGAGAACTAGTCCTCCAGTGCATGCTGCTCGAAATGATCGCAGAGAGGAAAGTGTCCCGAGGGTTTCTGTCCACTCAGTAAGCCTTCCTGGAGGCCACTGCGCATGGGGTGGGCATGGAGTGGGACCACTTAAGACACTTCTACTCCAGTAAAGCAATGAAGGAGGCTCACACTGTGGCTCACTTGACTCACCATGACTCAGTTCCTGGGAAGAGCCCCAAGTTTGGACAAACCCTGGGCTCAAATATCAGTTCTGCCATTTGTAAGACTTTGGTGTCTCCAAAGCTCTGGTTTCTCATTTGTAGAATGAGTTTGCAGATACTTACCTGGGGGTGCTGTGAATATTGGTGATAATCCCTGCAGAGTGCCGTGTTTAAAACTGGTACTTTATAAATTCCTGTTATTCCAGGAAAAGAGGGAGTCTGGATACTTTAAGTCAGCATGCAGATCTTAGAGGAGTGAGTGCCTATATGTTACCGCAGCTTTTTCCCCAGGAATCAGACACTTCTGCACCGTTGGTGTTTCGCTCTATGTTGCTTTCTAACCAGAAGGATGAGAAAGGAGAGGGTAGAAAGCATGAATAGGAACTCGTACTAAATTGCAGAATTTCACTTCAAAAATTATACATTTTAGGGAGCAATAAAAATTACCCAAATCCAGGCCATTTTACCCAACTGGAGGCTCTCATTTTTAGAGTTGAGACACTACCTCCTTTATTTTTCTTAACTTTAGATTTTTACTTTCACTTTTAAGGTGTTTTTCCCTTTTGCATTTTTAAGTAAGTCTTGACGTTAGAAAGCTGATATTGGACATGTGCACATTGATTGTGTGCTGGATTTAGCATTTTCTTGGTGATTATAGTGTAATTTGATGAAAGCCCAGCCACTCCTTGGGGAAACCAGACAATGTTTCCTAAATATATATGGGTGAATTAATACCTTGGAAGGTTGATTTTGGAAGGTGACATCTAATGGCTTCATTGGGTTCACAGCCTATATTTCTGATTGCTAAAAAAGAGAAGAAAAAAAGAAAGTATTGATTAGCTAAGGATTTTGTGTTTAAATGGAACAATTGGGAAAACAGAAGCAGTTTCTGTTTTCAAAAAGCACATCTCTGTGGAGAGTCAAGATAGATCTTCCTGAAAAGATGATTAGTGGCACCCTCTTGGGAGCAGAGAGGATTTTAAAGGCGGGCGAGTTCTGTTTGGACTGAGAAGCAGAGGGAAAATGTGACTTAAATCTGGAAGGATGGGGAGTAAGTGACCCTCAAAGTCTTGTAGAGGTCACTGGGGAGAGATCGGGATCGTTTTTTTTTTTTTTTTAAGATTTTATTTATTTTTAGAGAGCGTGTGCAAGTGAAAGTCGGGGTAGGATCTCAAGCAGACTTCGCGCTCAACATGGAGCCCCACGCGGGGCTCGATCCCATGACCCGAGACCATGACCTGAGCTGAAACCAAGAGTCCGATGCTTAACTGACTGAGCCACCCAGGCGCCCTGAGATCGGCACTGTTTATGTCTGATGCTCTCACACTGCATTGCCTCCTACAGTTTTGCTGATAGGCTCTTCACAGTGCTGCCCCTTTTGGGAATGTTGACCATGAGCAGGAGTTAGGTGACAGAGACAGAGAGACAAGGTGGCACAAAGAATAAGAACAGACAGCTGGGCTGCTAAGCCTGCGTGTGGGGCTCTGCGACATATGCACTGTGTGACATTGGGCAAGTAAATTAAGCTTTCTGTGCCTCAGTTTGCCCATCAGTGAAATGAGGCTTCTACTAGGATCTACAGAGGACAACATACCTAAAGTTTCATACGTGATGGCACATGTAAGGGTTAGTACCTGCTGCTGTTATTTTGGTAAACATCAATGGTGGGAGGCTCATTTTAGCTCTGTTTTATTTATTTGAGAGAGAGAAGAGAGAGAGCGAGAAAGAGAACATGAGCCATGGGAGAGAGGGAGAAGCAGGCTTCCCGCTGAGCAGGGAGCCCGACGCGGGGCTCGATCCCAGGACCCCGGAATCATGACCCGAGCCGAAGGCAGACGTTTAACCGACTGAGGGACCCAGGAGCCCCATCATTTTGGCTTTAAAGAACTACGGCATGCCTCGCTCGCAGGTCCTCACAGAACCTAATGATTGCGTCGTATTTAAAAACTCATTCTCAGCATTTTAGCTTAGTGGGGAGATTTGTTTTGGATGTTTCAGGATCGCTCCCAGCCTTTTTCTAGCTGATATTCTATGAAATGGGTTGCAGAGTGCATGCCATGAGAGACTATAGAACATTGGGAAAGTTCACTTGGGAATTATCAATTGAAGCTGTCATAGGATCACGTCCACTTCATCGAGCTGGCACTGGTATTGATGGAATCCGAGAAGCAGGGAGAAAAAAAAATCGATATAACCTTTTTAAAAGATAGATGGTTTTAATATTGATAATAGTGTTCTTTATCTTTTCATTTGAGAGATGCAGCTGTAATAGAATGGCATATAAATACTAATGCTTGCTGACTGCATTGTGATAGTAACTCCTTTGGGTATTGAGACAAAAAGTTCAGTGATCTGGGCAAATGTCACCTTAATGCATCACTAACAGGCTGAGAAATATAGTCTTCAAATAAACCATCCTTCACATGAGAGTAGGCAATACCCTTTCATCTGCATTTTAAAAATCTTTCTTAACCCACAGGTGAGGAAAGGCTTGGTTGTGTGTGTATGTGACTCCTTCTAATTCATCTATGGGAGTTTTCCACATTTGCTTCAGACGTTTGGATTAGTTCGAGGTGATAGAGCGCATGGCAATCAGTTCCTCAGGCATGTGTCTTGGAGATCTCACCTGTTGCCTTTTCTCTTGTTGAGGACACCAGCTGTCTCAAGAGTGAAAAAGGATCTGAACTTACTGAAATCCAAGTGTTGATGGGAGGAGAGAACCATGGCTGGCCTTGTAGACTTGCAGTCATGCCCAGTTCAAGGGCCCAATAGCCCTTGGTGGATAGTTTAGGAGATCAGTTTTGTGGCCTTCTTTCTTTTCTGGAGTTCAAGGACTTCACCGGCAACTTGACGACCATGATTTTGTAAAGGTGTTAAGAAAAGTAGATCATTCCATTGATGAAATGATTGGGGAAATCCAGATGGGAGGCACGGGCAGATAAAATGAGCTCCATCTTCAACAGGTTACACCCAGGCTTCTAATGAGGCTGTGTTGTCATTACTGATTTAATGCTCTGTACCCAGTGCATGAAGCTGCTCAAACACCGTATCACAGAGCAATCAATATATTACCCAACAGTATTTATTTAATAATGAAACATTTATTGAAAAACTTAATAATTGTGAAACTTTTTAGGTTGATGGAATATACTGGCCTCTATGCGGGCTTGGAGTTCTGATGAATATTCAGTCATGATAGCAGTAGAAAGAATTGGCCTCTGAATGAGTTCATTCATTCATTCCATCCAAACTTAACTGCTGTGTGCCCGGTACTGTTCTAGGTGCTGAAGATGTAGGGGTGAACTAGGCAAACACAGTCTCATCTCCTCAGAGGACATAATTATTTTGGGGGGGGTGGACGTGGATAGGGGTGACCAAATAAACCAACTAATGAGACAGTTTTGATCATGAAGGCCATGATGAATGTCAAGTGTGACAAGAGATTATGGTGCAGAAGTGCAGTTTCATACTAGAGGGTCCAGGTCAGGGTGAGGGTTAGGGTTAAGGTTAAGGTAAGGCTCCTGGCGTTCCTGGGTGGCTCAGTCAGTTAAGCATCCGACTCTTGATTTTGGCTCAGGTCATGATATTAGGGTTGTGAAATAAAGCCCCATGTTGGGCTCCACGCTGGGTGTGGAGCCTGCTTAAGATTATCACTCTCCCTCTCCTTCTACCCCTCCCCAGCCCTACACTCAGGTTCTCTCTCTCCCTCAAGGGAAAAAAAAAAAAAAGCTAAGGCTCCTTAAGGAGGTGATGCTTGATCTACACCTGAAAGACCTAGGTGTTTGATCTGTCGGGAGAACAGATTATATCACTAACAGGTCTGAACCAACAAAACAATATCCCTAGACCTTTACTCCAAATGTTTGCTGCACCCATTTTTCCCCTTGTTGGGGGCTGCTACTTTCTCCTTCATGCAGGGTTCTCCGTTGATCCGAGCTGGCCATCAGAAATGCAGTTGTCATTCAAAATAATCTTGAACTTCTCCTTTCTGTTGGAGGAAAGCACACAAACACACGCATATACTGTCAGACCTGGTGGGACTGAACATCATGGAAAGGATGGCCTCTCCAGGGCGAGGTCTTCCCTGTGGTTTCAGTGAGCCTTCCCCCTTATACACAGCCCAAGTCGACAAAACTTTACATCCAGCAATAGCTTCTGTTTTTACTTGCTGATTACACTGGCTGGCCAGGTGAGCCCAGAGCTGTGGCTAGGCTTGCTTTAACTTTCCTTTCAAGGCTAAAGCATATGTAATTTCAGGTGATGCTTTTAGCTTTCTGCAAATGACACACTGTCCTATTCTCACTTGGTCAAGATTCTACCCACTTGTGTCAAGACACCTGCTAGAAATAAGAGCTTCCTCTTCCTTTCAGTCTGACTCTTTTCAACTATGGATTATTTTTAGCCTTTTTCTGTCAATTATGAAGCTTGCATTGTATTGAGTATTTATAGAAAATGAATTAAAGCAGCCCATGAGGCTTTGCGAAGGTCCCAAGTGTCTGACTCAAAAATCCTTTATGCTCTGTCACTGGAAACTCATTCAGCGGTGTAGACCCTGCCATAATGGCTTGAGTTGCTTCTCTATATTTGTTGACTAAATACAGAACAGTATAATTTGGTCCCTAGAATAGAAAATAATTATAATACAGCATTACTACTTTATAGGAAAGCAGAAATTTACTAAATAACGTATTAAACCCAAACCTAGATGCTCTTCAAACACTTATGTAGATAGATATTTGTACAGGTTGTTTTCCCTCTGAAAGTTTCTGTTCTGTATGGAAACCGTTAAGTGTGAAAACCTTTCATTGCAAATAAATAAGAATTCTAACAACCGAATAACAGATCAGATTAAATAAATATCTGTCATAATTCTCTGACACATTTGCACCAGGTGAATGGGGTGACTGCATTCAGTTTTAAGAATTTATTTCTAGGGGCGCCTGGGTGGCTCAGTCGTTAAGCGTCTGCCTTCGGCTCAGGTCATGATCCCAGGGTCCTGGGATCGAGCCCCGCATCGGGCTCCCTGCTCCGCGGGAAACCTGCTTCTCCCTCTCCCACTCCCCCTGCTTGTGTTCCTGCTCTTGCTATGTCTCTCTTTGTCAAAAAAAATAAAATAAAATCTTTATAAAAAAAAAAAAAATTATTTCTAGAATAGTAATTCTAAAACTCTATACCTGGACTTTTCTATCTTGGCTGTCGGACCAGAACTAATTAGCTGTGTCGTGTTTTGAGTTGCCACGGCCTCCTGAGTTGATTGTTCTAAGGAAAATCATAGAATACTCTTGGTCCTCAGACAGCATCTATGTTTCTGATATTAGTGGCTAGAAAAGAGATAGCATTTCACTGGCCTGGAGCCACTGTTCCCTTTTCTGAAGCCTGGGGCAAATTTTCATGCTGATTAACATCATAGTTCCCACTGAGCCTCAGAACCATTTGCAATAATTTCTCTGCAGGCATCTGCCATCCGTTGATCCGAGCTGGCCATCAGAAATGCAGTTGTCATTCAAAATAATCTTGAACTTCTCCTTTCTGTTGGAGGAAAGCACACAAACACACGCATATACAAAATATTAATGCACACATCACTTTTATTTTCATATGTATTCAATACACAAATGACATGTCAATACTAAAGGACATAATATTTTTAAAATTAGGAAAACAAATATTCTCTGCTTTGAAAAAACTAGCCATTAAAAGTTGTTCCATGTTTCCATCAGCCTAGTTCATACTTACACTTCATTTTACAGTGCTGTAAACATAGTTTAGGTCCAGTTTTGTAGTTTGTGTGTCTTCCATTTAAAATTATAAATCATTTTCCAGGTGGCTATGTAGCATCAGAGAAATAAATTTTAATGTCTGCATTAATGAAGATTAGTGGTTCATTCTGTCCATAATGTATGTGTATCTCTACAAATACATTTCTGGAATAGTATGCATTCTGTGCTAAATTTTCTGGGCTTGTAGTATGTTTACATTTTACATTGACCCAATTGTCATCTTGTACAACTTTGCAAAAACTCTCTATTCTTCACCTGCAATCATGGACTAATTTAAAATTTCACATGGTGAGCACATATTGGGAGTTAGTATAGAAGCCTGTGAACCATGTATTTTGGCATGGATTTTCTTTAATATACTCAAAGTCTAAAAACACATTAAGGTAAATCACTGGGCTCTCCAAGGAACTAACACCATGGAATAACCTTAAAAACAACTTTAAGTGAATTTATACATTACAGTGAGGGACTGAGAGTTGTATATTTTTCTTTTTATTAGCTCAGTGGGGATCTTTGTATCTCAGTTGTTTAATTGACATGAACTCCACAAAGTGAAATCACTCAGAGAACAGTCCTAAAGTTAAGGGAAAAGTAGCCCAAAATAATACATTTTGATTTTTAAGCTTATATATAGAATTAAGTGTGAAGGGACCAAGATAGCACAGTGGACAGCAAAGCCCAACAACTTTGGTACAAAAATGATCCATTCTGGGGGAAAAAGCTGTCTCCGTTATGTTATTAAATGTGAATTGTTGTCGAGTATTTTTAGAGTGAGAGGCAGTAGAAAATGTCCTCATAGTCAACTTTTAGCAAATATTTTATCCAAATGAGAAGCCATATATTGATATTTATATAATGAAATAGAAGGATGGCTATGGAAAATTATTTGGAAGTAGTGGCCCTTTGCCAGTGTATAAAACTGTGGAAATTTCACATATGTTTTTAGGCTGGAAGCATCTCTTGAAACATCAGGACAGCTCCAGCCCTGTGCCTTCTCCGTCATGCCTCAGCCCCCACCTTAGCTCAGCCTGCATAGATCTTGTTGTTCCTTTTCTGGCACCTGTGGTCACCTGGGGTTTTGACCCTGCTATAGTATAGCTAAGTAACATATATTTTATTATTTTACCTAATACAACCTTTTTTTTTTTTTTTTTTAAGATTTATTTATTTATTTTAGAGAGGGCGGGGTTGGGGCAGAGGGGGAGAGAATCTTAAGTAGGCTCCGCACTGAGCACAGAGCCTGATGTGGGGCTCGATCTCATGACCCTAGATCATGACCCATGAGATCATGACCTGAGCCAAAACCAAGAGTCAGACTCTTAACTGCCTGAGTCACCCAGGTGCCCCTACTGAATACAACCTCTTCAAGGTACCACTTTATAAATCCATATATTTACTCCAGCTTGGCTTAAAAATCAGTTTTCTAACTTACGTAAATTTTGTTTTAAACATTGGTAAAATACACATAAAATTTATCATCTTAACCATTTTCTGAGAGTGCAGTTCAGTGGTATTGAAGTTCATTCACGTGGTTGTGCAAGCATCACCACCACCCATCTCCAGAGCTGTTTTCATCTTGCAGAACTGAAACTCTGTACTCAAAACAATGATTTCTCATCTTTCCCTACTCCCAGGCCCTGGCAACCACCGTTCTATTCTCTGTCCCCATGAATTTGACCACTCTTATGTAGTAGAGTCATATAGTATTTGTCCTTTTGTGACAGCCTTATTTCATTTAGCATAATGTTATCAAGGTCCATCCATGTAGCATGAGTCAGAGTTTCCTTCCTTATAAGCAGAGTGATATTCTTTTATATGTATAAACCACATTTTGCTTATCCATTCATCCATGATGGACACCTGGGTTGCGTTCATCTTCGGCTATTGTGAATAATGCTGCTATGAATATGGGTGTACGAATAGCTCTTCAAGTCCGTGCTTTCACTTCTTTTGGGTATATATCCAGAAGAAGAATTGCTGGAGCATATGGTAATCCTATGTTTAATTTTTAAAGGAGCCATTATCCTGTTTTCCTAGAGGCTGCACCATTTTACATTCCCACTAAGAGTGCATAAGAATTCCAGTTTCTCTAGATCCTTAACTAGAGAACTTAACTATTTTCTGATTTTCTTAAGATTTTATTTATTTACTTATTTGAGAAAGAGAGCGAGTAGGGGGAGGGGCCGAGGGAGAGAGAGAATCTCAAGGAGATGCCTTGCTGAGCTTGGAGCCCAACTCGGGGCTGGATCTCGCTACCCTGAGATCATGACCTGAGTCGAAATCAAGAGTTGGATGCTTAACCAACTGAGCCACCCAGGCCCCACTGTTTTTCTTTAATTTATTTTTTTTATTAACATACAATGTACTATTTGTTTCAGGGGTACAGGTCTGTGATTCATCAGTCCCCCCTGTTTTTCTTAATAGTAGCCACCCCAATGGGTATGAGGTAGTATTTTATCATGGTTTTGATTTGCATTACCCTAATGATTAATGATATTGCATATGACTTCTTTTTAAAAAGTTTACTGCAGGTGCAAGACACAACCTTTTGCCTTGTCATTGAAAGAAAATTACCTGGCAAGTCAAAAGATCTGGGTTTTAGCCATATCTCTATCCTAATTAGCCATTTGACCTTCAGTTCTATTTAACAAATGTTAACTAGACCTCTGCCATCCAAATAAGACATGAAAACTGTAACTTAGAGGGAAAAGTCAATTGTGAGATTTTTGAAGGGGGTGTCTATGATTAAAATCTGAATTTTACATAACTACAATGTCTACTTACTTTGCTTTTACATGTCTTCATTTATGACTTTAATTTTTAAAATTTAGCCTATCTTAATGAAATGATACTGTTCATTCATTGTATCTTCACTGGCATATGCTTACGGGGTATCTCTTTCCTCCTCACAGCAGAGCCTCCTAAAAGGGTGTCTCTTCTCATATCTTTGCTTCCTGCCTTCCCTACTTGCTGCCCTCTAGATCCTGTGTCCCCAAGATCTCTGCAGCCCTCCCAGTAGCCAAAAACCATGGATGCACCTCTGCCTTCCTCAGCCCACTTCTTTGAAGTATTGAGATGGTTGTTCACTCCCTCATTGAAACTTCTGTTTTCAGCTTCCTTGATCCTGGTTCCTTTTCCTCCCTGAGGAAAGGGAGGTCCCCCTGGCTAGTCCTTAGTTTTCATGAAGAGTTCCCTTTTCTCTGTGCTTCCACTAAAAGTCTGTGATCCCTGTAGTTCTGTCTTTAATCCTATTTTCTTTCCACTTTATACACTTGCTTGGGAAGGGGGCAGGTGGTTCTGTCTTCCTCATTTCTATCCCAGACCTTGTTCCTAAACTCTAAACCTGAATATCCAGTCAGGGTATAGTCTGCCTCAGCTTTGGCAATTTATCAGTCTTTGAGCTGAACACATTCAACATGGAACTCATCTTGCCTTCTGTAAATAACTCTTGCTCTTATTTCCCTGTGTTAATTGGTAGTTCCATTGGATTCCTTGCTGCCCAAGAAACCTTAGACATTTGCCTTTGCCTCACCCCTACCCTCCCAACACATACAATAATAGATTACATAATTCAGCTTCTCCATCAGTCCCCTAATCCGCATCCTAATTGCTATTTCTTTGGTCCAAGTTCTTACCATGATAGGTTGATGCATCTCCTGTGTGTTTCATTAACATCTCATTCCCTTTTTTTTTTTTAAGATTTTTTATTTATTTATTTGACACAGAGAGAGAGAGAGCACAAGCAGAGGGAGAAGCAGGCTCCCCGCTGAGCAAGGAGCCCAATGTGGGGCTCGATCCCAGGACCCATGAGCCGAAGGCAGACGCTTAACCAACTGAGCCACCCAGGTGCCCCAGCATCTCATTCTTAACACCTCATAGATCATACTACCTTGTATTGGGACTGCTTTGTTATCTGCCTCTCCTATTGAATTCTGAGTGCCTTGGGAGAATGAATAGTGTATTTTGTTCCTTGAGCCTAGGGGGGAAAAACATATACCTTCATTCCAATTGCACTCCATTTTTTTAAACTCATATAAACATGAGCAGTATAATAGTCCTTTGTTCATGTTATAGATCTAATTCTATAGTAATATTCATGCAGTTATAACCATTAAAGTCCAAAGATGGAAAAAGAAGTTTTTCTCACCAGCTTAAAAAAGTCTGGTGGTGTTCTAATTCAGTGGTGGGCTGAAACCAACATCTGCTTTTAACGTGGCTCTTTATACTCTTAAGCACACTGTTTACTTTCACCTTCAATGACTCAGATTTTAAACTGTATAAATCAGGGTTGCACGTGCGTGGACAAGGAGGTTAGAGCCGCAGTGGGTGACATGGTAGAAAACTTTGAATACCTCGATGATGGATTAGTGTTTTCTTCATAGGGTTTGGATCTTTTTGTAATTCTTTTCTAAATTGCTTCTGTTTATTATTGCTACTTATTTCATAGGATAGTTAAATCCTGTCCCTTTTTAATTAGCCTTTGTAATTTTCTGTGCTGTTTCCCACCATAATGCACCAATAATTATAATGTCCATGGTGTCTCTTTGGATTTTTTAATTCTTAATTTAGAATTATGACTGACTTACCCGGAAGAGATTTGACCATCCCCAGTTAGGGGTGACATGTAGTCTGTAGGTATAAGCACAGATTTTGTGGTTAGAGAGAAACTGGTTCAAATCTTCACACTGCCACATATTAGCAGACAAGATGCTTAATATTTATAATCCTTGATTTCTTCTCGTGTTCATTTTATTTTTTTTAGAGAGGGGGAGAGAGGGAGGGATGGGCTAGGAGGGAGAGGGAGAGAGAGAATCTTAAGCAGGCTGAACGTCCAGCGTGGAGCCCGACGCTGGGCTCGATCTCACAACCCTGAGATCATGACCTGAGCTGAAATCAAGAGTCTGAAGCTTAACCAACTGAGCCACCCAGGCACCTGTCTTCTCATATTTAATAGAGTAATTTTACTCACCTCGGTCATGGTTTGAGGATTCAGAAAATTCAGAGACAGAGAGTTCAGTGCCGTGCTTACCCATAGTCACTACACAACAAAAGCTCACAAGTTCTCACCCATAAACAAATTACTCACCTGATTTGGAAATTTAACAAATGTGTCCAGTATGTGATTTCTTGAAGAATGATTTTATATGTGGGTGAAATTGAGGTTAACACAGCTCAACTATACAAATGTTAAGAAAACACAGATTTTTATATTCTGATAAATACTAAGTTACAGACATATTTATTGGATGAATGAATGAATTTGAACTGTCATGCTTTCCCTTATGAGAGTAAGCTTTAGTTTGCCATTGATCACAGCCTTAAATGATTGATGATTCTTTATTTAGAAGTGAAAGATGTTGCCAGAGAGAATTTCCAACTCTGTTGCATTGCTTGTAACTTCAATAATGTCCCTGTATTATTTCTCTAAAGCTTGCAGTTTTCAGATGGGTTTAATCTGACATTTTCATAAAAAATGTGTTATGCTTGGGAATGGTCAGTGAATGTGGTGCCAGGCTTGGGCAAACTAGGATTTATGGACATACAGCTTTTTAGAAGTCTCCATTTGGGACATCAGACACATTGTTCTTTTTTTCCCTAAAGACAACATTTGGTAGATTATATTGATCAATACTTTCAAAACTAGTTCCTAACATTTTGATCTTACAGCTACCCACTAATTTTCTTGGTGAGATGATCAGTGTAGTAAGGACTGTTGACAGAAATAAATATATCTTTATGGACGATGGCTAAGTTTCAAGTTTTGTCAGGCAGGTACGTCTGGAGACCTAAGAGTAAAAAAGAAGATCTCTTTAGAATTGTTTCTATTAGTACAGAGCTGGCTTTCATCTCTACAACTGAGATCTTTGGTATTAGCATCCATTTAGATTTGGAGGGCTAGAAAGTTAAATTTTTTTAGCAGTTTTGTTTTTGCCAAAACACTTCTCACCATCTGAGGCAATAAATATTTAATGATTATTTATTTTATTTGTGCCTGTTTTTGCCAAATAGTGAGAAATCCCATTTAGATAAAGACCCCCAAGAATGGAGAGTGCTCCCCATGGGGAATCCTGGGGTGCTTTGATAGGAAGGAGTGGAGAAGGGCTCTGGGCTTATGCAGGATAGTATTTTTTTAAAAGATATTATTTATTTGAGAGAGAGAGAGCAAACACGAGCATGGAGGAGGGGCAGAGGGTGAGGGAGAAGTAGTTTCCCTGGCTGAGCAGGGAGCTCAATGAGGGGCTCAATCCCAGGACCCTGTGATCATGACCTGAGCTGAAGGCAGATGCTTAACCCACTGAGCCACCCAGGTGCCCCTTGCAGGATAGGTTTAAGTAAGGACCAGGTGAAGCTGGGACCATCTCTGTACTGGGTGCTGTCCTAAACCTGTTGGGTATCCCAGTAATCTTTGTTCAGGATGCAGGATGAATACAGTGGATTTTGGGGGAACTGGTCTGAAACAAATCATTGCTCAAAAGTAGTTGTTTGGAAGCTCTAACATGATCTGGGGGGAAATGTTTTCTGCTGACATGCAGCTAGACTTCACTGTGTATGTTAGTGATCACACTGTTTTTGGCCAGGATGACTTTTATTTTCTCAGATGTCCCGAGAAGACTTTTCTTTCTTTCTCCGGAGCTGCACTGCAGTGTCCAGAACATTTCCTGACATATGGTAGAAATAAAATACACAGTTCCTTCCCTTACCACCCCATGTCTGTGGAATGAATAACAACTTTTATTGATGACACACTTGACTGTCTCTAAGCTGTTCCTCCACACAATATGGGGCTCCTTTCAGACAGAAATGGAAATCCCAGTAAATACTTGCAAAAATTTGCATGGCGTTGTTTAGGCTGGGAGGCTATGATAATGTCACTGGTGAATATCAGGAAGGCAGCCTGTCTCAGGGATGGGTGTCTTTTCTGTGAGTGTGATTCTCAGTGAAGCAAAGGACCTCTTTGAAAGGAGGCATAACCTTTCTGTTTTCTTCTTTCCTGAATGGATGCAATAGGCAGTGTAATGTAAAATGTGGTATAGGGTTGGCATTTCCAGCAGTGCTGTGGACCAACTATTATTGACATCTGAATAGCCAGAAAGCTAAAAAAGGAAAAAGCAAATAACAAATGAAAGACCCTTTGATCCTTTACTTCTAGCTGGTCTCCTTCAACTCTTGCTCTGTATGGGACAGGTTCTCCACAGCAGCTATTATAATCCTTTAGAAACATACAACAAATCAGATCCATCCTGTGACCAACCTTCACCTCTCCGCCCTCCCTGCTGCCATGGCTTCTCCACTCAGTTAAATCTAAAGTCTTGGGGCACCTGGGTGGCTCAGTTGGTTAAGCACCCAACTCTTGATTTCAGCTCAGGTCATGATCTCAGGGTCCTGGGATGGAGCCCTGCATCAGGCTCCACACTCAGTGGAGAGTATGCTTCTCTGCCTCTCCCCCCCAAAATAAATAAATAGATCTTAAAAAAAAAAATCTAAAGTCTTTGCTGGCCCCAGGTCCCTCTTTGATGTCATCTCTTCCTACTGTTTGCTAGATCATGTAGTCTGGCTATATTGACCTCTTTGCTATTCCTAGGATACAGGGAGCATGCTTCTGGCTGTGGGGCTTTGCATGGACTCTTCCCTCTGTCTAGAATCCTCTTCCCCAAATAGCCAGGTTTTTCCTTCTTGTCACTTAGGTGTCTGCTCCTATGTTACCACTTGCTCTGTGAAATTACTCCATCTGCCACTCCACACATATATACCCCTAGAGGAGCATAAGCTTCAAGGGAGCAGGTCCCCTGTCTGACCTGGCCACTGAATTGATGAGTAAATAAGAGGTCAAGTCAGACTTGGAAAGCTGATCCTGGGAGTTAATTCAAAAGACAAAGCTGGGGGCATCACGTTGCCTGATTTCAAGCTATATTATAAAGCTGTGATCACCAAGACAGCATGGTACTGGCACAAAAACAGACATATAGACCAATGGAACAGAATAGAGAACCCAGATATGGACCTTCAACTCTGTGGTCAAATAATCTTTGACAAAGCAGGAAAAAACGTGCAATGGAAAAAAGACAGTCTCTTCAGTAAATGGTGCTGGGAAAATTGGACAGCCACATGCAGAAGAATGAAACTCGACCATTTTCTAACACTATCCACAAAGATAAACTCAAAGTGGATGAAAGACCTCAATGTGAGACAGGAATCCATCAAAATTCTAGAGCAGAACATAGGCAGTAACCTCTTTGACATCACCCACAGCAACTTCTTTGAAGATACATCTCCAAAAGCTAGTGAAACAAAAGCAAAAATGAACTTTTGGGACTTTATCAAGATCAAAAGCTTCTGCACAGCAAAGGAAACAGTCAACAAAACAAAGAGGCAACCCACAGAATGGGAGAAGATATTTGCAAATGACACTACAGATAAAGGGCTGGTATCCAAGATCTATAAAGAACTTCTCAAACTCAACACCCAAAAAAACAAATAATCCAGTCAAAAAGTGGGCAGAAGATATGAACAGACACTTCTCTGAAGAAGACATACAAATGGCTAACAGACACATGAGAAAATGTTCATCATCATTAGCCATCAGGGAAATCCAAATCAAAACCACACTGAGATACCACCTTACACCAGTTAGAATGGCAAAAATGGACAGGGAAAGAAACAACAAATGTTGGAGAGGTTGTGGAGAAAGGGGAACCCTCTTACAGTGTTGGTGGGAATGCAAGTTGGTACAGCCACTTTGGAAAACAGTGTGGAGGTTCCTCAAAAAATTTAAAAATAGAGCTACCCTATGACCCAGCAATTACACTACTGGGTATTTACCCCAAAGACACAGATGTAGTGAAAAGAAGGGCCATATGCACCCCAATGTTTATAGCAGCAATGTCCGCAATAGCCAAACTGTGGAAAGAGCTGAGATGCCCTTCAACTGATGAATGGATAAAGAAGATGTGGTCCATATCTACAATGGAATATTACTCAGCCATCAGAAAGGATGGATACCCAACTTTTACATCAACATGGATGGGACTGGAGGAGATTATGCTAAGTGAAATAGGTCAAGCAGAGGAAGTCAATTATCATATGGTTTCACTTATTTGTGGAACATAAGGAATAGCATGGAGGACATTAGGAGAAGGAAGGGAAAAATGAGGGGGGCGGAATTGGAGGGAGAGATGAACCATGAGAGACTATGGACCCTGGGAAACAAACAGGGTTTTAGAGGGGTGGGGGGAAGGGGGATTGGTTAGCCCGGTGATGGGTATTAAGGAGGGCACGTACTGCATGGAGCACTGGGTGTTATATGAAAACAGTAGATCGTGGATCACCACATCAGAAACTAATGATGTATTGTATGGTGACTAACATAATAAAATTAAAAAAAAAAAAAAAAAAGACTGTTAAGAATTTGTGATAGATAGGGCACCTGGGTGGCTCAGTTGGTTAAGCGACTGCCTTCGGCTCAGGTCATGATCCTGGAGTCCTGGGATCGAGTCCCATATCGGGCTCCCTGCTCAACAGGGAGTCTCCTTCTCCCTCTGACCCTCCCCCCTCTCATGAGCTCTCTCTCTCTCAAATAAATAAAATCTTTAAAAAAATAAAAAAGAATTTGTGATAGATAGACCAGATTCAACCTTATCTCCCATGCATTTTGCATCTGCAACAGTGGTATATATTAACTAGGATGACCAGGTAGCATTCCAAAGAAAAGTCATTTTGTTTGTGGGAACATCACCATTGAAAGGATACGTGTGGTCTTTTCTGCATATTGACCTTTCCTTGTGCTCCAGGGTGAGGGTTTCTAATCCCTGTGTGTTATTCATGAAGTCACAGCTAAAGCAAGGCTTCCGTTGACCAGATTTCTCTAACCTTGCACTGTTTTAAGTGGATTTATTTTAATGTTGTGACTTTAATTTTCTGCTTTTAATTATGAGTGACTTCTCTCTCAGAGGAGATGTAAATCTTTTTTTCCTGCCTCTGCCCCATCACCTGGGTCCACAGAAAGGCACCTGTGTCTGCTTTTGAAAATGCAAATGACATGAATGGTTTGGAGGAAGCAAAAGGAAACAGTGCATAATGTTGTTTGTAAATGTTAGAGTAAACTTGAGGCACATGAGATCATTTGTTGAAATTGATACTTAATGGATTTCCCTAGAGAAACTCCCTTTAACAGAGGTGACAGCAGTATTTACCAAAATTACCTGTTTGTGTCACACTTCCTTTTTTTTTTTTTTTTAAACAAGCATCTTGTGCATTTAACCTTGTCTGGTTTGTTTTATGTTCATTACCTGATCCTTTTTTCTGAAAGAAGAGACACAGTTCCAAAAATAGTCTTTGCCTAAAGGGGAAAAGCAAATTCTTTTCTTAGTATTGTAGGGCTTTTTTTTTTTTTTCAGCAGATTAAAGGATTTAATTGTTCAGGTGCTCTAGAAATGTTCTCTCCATGTTCTTTTGATCATACAGCCTATGAGCAGATACTTTTTGAGCAGACACACCTAATCTAAGTTTACATATTTGCTTATAAATTATGTACATGTACTGTGTACTGATATTACATGTATTATTAAATACTCACCAAAATAGAAATTAAATGGACACATTAGATCCGTCTGATTTGAAGTTCTGATATTTTCTTTGCCTGTCCCAGGGTTGTCCTGGACACTCCCTGCGGCATGGTCAGTCGACCCTGGCAGACTCCCCTCCCCACCACCACAGCCTAGAGCACCTCATGGGGTTTGCCGGATCTCAGTAGAAATGCAGCATGAAAAGATGTCCAAAATCTGCATAGGGAGGCTGGAAGGAGAATAATTTGCTGAAGGTTCCGAGATAAGCTCATTGAACTCTTTTTTTTTTTTTTTTTTAAGATTTTATTTATTTATTCGACAGAGAGAGAGACAGCGAGAGAGTGAACACAAGCAGGGGGAGTGGGAGAGGGAGAAGCAGGCTCCCCGCTGAGCAGGGAGCCCGATGCGGGGCTCGATCCCAGGACCCCGGGATCATGACCTGAGCCGAAGGCAGACGCTTAAAGACTGAGCCACCCAGGCGCCCCAGCTCATTGAACTCTTAATTCTTCATCTTCGGAGGGAACACAGGAAAGGGGGGTGGTCGGGAAGCAGAAGCTGATGTTGTACAAACACTTATGAAGCTATTTTGTCTCTCCCCTTCAGTGCGAGTCTTGGTATGTGTCATTATGGGGGTGTGATTCAAACACTATTTAGGTTCTTTTTTTTTTTAACTTTTTTTTTTTTTTTTAAAGATTTTATTTATTTATTTGACAGAGAGAGACACAGCGAGAGAGGGAACACAAGCAGGGGGAGTGGGAGAGGGAGAAGCAGGCTTCCTGCCGAGCAGGGAGCCCGATGCGGGGCTCGATCCCAGGACCCTGGGATCATGACCTGAGCCGAAGGCAGACGCTTAACGACTGAGCCACCCAGGCGCCCCAACACTATTTAGGTTCTTATGCAACACACAATGCTCCCTTTCTAAGATCTTTAATTCTGAATTCCAACAAAGAAACCTGGCCTGAGATTTTCATAGAAGGGATGGTATAATTGTGCTGCTGTTACTTCTCCTTGGAAGCCTGGATTGCCCTGTGGTTGAAGTTCTTGCTGGAAGATGATTTTGTAAAGGGTGTTGCTTTTGGAGAGTCACGATTACTTGTAAAGGCTTACTCAAGTCTCTGCTATAGGAAAGAGTGTATCTGTCCTGATTTGGTCACTTGTACCAGTATTGCCATTTATCCTTTGTGACTGGGCGGAACCATAGATGATTCTAATCTAGCCGTAATGCACCATAATGCCTTCCTCACTGCTACATAATTGCTCTTTCCAGATTCCATGCATTTGGTGAGGAGCTTCCTAACCTCCCTGTTCTTTATCTTTCTAAACCCTACTCTTCCCCTTTGGCTAGTCACCAGCTAGGTCATTTTGCTTTAAACACAAGAATACATGAAAAGATTCTACCTCCACCTTTAACACTGTTCTTCCGTGAATCCAGCTTCCATATTGACCGTCTCTGTTTATTCTACTCACAGAATCTTTTTTTTTTTTTAATTTTTTTATTGTTATGTTAATCCCCATACATTACATCATTAGTTTTAGATATAGTGTTCCATGATTCATTGTTTGTGCATAACACCCAGTGCTCCATGCAGAACGTGCCCTCCTCAATACCCATCACCAGGCTAACCCATCCCCCGAACCCCCTCCCCTCTAGAACCCTCAGTTTGTTTTTCAGAGTCCATCGTCTCTCATGGTTCTTCTCCCCCTCCGATTTCCCCCCCTTCATTCTTCCCCTCCTGCTACATTCTTCTTCTTTTTTTCTTTCTTAACATATATTGCATTATTTGTTTCAGAGGTACAGATCTGAGTCCCTCCTGGGGATTCTGGCCCCTGAGCATCTCTGTAGAGGGGATAAATCTGTGCAAAATTCCTCAACTCTGAATCCAACAGGACTTCTCCAGTGTGGTGTATTCAGTTCCAGAATGCTCTCCCGTCTCTTTGCCATTCCTTGCCCAGGCTGTGGTCCAGCCCCTGAGGCCAGGCCCACTCAGCATGCCTGCTTTTCAGCTGTGGGTACCATTTCTTGATCACAGGGCATGGACATGGGCATTGATCAAGGGCATTGATCCCTCATGGATAAGCTGGCATGCTCTGCAGAGCGACAGCACCAAGCCTCCTCCTCCTCCTGGCCTCCCATCTCTCATCACAGATGGGATGGCAGGACCTGCAGGTGGTGACCAGAGAGTGAGCGGGGTTTCAAATGCCACATTAAGGACTTTCAGTTTTTTCCTGCAGACAGTACAGGCCCCATTCAGGGGGATCACATCTCTGCTTTGGCAGTACCATTGCTCTGGTGGGCTGGAAGAGACATTGCAGAAGAGAGACGGTTGAGAGAAGAGTCAAGAGGCTCCGAGTAAGCTCTCAGCTTCCCTCAGTACCCTGTATCTCATTCCAATTTCAAAATGGTAATTTGATTGACTACTTCACCTCTTGAGTAGTGGAACAACCTGGCAGAGTGGGAAGCACATAAGGCAGCTGTGAGTTTTAATGACAGTTCTGCTACCAAAACCAGCTGATGACCTGGGGCAAATTCATTTTAGTTCCTTAATCTGTAGAGATTTTTTTGTTATTTCATCATCCCTGCAGGACCTTATGAGCATTATATAAATTAAATTTGTGACCTGTAACTCAGTATGAGGGACATAGTACATGCTCAGTGAATTTTATTCCTTGTTTACTTACTGTCACCCCACCCCTATGAAATATTTGCACTGAGGTCTGACTTTGTGACATCCAAGCTTATGAAGGTGATTCTTCCGGTATTCCAAATAGTGTCTCTGCTAATGGATGTAGATCATCATGTTGGGTGGATCATGTTAATAAAATAGTTTTTCTAATTGTATATGAGGCTGTCAAATAAAATCCCTGCTTGACTAGTATTTCTGTCCTTCTGGAATGAATTCATACCATAGTTTAAAACTAGTGATAAGTTTGTTTCCCATTATATGCAACTTTGGCTGGGACATCCTATTTTAACCAGTGTGGTCAATGTGAGGTTGCATTTATTGGAAATTATATTTATTTCAGGACTTTTTTTTTTTTAAAGATTTTATTTATTTATTTGACAGAGAGAGACATAGCGAGAGCAGGAACACAAGCAGGGGGAGTGGGAGAGGGAGAAGCAGGCCTCCCGCAGAGCAGGGAGCCCGATGTGGGACTCGATCCCAGGACCCTGGGATCATGACCTGAGCCGAAGGCAGACGCTTAATGACTGAGCCACCCAGGCGCCCTATTTCAGGACTTTTGAAAAACATTATAATGATGTTATGTTATATACATTTCTTGTATATCCCAATTAATCTGATTAGGCAACTAATTACTTTTGGGAAACTTAAGTCAGTGTTTTGTTTCCTTCCCCTCTAATTATTGTCATTATACATTTTATTCAAGCAATATAATCTACTATATTCTTTTATTCAGAGTAATTTTGCTTATTTTAAAAGTTAAAAAAATAAATTATACTTAAAAGGCTTTTAGTTGCAGTCACATAAATAATTAGTGTTATTTAGGACCAGGAAGTGAAACTTTGTAATATTTTTATTGTACAATTATCATTAAATACATTATTCCAGGGTACCCTTTAATATGTATATTTGCTGAGCTTCATTTGAAAAGAATTGCTGGAAAATCGTAGTTTTAATTAGTGTGTCTAGTGTGTGTGTGCCTGTGTGCATGCGTGTGTGTGTGTGTTTCCTGATCTGTCTTTCCACAATTTGTAACATGAACTATTCTTTTGGGTGATCACTAGGAAACTGCTGGAAACATATTGGCCTAGCATCACTTATTAAGATCAATGGTCTCTAAACTCTTAATTTGAACTTTAATTGTGAATGCAAATGACTGCAAGATTTATGGGAGTCATAGCTTCAGTGTTTATGTGTCCGAGTTAGTATGCATTTAAAATATTTATTGCTCCTCAAAGCATATTTTGTTTATTTTTAAAGATTTTATTTATTTGAGAGAGAGCATGCACGTGATAGCAGGAGGTGGGGAGGGGAAGAAGGAGAGGGACTCTCAAGCAGACTCCCCACTGAGCACGGAGCCCAGAGCCCACTGGGGGGGCTCAAGCTCAGGATCATGAGATCATGACCTGAGCCAAAATCAAGAGTTGGTTGCTTAACTGACTGAGCCACCCAGGCACCACACATATTATTATTTTAGTTGCAAAATGAATTGGGCATAAGGTTCCTTTATGGAAGAAAAATTCTGGATTATTATTTCATCTTTATAGTGCAAAATAGACTCGCAACATATATCTTTGTGACCATAAACCTGTTTATGTGCTTGGATTTCTGGCTGAATTCTGACTGGACAAGATGTCCATCAAAAGAGATACAGAATTATCTGTTGTTATTCACAGTAGTTATGCTTCATAAAGTCACCAGGAACATTGAAGGAGTGCTCCTAAAGGAAATACAGAGTTAGGTTCCTGCGAACCTCTGGTCACCTTTTTGTCACCCTATTAATAACCTTGTTTTATGTGCATTTCTGTTCAAAGGCACCTTTATTTAACATATATCGCTGGTTCTTTAACATGGAACTCACAACCAACAGCACCATAACTCATGCCTGAGCAAAGCTTATCTAGCATGCGTATTTTCTCCATAACACACATCACAGCCTTCTTGCATCTGGAATACTAGATAGCGCTTCAGCGCTGTGTGTCAGGGTCATTTTAAACAGCAAAATTAATGAGAAAAAGCAAAGAAACTGCAAAAAAAAAGTGGCGTTAGATCTCGAGAAGGACACTTGTTTACAGTATAAGAGCTGAAACAAGGAGGCTGAGCATTGTTCTGTTCAACCTTAGCTGGGAACGTGCACATGGAGCCACTCAGATTTGTTGCCACTTTGCATGTGTTTGTGAATGACCACGAAAGTACTGCTGGGGTTGCAAATAAATTTTTGTGAGTAGGCAGATTCACACATGCCGGTTATGTAAATAATGAAGATTGATTGTAGTTAGAAGAAAGTAATTTTGGGGTGCCTGGGTGGCTCAGTTAGTTAAGCAACTGCCTTCGGCTCAGGTCATGATCCTGGAGTCTCTGGATCGAGTCCCGCATCGGGCTCCCCGCTCAGCGGAGAGTCTGCTTCTCCCTCTGACCCTCCCCCCTCTCATGCTCTCTCTTTCTCTCATTCTCTCTCTCTCAAATAAATAAATAAAATCTTAAAAAAAAAAAAAAAAAGAAAGTAATTTTGAGGGCATGTATGCCTTGAGTTGCCATTTAAGCAGTTAAACCATTCCTTCTCAAGAGCTGAATTTGGGAGAAGTGACAATAGATCCAAGCTCTCCTACCTGGAAGGGCTGGATCCTCTGTCCTGGTGCTAACACTTGAGATCTCTTTTAGGTCACAGTCCCTGCTTCTACTTGCACAAGTATGTCACCTTTGCCACCTCTCTATGATTCTGCAGTTAGCTTCCCTATCCTGTCACATGCTCTGAGTTGGGAGACATTACAAGAAAGCAATGCTTAAGAAAGCAGCCTGTGGATTCAGTTGGCCTGGGTTCAAATCCTGGCTCTCCTACTTACTAGCTGCCTGCCCTTGGGCATGCTATTCAGACTCTTGTGTATTGCTTTCTCATCTATCCAATGGCTATAACACCATTGCCTCTCTTGTCGTGTTCGTGATTGATGAGAAAATACGCATTTCAGGTATGTCAGGTGTTTAAGACAGGTAGCTCATTAGCCCTCAAATATGAGCTATTAATCTACTCAGTTATCGCTACTCAACTTCCTTTCTGTTTTTCTTAAGGACTTGGTTATGCATCACCAACAAAACCCAAACCAAAACTAAAATTAAGGAAAAGAAGGGCGCCTGGGTGGCTCAGTCAGTTAAGCGTCAGACTCGATTTTGGCTCAGGTCATGATCTCACAGTTGTGGGATTGAGCCCCATGTAGGGCTCCACACTCAGCATGGAGTCTGTTTGGGATTTTCTCTCCTCCTACCTCTGCCCTTCCCCTTGCTCACACATGCTCTCTTTCTCTCTCTTTCAAAGTAAGTAAATAAAATTTAAAAAAAAATTAAGGAAAAGATTTAAGGTGAAAGATACTCAAATATGAAAAGGTGAAGCAGAGATGATGTTAGAAACAACTATTAGGTTAGGGAGAGAGAAACTCTCAAATTGGCCCTGAGTTCTGGCCAGTTTTTAAAAAAGAAAGTCCTGAGCCTCACTGTTTTTTTGGATAAAAGCAATTGTTCAGGAAGTGCACAGCTAATTTTAGAACGGAGCAATTTTTTCTCGGTTCTTCTTGGGGCACCTTGCTGTTCAGATGCCTGTTAAACTGATTTGTTGTGTGTGTGTGTGTGTGTGTGTGTGTGTGTGTGTGTCCTTCACCCTGGAGTCTTGGAGATTGGATGTTAACTCACTGAACTTTGGTTCTTCAGGCCTAGTGTCCAGACACTGATTCCGCTGAGAATTCCCTCCGTCTGATAAAGTGATGGCCAAAACACTTGTTTCCTCTTCCTTCAGATTTATCATGGATCCCAGAGACACAACTCAAAGAAATGCAGAGTCAACATGTTAGATAAGCTTTGCTCAGGCATGAGTTATGGTGCTGTTGGTTGTGAGTTCCATGTTAATGAACCAGCGGTATATGTTAAATAAAGGTGCCTTTGAACAGAAATGCACATAAAACAAGGTTATTTATTAATAGGGTGACAAAAAGGTGACCAGAGTTTCGCAGAGAAAGCATTGGGTGTTGTATCAAGATAATGAAGGCATCAGAGAGGCAGATAAAGGAATCAAGTGGCTTTTGCAAGGGGTTATATGGACTTGGGGGACATTGTGACGGGCCCTAAAGCCATAGTCTCCATGCTTTTGGGCCATGCCCCTCTTTCAGTGAATAGTTTGAAACACATGTACCACGTGTATGCATTTATTTACCTGTAGATTCCATATACTTAGTTCAGAACTATTGTAATACGTACATTATAATTTGCATTTAAAGAGATGTTGAAAAGGAAGGATAATTGTCCTAAAAGTAGAGTGTGGTGATAGCTGCATAACTCAGAAAGTTGACTAAATATTAGTCAATGAGCCACGTAAAATGTGTACATTTTATTGTATATAAATTATGCCTTCAAAGTAGTTTAAAAAGGAAAGGATGACAAGAAGAGGAAATTAGCGGTGTATAAACATTTAGAACCTATCATAAGTATAAGAAAGCTGTTGCTGTCATCCAGTGTATTAATAAATCCTCATTTTGACTGAGAGTAATCTGATCAGACATGCCATGATTAACATTGTTAATCACTTCGTTGTTTGATTTTTACAGAAATCTCATTCTTGGAGTATAATTACTGCTCTTTGATACTTTTGCTTATGCTTCGTTATAGCAATTTCAGTCCACAGTTTCTTGGCAAGAATCTTTTTCAGTGACTAGGTAACATCTGTGAATCTCTTTAGCCAGGTGTGCAGGTGTGTACACGCACACTTTACAGTCTGTCCGTATGCCGCACGCCGGATGATTCCAAGAGCACGTGGCCCGCCAGGCCCCTCTCTGTATGGTGAAACCTGCATTTTTCCCTCAGAGCAGCTCCCAGTGGCTTGTGATTGGCTGATCTATGGATTAGGTTTCTTCTTGGCTTTCGATTTCTTCATTACCACCTTTCCCTGGGGGGATTGCCTGCATATGTTTTTTAAATGGGTGCGTTCGTTTTTATAATTTCTTCCCTGTCTCCCCTAGGATTTATGCTCTCCGATGTCCAATGTCCGGGACATCGTTTTGTCCATTGGGGCATGCCCAGCACATTGACTGATTCTTGGCACAAAATCTTGGCTCAATAAATATTGTCCAACAAGCAAATCAACCTATGTCCTAAATTTTAGCAATAATGAATTTTTCTCAATTTTAAGGTAAAGATAAATATCCGTAGAAGTTCTGTTATTCGGTTCCTGCCTACACCGAGGTGCTCACTTTGGAGACCACTGCCTGTTGGTGCGGTGGGTGGAACGTGAATGGCGTAGAGGGAGTTGGAAAGTGTGGAGGCAAGGTGACAGAGTGTGTGTTTCGCCGAGAGACCGGACTTCCTCTTTGGGCATCTGATATTTGGGACAGACCCACTTTACCACTCTTCCCTTATAAAAGGAAAGGAGGGAAAGAATCTAATCAGAAAACAGAAGAGGTCAATGTAAGACCTTTCCAAAACAGTGTAAGGCATTTTGGAAATACTGTGCAAAAGGCAGCTGCTGGTGATGTTTGAGGGATTTGTAAGGTTTGAAGGGTGACATTGTGATATATGACTTTTCCACATTGGCAGGACGGGCAAGGACCAGGAAGTACTCAGGTGAATTACATCATTTCGGTTTGTTTTGCAGAACTGCTTTGTAACTTGATTGAAATCCAGTTTTTTTTTTTTTCTTTTTTTGCAAGATTAGGTTTCTTGAGATATAATTTACATACTAGAGTTTACTTGTTTAGGTATATGGTTGTCTGAATTTGAGACACAGAGACATGGGACCATAATCATGATATAAAAGGTTTCTATCACTGCCCCCCCCCCCCCGCCCCGCCAAAGTTCCCTTGTCCTTTCTGTATCCCATCCTGCTATCCCTAGCAACCACTGATCTTATTTCTGTCCTTATAGTTTTCCCTTCTCCAGAATGTCGTAAGGGATGATGTTATTCAGTATATAGCCTTCTGCATTTGGCTTCAGGAACATACTGCTTTTATATTCATCCATGAAATTTTGTGTATTCATTCCTTTTTGTTTCTGAGCAGTTTGCCATTGCATGCACACATGCCTTGTCTTTCAAATCCATTCACTAGTTAGTGGAAAGTGGGATGTTTTAAGTTTTTTATTTTGAATAAAGTTTCCAGAAACACTTATGTACAGGTCATCATACGCAAATCCATTTGAATTTCTCTTGAGTAAATACCACTAAGTGAGATTTCTGAGCCATGTGGTAATTGCAATTTTAATTGTATGAGAAACCATCAAATGGTTTTCCTAAGTGTCTGTGCCACTTTGCATTCCTTACAGCAATTTATGAGAGTTCCAGTTGCTCTGCATCCTTGCCAGCACTTTGTGTTGTCAGGTTTTTGCATGTGCTTGTTTGTTTTTAGTCATTCTAGAAGATAGGTGGTCTTAATTTTCCTTTGCTGTCATTACTCTTTTCCTCGAGGGAACCTCCCCACCTTGCTTTTTCCCTTCACTGGCTCCATTTGGATAAACAGTAGGATTGACGCCTCATTAAATACTGCCACCAGTTCTGTTGCCTTCTCTTCATCATATATGTTACACCTGCTTTGCTCTTAACTGAATTCTTATCATTAGATTATAAACTTCTTATAGTCAGGTTTATGCTACTCTGATAAGAACCAGTAGATACTCAGGTAGCCCTTTTTTAAAAAATTATTTTTAACTTAATTTAATTATTTATTTGAAAGAGAGAGTGAACAGGAGCAGGGGTAGAGGGAGAAGCAGACTCCTGCTGAGCAGGGAGCCTGATGCGGGGCTTGATTCCAAGACCCTGAGATCATGACCTGAGCTGAAGTCAGACATTTAACTGACTGAGCCACCCAGGTGCCCCTCACAAAGCCCTTCTATATTGATTTTTTAGGGGATAAGAAAACATAGAATCAGCCCTGAAAAAATCATTATTTAAAAAAAAACCTCTCTTCTTTTTATATCTTTTTTGTATATAAGATATTATTAGTAGATTTTTTAGGAATTTAAGAAAAGCATGTTTGCCAGATTTCCAGTCCTGAATTGAGGATCAAATGGTGGAACACTGTTATTAATATTATTGTTTAAGCTAATAGTATAAGGACTTTTTAATTGCTCCAGCTACATTACTATGTCTTCTTCACTTAGGATCAAGTGCTATTTCAAAAGCGCCCATTGAAATGTCTTCTATTGAAGCAATTAGGCTTGGTTGGGCTTGGTTTCAAATTATGCCAATTTTCAAGCTCTCTGCAAATTCAGCTGTAAGCATAATTAATGTTTTAGACACATAATAATATAGATTTATCCCTGCAACTTTGGTTATCTTGAGTCACATCTTTTCACAGATTGCAATATGAAGACTTAGGCTTGGTTTCAAATTCTGCTAATTTTCAAGCTCTGATCAAATTCATTTGTTAGCATAATTGATATCTTAGGCAGAGAATAATACAGATTTATGCCTACAACTTTGAGAATATTGAGTCATACCTTCTTCAATGACTGCCCTATAAAGACTTATTAAAAACTGATGTCTCAGTATTAATTTTCAGTGTTGATGTAGATGTAAGCAGTCTCATGGGGATATAATAGCTTTAAAAGAACAGAATTGATCAGACTCACATGCATATGATTATGCATCGCTGTAGACAGTTTCCTAGTAGTTCTTGTTAGTTTTTCCTCAAGCACAATTTAATATACCTAGCATTCAGAAGAAAATCTTCTCACCTGAGTATTTTGCACAGAGTCCATTATACCCTCAGGTCTACAGGCCATTGTTTTATTAATCCAGGGTCTCTCAAGGCCCACCTCTGAACCTGAAGAATATTATGTTGTTCTCTGGCCTGGACGATTGTGTTCCAACAGTGATATTTGACAGTGATAACTGTTTTAGAATTTGAAACAAGGGATGGTGTCTACAACAAATGGTTTCAATGGAGAAAATAGTCATCTTTAAAGTGTTTCATTCATCCATCTTTTTTTTTTTTTTTTTTACGTGGATGGAACTGGAGGGTTTTTAAAAAATTTTAATGCATCCATCCATCTTATGAATTTTGTTCCAGTGGCCCGTTTTCAGCTAGCAGGATAAAACACAGGAGGGAGAGCAAGGTGGTGGAGTGGGCAAGAACGGCACAGCGGTTCTAGCTAGTGGACGTAGTGTCCCTGTTGGGGGACCTTTGAAAATGTGTATGTTTTTGAGGGTCACAGAGACAAGGGGCATTGCTGGCATATGGGAGGTAGAGGCTGGGTTGGTAACTATCATCCTATAGTGCATAGGACAGTCCCATACAACAAAGCATTGTCCTGCTCTAAATGCCGGTAGGACCTCCTGTTGAGCAATGCTGAGATAAGCCTGGCTTTCAGTTTGCAGCTTTGTGAATCCGAAAAAGTTGCATTTTCCTCGTCGGTAAAGTTGGAGTGAAAGTATGTATTTATAAGATCGTTCTGAGCACTGCCGACGATGTACGTAAAACAATGAACACAGGACCAGATATGTGGTAGGAACTAGTAAAGAATCATTGGCATCCCTTTTAACCCTCCAGTGGCTTCTCAACGCACTCCGAGTAAAACTCAGGGTCCTCACAGTGGCACACAAGGACCTGCCTGATCTGACATCCTGCTCCCCTCTGAACTCCTTTCCTACCACTCCCACCCCTGGCTCTGCTCCCGTCACCCTGGCCTTCTTCCTGTTTCTCAGTCTTTCCAAGAGATCTGCCCTGCTCTGGACCTTCTGCACTTGGCCTGTCTTCTGTGTGGAAGGTGCTTCCCCTGCATGCATCCACTTGGCTCTCTCTCTTACTGCTTCTGTTCTCTCTGCTCACCTTATCGGACGGGGGCTCTCCTGATGCATGATGTAAAGATGGCAGCCTGGTTGTCTGCAGCCACCCCTTCCCCTCAGCTCTTGCTCTTTTTGCCATTCCCCCAACATATTCCATATATTTTTGCTTGTTGTCTGTCTCTTCCAAGTAGAACCTAAGTTTCATGAAAGCAAGGACTCTGTGTTGTTCACTGATGTATCCCCAGGTTCTATAATACCACAAGTGCATAGATGTCAGCAAATATTTATTGAATAAATGAATTAGTAAAAATAGCAAAGGAAAAGGGTACATTGTGGTTGACAATGCTCGGTGTGTACAAATGCTGTTTGTGTTTATCATGAAGTTATACTTTCTGCTAGTTCAGTCGTTTTTAATCCAGATGATGGAATTGTTTACTAGAATCTTACTATCTAAACAATTTTGACAGACATTACAAGAGATAGTGGATGGCTGGTTGTCTAAGAATCGTATTTCTTTATTCTCCTCCATCACTTTTAATTGAGGAAAGCATGAAACTTTTATTTTTATGTAAGATGGCCTTAAGGGTATTATGATGTGATTTTCTTTGAGTATATGTTTTTAAATTGATTGCAAATATGTAGAAGTCATCAGTAAAATTGCCCATAGCATATTAGAATTGTTGAGTTGTCCTGTCTTCTTGGAGGAGGTGTGATTGTTCTTTGGAGAGACAATTGGTGTTTGCTGCTTCTGTTGACATAGGCTTGGCTTGGGCTTGGGGAGTGCTTTGAAAGTTTCTGTTATAAAATAAACTACTGGCTTGGTGTTTTGAAAGTAGGGCAATGATAAACTGTGTGTGATGTTTATTTATTTATTAAAGATTTTATTTATTTATTTGAGAGAGAATGAGAGAGAGCTCATGAAAGGGGGAAGGGTCAGAGGAAGAAGCAGACTCCCTGCCGAGCAGGGAGCCCCATGCGGGACTCGATCCAGGGACTCCAGGATCATGACCTGAGCCGAAGGCAGTCGCTTAACCAACTGAGCCACCCAGGCGCCCTGTGTGATGTTTATTTAAAAGCTAGGTATTTGTGTGTAAAAGTTTCTTTTGCTTTTGATAGGTGCAGCCATATTTCTGAAAGATTTCACTTTGTATTCTGAAATATTTATATTGATTTGGTGACTGACAGCTATATACAGTTTGTTAAACACGTTCTGTTTCACAGCAGAAATGGTGTAGGAGGATGTGTCGAAGGCTTCTTTTGTTCTAAATTAATGTCCGTCTTTGGGCTTAACTTTCAGTCACATTTTTATATCCTAAGATGGCTTCTACAATATGCCATTTACTCAAGAGGGATTCAGTTTTTACTGGAAATTAACATCTTCCCCTAATTCTATCCCTCTGCCAGTAAAGGTCTATACAGATACTTCACATGTTTCGCTTCTGCAATTCCTAGATGAAGAAACCTTTAAATGTGATAATAATGTTAGGCAGGACATTGGAGGTTTGGCAGTTGTTTTGCAATGTAGATGCTGGGTAAGAGATCAGTGTGTGTGGTTTAATAGGAGGACATTAAACTCAAGTGTGTGAAGAAGTAAATTACTTTCTCTTACACTTGGTGCATGTTGTTAAGACTATGCAATTGTTTGTTGAACAATGCTTGATTTTCAAAATTTGGGTCTGTAGCTCCGTGGCAGATAAGAAATATTCTGATAAGGGAATCAAGAAAATCGTGTGTGTATGTGTGTTTATGGGTGTGTGTTTGTGTACACGTGCACACACACACGTATGCACCGGCAAGTGGTGGGGAGCAATTTTGTCAAGAGATAATTATTGATTGAATACTGTAGCCAGAGAAGCACGTACCTATAGCAAGAGTATTACGTCCATCTACCTCTAACCATGATCAAGTGTTCTCAGCTTGATCTACATCCTTCTTCCCCTTCAGCCTAATTTTATCTGTTGCCTTCAGTTTTTCCTTTCCTACACCCTTCAGAAGTTACCCCAGTCAGGCTTTCTTTCCCCTCCTGCCCCCACAACAAGTCATACCAAGATTACCAATAAGCTCCATTGCGCCACATGGATGCTTTCAGGACTGGTGTTATCTGCAAGCAGCTCTTGATGCTCTTGACCACTTCCTCTATAAAATACCCTTCCTTTGTCTGCTCTGTTTTGGTTTCTAGTTGTCATAAGGTGACACCGTACTTTTTCATCCTCTTTGGCTATATCATATTAATGTCCTTTGCAAGTTTGTCCTGCTCTAACAGATTGTTCAGTGCTGGAGTTCATTAAGGCTCATGCCATCTTTCCATTTCATACTCTTCTTGGCAAGGTCGTCCATTACTATGCCTGCAGTGACCATAATATGAATGCCAATCTCTCCAAACTCTTGTCTCTAGACCTCATCTCTCAGCTCCACAGTCATGTACTCAGCTACCAAATGGCTTCTCCAGTTGAACTTCTGAAACAAAGAGAAACCAAGACTGATCCCACAATATGCACTTGTGAGTGAATAGCTCTAGTATTTTTTTAATTGGGCTGGACTCAATCCTGACATCCTCCTTCCTCTCATTCCTTTTATTGAGTCCTTTTAACTCAATATCATTACTGTTGCTCAGTACCTCCCTTCTTTTCTTTACTGATTAAACAATAAAACAGAAGAATCAGAAGAATATAGGTCTAAGCAACACAATCAGCTTCAAATAATTGACATATAGAGAACCCAAGAACTGCAGATTGATTGTAAGTTGAGCCATAAATAAAGCCTCCATTTGCAGAGGAATGAAAACATGAATTTTCTATTCTGACTTAATTCTTAGGAATTGAGCTAAAAGTGAATAACATGAAGATAACCAGATAATCCCATTTCTTTTTTAGAATGAAGTACTATACCTCTAAAAACAAACAAAAATAACAACAACAACAACAAAAACTATCCTATAGAAGAATTTAAGATGGAAATTAGGAAGTATTTTAAATGGTAATGAAAATATGACACACCAAAACTTGTTTGATGCAACTCATTCAGTGCTTAGAGGGAAATTGTAGCATTAAATGGATAAATAAAAGAATAGTACAATCCAGAAATCAGTATCTAATTTTCTATGTCAAGAATTAAAAAAAAAAAAAAAAACCAGCAAATCAAACCCAAAGGGTATAGAAAAAATGAAGGAGTAAAAATAAGAAGAGGAATCAATAAGTAAAATCAACAAAGAAAAGTTTGCTTTAGAAAAGTTAGTAAACTAATAAACCCTTTGCAAGACTGATCAGGAAAAACAATATAGAATATATTACCAATATCCTGTTACCTATTGAATTTGAAGCCCCATTCAGTGCAGAAAGGAAAAAGAATAGGTATTTTAGAAAAGACGAAACAAAATTGTCATCATGTGAAAATAATTTAGTGGTCTACATTGAAAACCAGAATTATAATTTATGGACAAATTATTATAATTAATAAATGACCTCAAAAAGATGGTAGGAATTAGAATCCATATATAAAAGTCAATTGTTTTCCTCTATACTAGCTACTGAAAACTAAAATATAATACAAATATCAGTAACTGCAAAACTATGAAGTACCTAGAAATTAATTTGACAAAATATGTGCAAGTTGCCTATTATGCAAATTTATATATATGTAACTGATGATCAATTAAAGACTGTTAAGAGTTATAGATACCATATGATTCAGTGATCATGCTACTTGGTATTTATGCAGATCAGCTGAAAATTTATGTTTGCACAAAAATCTGTGCACAAATGTTTACAACTTTATTCATAATTGCCATAAATTTGAAGCAACCAAAATGTCCTTCAGCAGCTGAATGGATAAACAAACTGTGGCATATCCATACAATGGAATATTATTCAGCAACAAAAATAAATGAGCTGTCTATCAAGCCACAAAAAGGTACGAAGGAAATGTAAATAAATATTACTAAGTGCAAGAAGCCAGTTTGAAAAGTCTGTATGATATAGGTTTCCAACTATATGACATTCTGGAAAAGACAAAACTATAGAGATAGTAAAAAGATCAGTGGGTGCCAGGGGCTCATGGGGAGAGGAGGGGGGAATGAGTAGGTGGGGCAGAGGGAATTTTTAAAGCTGTGAAACTGTTCTGTATGATACTGTAATGGTGGATTCATGGCATTATACATATGTCCAAACTCAGAAATGTACAATACAAAGAGTGAACCCTAGGATAAATTATGGATTTTAGTTAATAATAATATATCAGTAGTACTTCATCAGTTGTAACAGATATACCACATTAATGACAGATGGCAATAATTGGAGAACTTTTGTTGAGGAGAAGAGGGGATATATGGGAACACTCATACTTTTGTGCAGTTATTGTGTATACCTAATACTGCTCTAAAAAAAAAGTCTATTAAAAAAAAAAAAAAGACCTAGAAAGTAACCATATTCATGGGGAGGAAGATAACAATATCTTGAAGCTGTCCTCAGATTAATTTGTAAAGCAACTGCCAACCACAATGTTCACCACTTTCGTTTGGGATTGGGGGTATTAGACAAATAAATAGATCTAAAATTTACATGGAAGAGTAGAGAAAAAAGAAACCGCAACAAGGTGGGAACGTTACCCAGCTAGATATCAAACCTATAGTAATTAATTATGTGATATTGGCACAAGTATCAATAACCAGGTACAGACCTTATATACGGAAATTATATACCTGATAGAGATGGTCTTGTACGTCACTGGAAGGTAGGGTAGGTTTTTTTGAAAAAGGTTCCTTGAAATTTGATTGTGTACGTAGATAAAAAATAAAATCTCACCCCCCTCTAAAACCATAAGTAAACAATTTAGGTAGAACAAATGACTGTGAAATGCAAAACTTCAGAGCTTTTCCAAGAAAATATATGAAAATATATTAGTGATCCTGAGGATTTTTAAACCATACCCACCACATACATGCCACACACACAAACACAACATGCAAAGAAAAAAATACTGATAAATTGAACTCATCAAAGTTTTTTCAGATGTGAATCATGACACCACATACATTTTTTTAAAAATTACGTATTGGGTAGAGAGTTTTGCAGCTGAAAGTACTAAGGAAGCATTATTATCAAAATAATGTACTGTTTCAAATAAGAGAAAACAAAGCTATCAACCCATAGAGTAATGGGTCCCCTTTCACAATTTCAGATTGGCAAATATTAAAAAAAAAACAAAAAAAAAAACTTGCAATAGACATTGCACAACAGGAACTTATCGGCTGATGTTGGGTATATTAACTAATATGTCTACTTTGGAAAACAGTTTGGCAATATCTAGCTAGTCAAGTTTAGGATACACATAACCTACAAGTCAACAATTCAACTCTGAGGTAGGGTGTTTCTCAGTGAGGCCTTATTGTTAATTTGGGCAGGACAAGTCTCTCTTGTAAGACACCTTTCAAAAACTCTGATTTGCACCCACTGTGTGTGAGTTATGCCCACTACTGTGGTCATTAAAGTAACCATTCTTCACATGTTTCTAGCCACTTTTAGTGGGGCAGTCCAGAGCTGATGGAAAAATCTCTGGGAAAAACTAACATTAGCACCAGAAGACAAGTTTAAGAATAGCTTTTAAAGTCTGTTTAACTCTGTTTTTAGTAGTAAAATAGAGTAAGCATCTTAAGTATTCAGCTGCAGGAAAATTTACAAATAAATTATAGCACCTTCTCACAACAGAGTATTATACCACCTTTAAAATGACTTTAATAAAGCTACATTTATCATTGTGGATACAGTTCCTGAAGGTAATGTTGATTGAAAAGCATGGGATAATATACTACTTATATAAAATGTATAATAAATTGAGTTTATAATCTTGAAAAATAGTACTGTGTTTATCCTTGAATAATATATAACAAAATACATGAATACAGTAAATGCAGTTTTAGAATATTGATTACTTCCAGCCGGGCATGATGGGAAAGTCATCAGAGAGGAGCACACAGAAAATGTAATTGTATTTAAATTTTTATTCCAGAAGGTGTGTCACTGGTATGTTCATGTTCTGTAGTTTTCTATACACACTGAAGAAATTGAAGTATAAAAGAACAGCAACAGGAGTGGATGTGGGAAATCATAACCAAGGCTGAGAATGTTTGAATAGAGCTAATCCAGAGATCTGAGAATTATTGCAGACGAAGTTGAATGAAAAATGTCAGGCAGGCCAATATGTATGGTCAGAGGCCTTTACAACTATTTAGAACAGGAAAAACCAGGAAAGATTAGAAAAGATCTCATGTAGGGTAAATATAGCAATAAAGTGTTGGAGCCCCCCACTTATTTAGTATTTATTGCATGTTTGCAAAGTACTTTGATGGATATGATCTCCCTAGATCCTACCAAGGGATATGGTGAGAAAACAAAAGACTTAAGTAGGAAAAGAAGTCCATGGTACTTGACATAGGGGTAAGTTATTTCTTAGCTTTTTTACTTAATTTCTTTAGGTGCAGTTAAAGTGAAATACAGTGTGCTGAAGAAATTTGCGTTTATGGTCTCCAAGAGCCAGTGTTTATACTTCTGTAATGAGTATAAAGAATTAGAGAGCTGCTAGAATTCTAGACTGAGATCATTTAATTTAAAGAGATATGGTAGAAAGCACTGGGAAAAACAATGGCCCACGTGGTCTCTGTGTTCCCCGATAACACTGAGATGTCCTGCAAGGTCCAACATGAAGCTGGCTGAGTTTTGCTGCCAGAGCACCACATTTCCCCAGAAAGTTGGGTTACTTCTCAGCGGTTAGGTTTCTGGTTCCTCTTGAATGTTTCTGTATGCCACTCACAATTAAGCATGGCCCGTAGAATACCACAAATTTGATCAACTTTTTCTCCTCTTTCTACCTCCCTTGGAAACCCATCATCAGTTTATTCTTTAAGTTGAGCCTCCTGTCTGTTCTTGCTTGTATTTTTTAAAATTTCAATGCTGTAATAAGATTTTGCTCTTCTCCTCCATCTCCTCCTCCTCCTCCTTTTTCTTCCCTGTTTTGTTTTCTTTCCCTCTTGGTAAGAAACGAATCAGAATAATTTAGAATATTTCCATTTCTTCTAAATCTGTCCATTTTGGAAACTTATGCTAAATAGCGCATTGAGGTTCTAGCTGGGAGTCCCTAAGACTGCTCCCAGATTTCGTGGCTCTTTAAGGAGGACTCACAGGAGTCAGTATTTGGTATTACAACTATGATTTACTCTAGGAGAGGATACAGAACAAAATCAGCAAAGAGAAAAGTACACAGGAAGTCTGGAGGAAACCAGGCACAAGTTTCCCAGTGGGGTCAGATAAGACATGTTTAATTCCTCTAGCAATGAATTGTGACAACACGTGTGATATGTTGTCTACCAGGGATGCTCATTAGAGAATTTTTTTCCACTGGGTTTTTATTGGGAACTGGTCACATAGGTACCCTCTAGCATGGACCAAAATTCCAGTGTCTTAGAAGGAAAGCAGGTATTCAGCATAAATTTTTTGCATGTACAATTTAGGCACAATGAGTCACTCTTACTCTCACAATGAGTCCTTGTCAGTTAGGGTGATTGGAAACCTTCCAAAAACTTAGGTTCCCAGATACCAGCCAAGGACTAACGTTGCAAGCAGGATTAAGACCTGCTAATCGTGCTTATCTGCACAATTATTTTATTCTTTTGTTGAATGGAATGTTAACTCATCAGGGCTTGTTTAAAAATCATGTATACCTTTTGTTAAACTCATTCTGGTCATTTCAGAGAGAGAGAGAGTAATTGTGGTTATCCTGTCAGAGGTTGGAATAAGAGTGTAGGTCCAGGGATCTGAATGCTTCAGAAACCTCAGCCCTTCTCCTTTCCTCCAATCCTCTCCCAAGTGGAGTATGAATTATGAATGATTGATAAAGAGAGGGGCAATTCTGGGACCATTTTCTATAGATGAGATTCTAAAGAGACTAGTGATGGGGCAGAGTATGGCGTTAACCAGAGGAGACAGGAACTGCTTCTCTGTTAACGCATTTTGTTTGTTTCCAAGAACATATGTAGTGGGATTACAAAATGCATCCAGTCCTTTTGGTTGATCTTAATTTTGGAGGGGTTTCTGTCCCTATGTTATATTTAATAATATGTCTAATATGTAGAATAATCTCTTCTCCCTCAGTTGGATTACAAATTTAGTAGCATGTTGAATGATTGATTGGGAAGCTGCATTTTTAGGGGAAAAAAAGCCAGATTTATTTTAAAAGCAGATGCATTTTCTGTTTCTTATATGAAACTTATCTGGAGAGACCTTTCTATTACGGATAGTCTCCTTTAGATGATGTTATTGTGGTGGGGAAGTTGTTTCTACTACAAGCACAATTAAATATAGTTAGATGTAGAGAGTCTTATCCCTGTTCTATCAGAATGCTAAATAATCCTTCCATAGAATATCATTTACCTTTATGCTTTCCCATAGGATGACTGCATGCCATCAGATTTTCGCTTTTATTGAATTTAAATTTTTCTTCCCTCCATTTTAACAGGATGTGATATGAAATTTTCTTTCTACTAGTGATAAAAAATATCATAATGATTAACTACAAAGATAGTAATGACACATTCTGACTAGTTGTAACTACTTGCTCTGTCATTTGATATTTAGATTGTGAAAACAAACCCTTTTCTTCATATTTATGGTAAAGGAGAATTTTGAGAAGCACGGTCTCCATCAGTGTTATTGAATAATATGCATAATAATCACTTATGCTCTTGTCATTCTCAGACCTCTTTCCTCCTTTGTGTTTCTTATTCACATAGTGGTTGTGGTGCAGGTTCAATCAGATACTTTGGGGCTGGCATTTAAAATGTTTGCTGTTCTTTTTCCATTTGGCCAATTGCTAGCAGCCAGCTGGGGAGGATGCCTGGGTTTAAACCATGATAAATGAAACTTCCAGTAGACGTCTTGGCTTGGGGCCGTTTCCTGTGCAGACCTTATCCTGCAGTCAGTGGTTTGAAGAAGCAGAATGTTCTTTTCGTTCAATAAATGAAAGCTGAAGTTGACCAGGTTGAGTAGCACAGGTATCTCGTTTTGTGAAGAGATTCTGCTTCTAGTGCTGATGCTTGGCAGAGCATGGGTCACATTTAACTTTGAACTCTTTGGATATTATGATGATAACCTATGGACGTATGTCCTAGTAGAAAATGGTACAAATATGTTTAAGTTTGTTTTTTAATATTCTTTGAGGAGAGAAAAACTGAATATCCAGATAGTTATATGTATCTCACCAGCTTTTTCATCAAACCTAACTGGTCCTTGAATTTATTCTTTCTTTAGACTTTTCTTTTTTTTTTTTTTTTTTATTTTTAAAGATTTTATTTATTTATTTGACAGAGAGAGACACAGCGAGAGAGGGAACACAAGCAGGTGGAGGGAGAGGCAGAAGCAGGCTTCCCGCGGAGCAGGGAGCCCGATGTGGGGCTCGATCCCAGGACTCTGGGATCATGACCTGAGCCGAAGGCAGACGCTTAACGGCTGAGCCACCCAGGCGCCCCTCTTTAGACTTTTCTTTATTCAGAGGAGTGCATTGTTGATTGAAGGGACAATGTTTTCAGGTGTCAGAGAGACCACAGTCCAACAGTGTATTAGCTTTATGCACACCTTTAAGACCACTTTTTTCTTCTGAGCACATGTTTTAGTATTTATATGTTTGTAGTTCTGTACATCTTGTTCTGTACTACTTGCACACTTGGGGGGAAATTATGGTTGGAATGATTTTGCAAAACTCACTAAGAGAGTTCAGGTTTCGGGTAAAATGGAATAAAACCACTCTAACCTTTTCCCCTCACGGAACACAAGTATGAAGCCAGGGTAAAATGTTTGGTGAAGCTAGTTGAGGCCTCTGAAAAGTAAATATCAGCATGTAGATGAGGGAAGACACCACAATCGAAATATCACTGAACTTGAGGTGAGTTTACCATTTCTCCCTCTCTGCTAATGCCCCTGCCTGAATTCAATGCAGTCCACAGCCTAGGAGTCAGTGTCGAGGGGCACCTGGCTGGCTGTAGAACATGCGACTCTTGATCTTGGGGTTGTGAGTTCAAACCCCATGTTGGGCGTGGAGCCTACTTAAAATTTAAACAACAAAAACAAAATCTAAGAGTCAGTATTGGAAGCAGACAGAGAAAGAGCCAAGAGACACCTAGTTCTGGCTCAAGGAATAGAAAAGAGAAGCCCTAAAGTTCAGAGAGAAGGGAGAAATCCCCCATCTTTTTGTCTCCCTTTTCTCTATTTTGTTATGCCCTGGCAATCTTGTGGCAAAGACAGTAGCCACAGAAGCAGCTGACAGTGGGAAACAGCAGGAGCCAAAGCAATGAGTGAGGGGGATGTCCTTCCTATTTTGTGAAGCTGTAATTTTGAGGGCAGGGCTAAATCGTTGCTTTTTTTCCTTTTCCTTTTATTTGTTTATTTTGCTTGTTTTAATATGTCTCAGTCCTCCCCCTACTCTGGTGGCATCACAGAAGTGGGTTGTTTCTGATTAGAGGATTGAAAAGGGGCATTCCAGGGTACTAGAGAGTATCAGGGGAGACATCTGAGAGGAGGAGCTCAGGAAATGATTCCATAAAGTTTGTGAATTTCTGAACTCACTACAACCTGCACATTCATGCGTCTGATCATGGTTAGTATACCATCTACTTTGAGAATGTAGTTAATGAATAGAATTCCATGCAAGTCTCAGTAACTTCTACATGGTGTGCATGCAGGGCAGATTTGAATGGCCCTTCCTAGCTTTTGAAAACAACACTGACATCGGCTCACAGAATGTGGGTTGGAATTTGTGGTGAGAAGGTAATCAAATCAAATGCCTGGCAAAACAATAATATTAACATTCTTCATAGATTTAAATAAGGCACAAGATTTTATAAGAATATTCAGAATGTTGGGGTGCCTGGGTGGCTCAGTTGGTTAAGCGACTGCCTTTGGCTCAGGTCATGATCCTGGAGTCCCGGGATCGAGTCCCACATTGGGCTCTCTGCTCAGCAGGGAGTCTGCTTCTCCCTCTGACCCTCCCCCCTCTCATGTTCTCTCTCTCTATCTCATTCTCTCTCTCAAATAAATAAATAAAATCTTTAAAAAAAAAAGAATATTCAGAATGTCTAGGATATAATCCATGTTGGAATATAAAGAACTATAAAATTCTCAAATCACGTGGGAAAAGACAATGGATGACAATGAAAATATAAGTTTAAAGCAGCTGTTATAAAAATGCTCCAGTGAATAATGATGAGTTCTGAAATAAAAGGTAAATTGAAATGTATCTGTAAAGAAATAGGAGATATGAAGTAGAACCAAATGGAAATTTTAGGACTGAAAAGTACAATAGTCTCTCCACCTTGCCCCCTCTTACCCACCCCCACATTCCTTACTATATAAAGTCAGTAACAAAATGGAGATAACAGAGGAAAGAATCAGTAAACCTGAAAGTAAATCAATAAAAATTATACAGTGTGAACAATGGAGAGGAGAATGATTGAAAAATATTGAACAGAGACCCTCGGACTGTTAGACAATTAACAAAAGATATAATGTTTATATTACTGGAGTCCCAGAAGGAAAAGAGAAAGAGTGTGGCTAAGGAGTATTCCAAGAAATAATGGCTGCAAAATTCCCAAGTTTGACAAAAGATATAACCTTATAGATTCAAGAAGCTAAGCTACCCCAAACAAGATAAACCCAAAGGATACACACCCAGGCATATCATAACTGTTTAAAACTGAGGACAAAATCTTGAAAGCAGTCAGAGAAAAAGTGACACCTTATCTATAGGAGACACTGATTCAAATGACAGATTTCTCAGCGGAAATCATGGAGGCCAGAGGAAATGTCTTACCATTTTTAAAGTGCTGAAATAAAAGTGCAGAGTCCAGGATTCAATGATAATATCCTCAAATGTGAAATGAAGATCTTCTCATATCAGGTAAAACCAAGAGAATTTGTGGTCAACAGACTTGCTATAAAATAACTAGTTAAGAAAATTTCTTAGACTGATGGGAACTGATATGAGAAATTTGGAATATTAAGAACAGAGGAAATGGTAAGTATAATAGGCCGTTCTTCTCTTCTTGAATTATTTAAAATATGGTTCATGACTGAAATCAAAGTAAAACCTTGTCTGATAGGAATTTTATAAAAAGAAATATAGACAATTACAATTGATGAATTAAAATGAACACTAAAAAAAGCGAAGGAAGGAAAAACAAGGAACGGAAACAGAAGAATAAAAAACAGTGGAAACAAATACATTGAGAAACCTTCATATACTACAAACATCAATTATTAAGTTAAATGTAAATGGTCTAAACAAACCAACTAAAAGAGTCTGTCAGATTGGATTTAAACAGCAGGAAGATATAACAAGTATAAACATGTATACAAATAACAAAAGTTCAAAATACAGAAACAAAACCTGACAGAACTAAAGGAGAAATATACAAATTCACAGTTATAATTGAGAGACCCAGCATTTCTCTCTAGGTAATACTAGTAGAAAGAAAATCAAGAGTATAGAAGAATTGAGCCATCAACCAACTAGATCTAATAAACATTTATGTAACACTCCATTAAATGCTAATTGACTAAAATATTTCTAAATGAATATAGAAGCAATCCTTTTTAACATACTTGCAAGTTAAGCCATGAGATGTGAATTAAATAATGTATTTGTGTCTTGCTAATGTGAAATACAAGTTTATGTTTAGATTTTACAAAGCAGGAAAAAGTGGTAAATATTTTCAAATCTGGAATAACTCAGTGTGAAATAAGTGAAATAACAATTTAAAAACTAGCTAACATTGTCTTAAATATTTACTCTGTGCCAAGAACTGTTCTAAACACTTTATATAGACTAATTCATTCAGTCCTCACAAGAGGCCAATGAAGTAGTTATGGTTCAGTTCCGTAAAATGTAAATAATAATGAGATACAGAGCTCTTGAATAAATTAAGATATCAAAATTGGAAATTATGACAACAGTATCAGTAATGATAAAAAATAGCTTTTCTTGACTGAATACTTTCTCTGCATTTGACACTGTGCCTTACACCTTGTCTCATTTGGTTTGCACACTAGATATTATAATCTCCATTGAATAGGTGAGGAAATTGAGGCTTACTACAATGACTTGCCCCTAGTAGTACATCTAAGTAAAATGTGGCAAAGCAAAATTCCAAATCATGAAATCAGTCTCTGGAACCCAAGCTCTTCATCTCTGCATTACCTTCTGAAGATACGCATTTCATCCTGGAAGAAGCTATTGCCTCGACTGGTGGTCATCCAGTGATCCAGCAAAAGCTGTAGACTTTCATAGTGCTGCTCTTCAAAATGCACTGACTTCCCAATGACTAAATATCCTGTCCTAGAGTAAGATAGGGCTGGGTACAAATGCTTGGAGTCCTTGATTTTAGAAAATGTGTTTTCTTGTGGCTCTTGGCCTATTTTATCCTCAGCCAAACATGGTAATGTAAGTACAGGCCATATCAGAATTACCTGACCCTACTGTTCTTTTTCATATTGGAAGGATCTCTTATGAGCTACTTGACACCTAGAATATGGTTTATTTCTCCAAATTTGATTTTTTTTTTTTTTTTTTGGATTAAACCCCTAAGACCTTCAGATAATTTTCTTTTTAAAAAATTTTATTAGTTTTCATTATGATAAGTGTACTCTTTAATCCCTATCCCCTATTTCCCCCATCTACCCACACACCTCCCCTCTGGTAACCATCAGTTTGTTCTCTTGGTTTCTCTCATCAGTTTGTTCTCTTGGTTTCTCTCTCTCTCTCTTTCTCTCTTTCCTTTGATCATTTGTTTCTTAAATTACACATATAAATGAGATCTTAGGGTATTTGTCTTTTTCTAAATTATTTCACTTAGCATTGTACTCTCTAGCTCTACCCATATTGTTCCAAATGGCAAGATTTCCTTCTTTATGGCTGAATAATATTACATTGTGTGTGTGTGTGTGTGTGTGTGTGTGTATGTATCTTTAGCCGTTCATCTCCTGATGGGCATTTGGGCTGCTTCCATAGTTTGGCTATTATAAATAATGCTGCAGTAAACATAGGGGTGCATGTATCCCTTTGAATTACTGTTTTTGTATTCTTTGGGTAAATACCCAGTAGTGCAATTCCTGGATCAAAGGGTAGATCTATTTTTAATTTTTTAGGAGCCTCCATGCTGTTTTCCACAGTGGCTGCATCAGTTTGCATTCCCACCAATAGTGCATGAGGGTTCCTTTTTCTCCACATCTTTGCCAATACTTGTATCTTGTGTTTTGATTTTAGCCATTCTGACAGGTGTGAGGTGATATATCATTGTAGTTTTGATTTCCATTTCCCTGATGATGAGTGATGTTGAGCATCTTTTCATGTGTCTGTTGGCCATCTGGGTATCTTTGGAGAAATATCTGTTCATGTCTTTTGCCCATTTTTAATTGGATTATTTGTTTTCTGGGTGATGAGTTATATAAGTTCTTTATATATTTTGGATACTAACCCTTTATCAGATATGTCATTTTCAAATATCTTCTCCCATTCAGCAGGTTGCCTTTTAGTTTTGTTGATTGTTTCCTTCACTGTGCAGAAGATTTTTATTTTGATATAGTCCCAATAGTTTCTTTTTGCTTTTATTTCCCTTGCCTCAGGTGACATAGCTAGAAAAATATTGCTCTGTCCAATGTGAAAAAGATTACTGCCTGTGTTGTCTTCTAGGGTTTTTATGGTTTCAGGTCTCACATTCAGGTCTTTAATCCATTTTGAGTTTATTTTTGTGGATGATGAAAGAAAGTGGTCAATTTAATTCTTTTGCATCCAGATTTGACTTTGATTTGATCCTTAATGAGTCCAATCTGTAATATGTCAAATTACCCACTTTCCTGCATAGCATTTACCACTCTGTATAATTACATATGTGAAGCATTCCTGTCATTCATGGGGACTGTTTGTGGGGAAACACTTTTAATCATACATTCTCAAGCTAAGGCTCTGAAGCTTGCATTTCTTGAGATTTCCCTTATGGTTTTGTCAATTTTTCTGACTTGGTACATTGGAACAAGAACAGATCTCTCACTTCTATAAATGATTTTCTCTTTAGTCAACCTTATTTTACTATAAAGTTTTAAGATATCAGGTGGAATTTTTGTCAACATGAGTATGCGTTTGTCCTTCAAAATGCACCTGTTATGCTGGAAAAGAAGATGGTAAGTTTAAAGCAGGGATTGTCCAACTACAGTCTGCTCCACTTTTGTAAATAAAGTTTTATTGGAACACAGCCACACTGATTTAGGTGTTGTCCATGTCTCCTTTGGTGCCAAAACAGCAGAATTGATAATTGTGACACACTATGTGGCCTGTAAAGTTTAAAATATTTACTAACTGGTCTTATACAGAAACTGTTTGCCTACCCTGGTTCACACATTAAAAGGCACCAGTTATTTGATAATACTGATTAAAGATGCTGTTATTGTGGTAGTAATTTTTGGCTCTGCGTTCCCTGGATAGGGCATAAGAAAGTAGTCTTTTTTCCCCCAAGTTTAATTCAGGAAACAAATATTGTATGTGTAGAAATTATGTGTGTGTGTGTGTGTGTGTGTGTGTGTGTATGTATGTATGTATATTTATATGTATATGTATGTATATTTAGGGTATACAACATGATGATTTAATTATATATGCATTATGAAATGAGTACCACAATCAAGTTAATTAACATATCCATCACCTCACATAGTTACTATTTGTGTGTATGTGTGGAAGATCTACTCTCTGAGCAAACTTCAACTATACATGGCTATTATTGAGCACTGGGTGTTATACGCAAACAATGAATCATGGAACACTACATCAAAAACTAATGATGCAATGTATGGTGACTAACAACATAAAAAAAAAACAAAACCCAACAAGAGATCACAAGTTTTGGTGAGGATGTGGAAGAAAGAGAGGCCTTGTGCAGTATTGGTAGGAAGGTAAACTGACACAGACACATGGAGAACAATATGGAGGTTCCTCAAAAAACTAAAACTAGAAGTATCATATGGTTCTGGGTATATATATCCTCCCAAAATGAAACCAGCATTTCCTCACTCCCTTGTTCACTACAGCATTATTCACAGTAGCCAAAATAAGGACACAATCTAAGTGGTTATTGAGGGGTGAATGGATTAAAAAATGTGAGGCATATAAACAATGGAATATGAGTTAGCCATATAAATAGGAGGAAATCCTGCCATTTGCAACAACATGGCTGAACCAGGAGGGAGGGCATGATGTTGAGTGAACTAAGTCAGAGAAAGCAGTCTTCTTATGAAACACTCTTTTCACATCAACCTCATAGTTCCATTCATTACTAGAATTTTTCTGTAACTACTCTGATAAAAAACTGAAAAATTCAGTTTCTTAAAAATGCTTTTAAAAAAATATTTGTAGACATTACCAATCAAATGTTTGGTCACTTAGTGGAGAGTGTGAGACTTTCCGGTCATATTTTACACTTTAATGTACTTGGATACTGCCGAGAAGGCTCATTTATGTTCTCTCTCCTTATATTGTGTTTTCTAGGAGCCACAGAATTGTTTCCTGTAGAGAGGTGCTCTCTCATGGAGTGACTTGCTGGGTCTTCATGCAGTCATGGATATGGATAAACCGTCTGTCTGGGGCTCTTTGAAACAGCGGACCAGGCCTTTGTTAATCAACCTGAGCAAGAAGAGGGTGAAAAAGAACTCCAACAAGCCCCTAGACTTACGAGCAAGGCGTTCCCTGGACCGCCGCCTCAGCCTCTCTGTCCCTGACCTCCTGGAGGCAGAGGCCTTGGCCCCAGAGGGGCGGCCTTACTCTGGGCCCCAGTCATCCTACACCTCGGTGCCCAGCAGCCTGTCGACGGCAGGGATCTTTCCCAAGAGCAGCAGTAACTCCTTGAAACAGTCTGAAGACGAATTGGATTGGAGCCAGGAAGAAGCAGGCCACCTCCACGGAGTGGAAACAGACTCGGAGGAGGCCTATGCTTCTCCCGCCGAGGACAGGAGGCCTTCCAGCAATGGCATCTTGGATCCGCTCCAGAAAACTCCCGTTGAAGAGGATGCACTGGAAGAGCCAGAGGTGAGACCAGGGCTCGGCACTTTCCTGTTCCTTTTTCTGTTTTTCTCCTTTCTAAGTGTACTCATTGCCCTTGGAAAATTTGGTTAGGAGTTATTTTTTGTGGTTAGCTTGGATGGAGAGAATGTCATTTATAAGAATTTAAATTCAGGTAATATTGATTGCACCCACTGTTCCCATTCGTTTTAGGGTTGACCTCTATGCATTTTAAAATCATTACAAATAACCTCTCTGGGATACTTGAAGACATTAAAAGCCCTATTGGATGAGTTTTCCTTTTTCCATCTCCCTGGCAAAGAAATTAAAAGCATAACTTTTCCTCGAACATTTTGCTTTAAGTGTGTGTGTTTATGTCGCCACTACTGCTCAATCCTACAGTAGACAAAAATGCACGTGAATATTCCTAAGAAATGTATGAATGTGTGTCTCCCTTTGACTGTTGGAGAGTTTGAACTTGCTCCTATGTCACGTGTATGTGTGTGCATTTCTGTGTGCTTTTGCACACGTGCACATTTGCCCGTGGACAGCCTCACTTGCATTTTCTGAAAAAACAAAAAGGAACTGAAGGATGCAAATTCTTATGGATTCGTTGATTTTACAAAGCTTTAGTATTTCGGTAAGATAAAAGAGTCAAATACAATTATGAGACAAATCTTGCATTTCTAGAATGAATTTAATATAAAGTCAGCCCCCAGATTACTAAATCGTGGTGATTGGTTTAATCAGTTTTTTTTTTTTTTTTAAATTCCCCACAATGACACTAAAGTAGGTTGTAGTTTTGAGGGAAGAAGTTAAATTTTTTGAGGGGATTCCAGGTTACTGTTATAATTGCATACAAACCTGGGTATTCATCTGGGATTTTTGGTTTTACTTTCAGAACCAAAACCTGCCATATATTGGGGTGTCATATATTGTATATATAAATATATTTATATATATAAATACAAGTAATTTTCATTTTTAACTCACCCATTTAAAAGAAAACTTTTTTTAAGATTTTTTTTTTTTTAAAGATTTTTTATTTATTTATTTGACAGAGAGAGACACAGCGAGAGAGGGAACACAAGCAGGGGGAGTGGGAGGGGGAGAAGCAGGCTTCCCACTGAGCAAGGAGCCCGATGCGGGGCTCGATCCCAGGACCCTGGGATCATGACCTAAGCCGAAGGCAGACGCTTAACGACTGAGCCACCCAGGCGCCCCTTTTTTTAAGATTTTATTTTTAAGTAATCTCTGCACTGAACTGGGGCTCAAACTCACTACCCTGAGATTAAGAATTGCGTGATTCATCGACTGAGCCAGCTAGGTGTCCCTAAACTTCTTTCTCAAATACGAATCCTTTGCTTCTCTTTTCATGTCCTAGGATGTACAAGGTAGAAACAGACTGATCCTCCCATGGCCACTTGAGTGCCATGTATCTGCTTGGTTGCCTGTTTGCAGAGGTTGGAGGGACTGGGCTGCTGCTAATCAGACCTATAGGATCACATGTGGTCAAATCCACTGCTGTACCTTTTAAGCCTTTTAAACTCCCTTCCACCATATTGGGTAGGCTTCTCCCACTACCTGAGGATCTAGAGTTTATTACATGGCATAGAAGTTAGCCACTCCCTTGCTTATCTTCCGCACTAGGCTTTATAATTTGGTCTATGGGTAGGTCTAGGGGAGTCATGTCTAATTTGTCTTTGTTTTCTTAGGGCCTTGCCGTGTGCCTGACACATAGCATGTACTCAATCACTATTTGTGTATGAGGAAATCAATGATAGTAATGTGTGCATTCAGGTTAGTATAGTTTTTGTTAGTGTCTTTTTTGTGAGTTCTCTTCAGTTTATGATTTCATTAAAATCAGACTTTTTTGTTTATTTGTTTGGGTTTTTTTTTGGAAAGAAACATACTGTAAATGAAATTTCTTTCTGTATATTAACTGAAAACAGGGAGATTAAGACAGGTGTAGACTTTTCAGCCCAAGTCCGATACTAGCTTTAAATCTGAATGTGTTCTTCTCTGCCTTTTTTTCAATGAAGATGGAGTCCTGGTGAATCTATGTCATGTGAGTTTTAGGGTTGGTGACTCTGTATCTAGGATATGGGTCATCTTTTTTTCTTTCCTAATGAATAGTGGACAGGCTATTATCACTTTCATGGGATGGGAGAAGCAATGAGGGAAGAAAGGGTTGGCATGTGACAAGCCTGGTGTACCACAAGGACAATCAGATATTTGCTGAGTATCTTCGGTGTAGCTGATTTTGTTTGTAGATTTTCAGAGCGGGGAGGGGTAAAGAAAGGGACATCTGTGGTCGGATTACCCACTGATGTTTGTCTCACATGTTTTATGTCCAAGGGCAACTTCAAGGCTGAGCCTGCAGCAGTAGGATAAGACCTCAAATAATGGAGTTGTTTGAATGTCTTCCAGTTTTTTTCCAGTCCTGCCAGGGTCAGCAATGAAGTGAGGTGCGGGCTTACAGTAATGGGGAAAAGGAATGAGAAAGCAAGGAAGAAAATTAAGAGGGAAGAGGAACAAGGGATGTGAGAACATAGAGGCCACACGGAACCTGGAATGGTCTCAATGCAGGTGCTTCAACCAACCCTAAAACCAAAACAGAAGAAAGTAGGTTTAGAATAAAGGATACATTTGTGAGAATAGGATTCTCCAGACTTTCTCTTGGGCCCCGGATTCATACCATACTGGATAGTCCACAGAAACCTGATCTCAACTTGTTTTGACAGAATTTTGTCTCTCCCAAGTGCCCTCGCAGATAGACTTGTTTCTCAGCAACATCACCGTTATTCACCTGGTGGCCTCAGTGAAACACCTGTGAATCATGTTAGACTGTTTCCCTTTCCTTGCTTCTCATGGTCTCTGTAATCTTCATCGATCTGCCTCACACCTGTCTTCTCCCTTCTTCTCTTACGGAAATCCTCTCATCCTTCAAGGCCCAGCTGAAATTCTCCTTCCCTGTCCGGGTTTTCCCAACTATACAATCAAAATCATCACCCTCCTTTTGTTTACCGAACGTCCCACTTTTGCTGTCATTGAATCCTAACCTTACTTAGCTTTCTGTAGAAATCTGTAGAGGGAGAAAAGCTTTGGAACAGGTAGGGGGGTAGAGAAGGGAAGGCAAATGGGTAGTCGGCAAAGGTGTCACTGAGTATGACCCTAAGAAGATCACCAGCCTCCAAGACCTTATTAACTGTCCAGTGACCATCTGGCTCAGAGGACCAACTCATGATAACCAATACCCATGATTACGAAGCTATAAATGACAAACTGTGACTCAACTTGCAATGAAAATGAAATACTATATAGACTCTAATATTTATTTTGGCATAAACAGCTGTGCCATTATTGTCAAGTTATTTGGGAAGTCGAATCATAATCAGCATCAACTTTATTAGGAGCGAGCAATAATTATATCAGGGCCTGGAAATACTTGGGAGAATTCGTTGGGTGTATTGACTCCCTGAAGTTGGCCTACATGAGAAATCACATAGAATCAGGAGATTGTTTTGTGAACACAAGGCTAATGGATAAGTTCTACACTGAATGGTGTCTGGTATGCCATCCATCTCACAATAGGGATTGAACTCCAAGTGAGAACTTGACATACTCACACATTGTTTGCTTGGGCTGACGATGTCCATACCCACATGCTAACCTGCCTAGGCCATGAAGCCAAGATTCTTAAAGTCCTGTGGGATGGGCTCTCTCTTCCCTTCATAGGGCTCAAGGGCAAGTCCAAACTTTCACCCAGGCTTTCTTGCATGACCTCGCCCTTTTTTTTGATTGACACATTATTTGATTATGTAATTATCACTTTCAGTCAGGCCCAGAAATATGTGGCAGGCATAAGCACCTAACATGGACTCCCTGCTACGATTATGGTTGTATTTATTAGAGTTATTATAGTTGTTTTTAATCATTACATTTCCCAGAACAAAATGAGGGCCCAGAAGTTTTAATGGCTTACCTAAGGTCGTCAAGCTAATAAATCTAAGAGCCGGGATCTAAATCTAGGACTATCTGTATCCAAAGCCTGTGCACAAAACTCTGTGTACATCAGGAGTTTGGAAATGTGACAACTCGGAGCTGGTGATCTAAAAAAGTTGGTAATCAAAGGGAGATTTTTTTTTTTTTTCAAGATTTATTTATTTGAGAGAGAGAGAGCATAATCAAGTAAGGGGAGGGGTCGAGAGAGAGAGAGAATCTCCAGGAGACTCCCTGCTCAGTACAGAACCCTGATGCAGGGCTCGATCCCACCATCCTGAGATCACGACCTGAGCCGAAATCAAGAGCTGGGCCCTCAACTGACTGAGCCACCCCGACTCCCCTCAAAGGAAGATAGTTATTTCTGTGTGTCTGCTGTGTGCTCTTTTAAAGGCGAGGATAATTATAGTGGTTGAATGGCCTTATTATCATGCTCAGCACCTAATAATCCTGAATGGAGGGATTATTGCCCCCCACCACCTCATCATCCATGTAATCCCCCACTGGGGATTTCCTGACATTTCATTTGGCAGTTGGGGTTTTAAATAACCAGCTTTGGTGCTATCTTATGTAGATGAGTTGAGTGGTTTAGGGAAGTACCTTATCGGGATGTTTCCAGAAACACTACTAGGCAACCGCAGAGCTTCAGTTTAGTGACCGCAGAGAAAGACAGTGACAAACCAGTACAGAGGAAATAGCCTAGAGGTGGCACAACTCAACAGGTACATTAGTTTCTCTACCCTTCAATTATGTGTTCTTTACTGTTCGTGATTTATCTCCAAAATCGTTACTCACCATCACGGAGTCCGTGAGCCAGGCATGCCAGCCACATTCCAGGGTCTTTCATGGGGTTGGCCTCTTTTTCCTTCTTCCCTCCCTCCTTTCTCCTCTGTTGAGGGCCTACTATGTGTGGATGCTGCTCTACGCACCAGGAACACAGCAGTCAACAAAACAGACAAAAATCCACTTCCTCATGGAGATCTCATCCTGATCCCAACAGGGGCCAGCTACAGATATGTTCAGAGAGGGCTAGGTGTAATGGAGGAAAACCAAAGCAAAGAAGGTGATTGGGAGTGCTTGGGGGGGGGGAGTTTATATTTTTGAACAGAGTGGTCTGGAAAGACTTCTTCTGGGTTGGTCACATTTACCCAGAGACCTCGAGGAGGCGAGGAAGTCAGATAGATGTGTGGTGTCTGGAGAAAGAGCATCTCTAGAGGAGAGAACAGTAAGCGTACACGCTCCGGGGAGGCAGGAGAGTGCCTGGTGTGCTTCAGGAATAGCAGGGCGGTGGTGTGAGGGGGCAGTGGTCGGGGATGGGAGAGTTACGTCGGAGGCTGAGTCATGTGGGCTTTCCTGTTCTGTCGGGCAGTCCTGTGAGACCGTGAGGACTACATGGGGTACCAAAGAGTGGGATACGAAGGAGCCCCGTGGGCTCAATACTGGTGTTGCTCACAGGCAGGGGTCATTGGTATATAGGTGGTGCTTGTAAAACCTCATGTAGACACTGTGAATAGCAGTAAGTGGAAGCTTTGCTTTGGAGAAGAGCCTTGGAGGAAGCATGCATAGGCCAATGAGCCATGTGTGGGAGGTGAGGTCGCGCAATCCTGAGACTTTATTAGCCAGCCCTCTATCTCTGTCATGATAAAAGTGTCAGAGGGGAAGAGATGGTTGGAACGAAGGGAGGGACTTGGGTGATTGACCACCTTCATTGAGTTTTTTCCTCCATTCTTCCTAAACACATCACCTGCCTTAATAATAATCATACTAGTAATACAGCAATACTAATAGAAAAGCAACACCAGGACCACTTTCAGAGAGGTTATATATAGGGAACTCTGCTATATATAATATATGAGTCCTATCTCATGGGACCACATCGGTTTTGCTTCATCTGCATACAAGTAGCCTAGTACAGTGTCTGGCCCAGAGATATCCTTTGAATGAATGAATTTTTCTCCTAACAATCTGTAAGCTAAGTGTCTTTTTTGGCCCTTTTGGAAATGTTCCCATGTCTTGAATTTTAAGTAAATTTTTGCAAGGACACAAAACTAGGAAGTAGAACAAGTGGGATTCGAAATCAGGTCTTTCTGATTCCTGAGTCTTGTCTACCCCTGCACAGAGCTGGGTGTTTTCATTTTGGATTCTCCTGGATCGGGGCACAGTTGGGCACAGTGAAGAGTGGAGAACCCAGGACACCCAAGTAAAGGCCTAACTTTTTAGTTTCTCTTCAGCAACCAATTATCCTCTTTACTTTGGCTTCCTTATCTGTAAATTGGTGATATGGATGACAGCGCTGAGCCCCTTAATAGGAGCATGTGTGTATTTGTAAATTATAAAGTACTAAGCAAATGTAAAGGGGACCGTTTTTCTTTTAAACTACCTACTGGTAACAAGCATGAAAACAATGTGTGGAAGGTCAGTGGACAAATATTACTGAGCATGAAAAGAAAGGTTGATTATACTTTCTCCACGAAGGGCCAGATAATAAATAACGTCTAGCTTTGTGGCCCACAGCCCTCTGTTGCAACTTCTCAGCCCTGATACCGTATTGTGAGATCAGCCGTAGACAATATGTAAATGAATAGGTAGGGTTGTGTTTCAAAGCGTAAACCTTATCTAAAAAAACAGGTGGTGGGTTGGACTTTGCTGACCACTGCTTTATACCAACACGTGATCGAATAGGGTATATATGTACATGATATATGTACATGCACACACATGCACGCATGACTTCTGTTTTGCATATCACTATTCTGGGGTAATCACTTACAGAGAATAATCTTGGGGGGAGTACTAGGGGGGAACTAAATAGGTAGCCCTTGATTGTATGATCAATAGCCTCTAGAAAAGTTGTGTGCAAATTTAATATGCATAGACTCAGCCATTTGGTAGACCTGAATTTTTCTGAACAGACATCTTAATTTTGTCCTCTCGTTGCCATATGGGTTGTTTGGATTCTGTCACTGTATCCAGGCTCTGCTTTGGGGTCTGTCTAGCCATCCCATCTCCTTTGCTCATTTTGCTACTTCCTTTGTCTTGCAGATTTTTGTGTTTATGAATGCTGTCATCCAGAGTGTTCTGATTCTCAGGAACCTAGATGCGGTACATGTGTATCACATGTATTGTTTGCTATACTGACATACTCTTGAGTATTTTTCCAAGACTGTAGAAGTGCTCTTCTCAGCCAGCGTTTTACTCATTTAGCTTTTCTGGATGTGGGTTTATGTCTCCTTGTACTGAAGTTTAAATACCCAGTGATTGTTTACATGGCTGATAATTTGCCTTCCTGTGTGTACTTCATGGTGAGAGCCTTCAGATGAGCCACCATGGGAGGTGGTATTTGTACAAGATCACACTTAGCATATGCAAAAGGGAAATGTTTACTCTCATCAGTGTTTTTGCTCTTAAGATCCTTGGTGAGTTGGGGAGATTTTCTTTTCTTTTTTTTTTTTTTATTAGGACTTATTTTATTTTGTTTAAAAAAGGAGTTTTCAAAATTAATGCATACTTTTCTAAAGTAATTAATTCTAAAGTATTACTATCTTCAGTATTATTATAATTATCTAAAGTATTATTAAAGAATAATCCAAAAATATAAAATAGTATATTATATACAGCAAAAGCTGTACCTACAATTCCCTTTCTTTTTTCTTTTTTTGTGGCTGACACCATGCGTTTATTTATTTTTTTTTTGAAGATTTTTTTTTTTGTTATGTTAATCCCCATACATTACATCATTAGTTTTATTTATTTATTTTTATTTTTATTTTTTTTAAATGTTTTATTTATTTATTCATAAGAGTCAGAGAGAGAGAGGCAGAGGCAGAGGGAGAAGCAGGCTCCCCGCCTAGCAGGGAGCCTGATGCGGGACTCGATCCCAGGACCCTGGGATCATGACCTGAGCCGAAGGCAGACCCTTAACCATCTGAGCCACCCAGGCGCCCCTACATCATTAGTTTTAGATGTAGTGTTCCATGATTCATTCTTTGTGCATAACACCCACTGCTCCATGCAGAACGTGCCCTCCTCAATACCCATCACCAGGCTAACCCATCCTCCCACCCCCCTCCCCTCTAGAACCCTCAGTTTGTTTTTCAGAGTCCATCATCTTTCATAGTTCGTCTACCCCTCCGATTTCCCCCCCTTCATTCTTCCCCTCCTGCTATCTTCCTCTTCTTCTTTTTTTCCTTAACATATATTGCATTATTTGTTTCAGAGGTACAGATCTGAGATTCAACAGTCTTGTACAATTCACAGCGCTTACCAGAGCACATACCCTCCCCAGTGTCTATCACCCAGTCACCCCATCCCTCCCACCCCACCCCCCACTCCAGCAACCCTCAGTTTGTTTCCTGAGTCCTCATATCAGTGAGGTCATATGATATGTGTCTTTCCCTGATTGACTTATTTCACTCAGCATAACACCCTCCAGTTCCATCCACATCATTGCAAATAGCAAGATCTCATTCCTTTTGATGGCTGCATAATATTCCATTGTATATATATACCACCTCTTCTTTATCCATTCATCTGTCGATGGACATCTTGGCTCTTTCCACAGTTTGGCTATTGTGGACATTGCTGCTATAAACATCGGGGTGCACGTACCCCTTCGGATCCCTACATTCGTATCTTTGGGGTAAATACCCGGTAGTGCAATTGCTGGATCATATGGTAGCTCTATTTTCAACTTTTTGAGGAACCTCCATACTGCTTTCCAGAGTGGCTGCACCAGCTTGCATTCCCACCAACAGTGTAGGAGGGTTCCCCTTTCTCCGCATCCCCGCCAACATCTGTCGTTTCCTGACTTATTAATTTTAGCCATTCTGACTGGTGTGAGGTGGTATCTCATTGAGGTTTTGACTTGGATTTCCCTGATGCCGAGCGATGTTGAGCACGTTTTCATGTGTCTGTTGGCCATTTGGATGTCTTCTTTGGAAAAAGGTCTGTTCCTGTCTTCTGCTCATTTCTTGATTGGATTATTTACTCTTTGGGTGTTGAGTCTGATAAGTTCTTTATAGATTTTGGATACTAGCCTTTTATCTGATATGTCATTTGCAAATATCTTCTCCCATTCTGTCGGTTGTCTTTTGGTTTTTTTGACTGTTTCTTTTGCTGTGCAAAAGCTTTTTATCTTGATGAAGTCCCAATAGTTCATTTTTGCCCTTGCTTCCCTTGCCTTTGGCGATGTTTCTAGGAAGAAGTTGTTGCGGCTGAGGTTGAAGAAGTTGCTGCCTGTGTTCTCCTTTAGGATTTGGATGGACTCCTGTCTCACATTGAGGTCTTTCAACCATTTGGAGTCTATTTTTGTGTGTGGTGTAAGGAAACGGTCCAGTTTCATTCTTCTGCATGTGGCTGTCCAATTTTCCCAACCCCATTTGTTGAAGAGACTGTCTTTTTTCCATTGGACATTCTTTCCTGCTTTGTCAAAGATGAGTTGACCATGGAGTTGAGGGTCCATTTCTGGGCTCTCTATTCTGTTCCATTGATCTATATGTCTGTTTTTGTGCCAGTACCATACTGTCTTGACGATGACAGCTTTGTAATAGAGCTGGAAGTCCGGAATTGTGATGCCGCCAGCTTTGCTTTTCTTTTTCAACATTCCTCTGGCTATGCGGGGTCTTTTCTGGTTCCATACAAATTTTAGGATTATTTGTTCCATTTCTTTGAAAAAAGTGGATGGTATTTGGATGGGGATTGCATTGAATGTGTAGATTGCTTTAGGTAGCATTGACATCTTCACAATATTTGTTCTTCCAATCCATGAGCAGGGAACGTTTTTCCATTTCTTTGTGTCTTCCTCAATTTCTTTCATGAGTATTTTATAGTTTTCTGAGTACAGATCCTTTGCCTCTTTGGTTAGATTTATTCCTAGGTATCTTATGGTTTTGGGTGCCATTGTAAATGGGATCGACTCCTTAATTTCCCTTTCTTCTGTCTTGTTATTGGTGTATCGGAATGCCACTGACTTCTGTGCATTGATTTTATATCCCGCCACTTTACTGAATATCTGTATGAGTTCTAGCAGTTTTGGGGTGGAGTCTTTGGGATTTTCCACATAAAGTATCATATCATTTGCAAAGAGTGAGAGTTTGACTTCTTCTTTGCCGATTCGGATGTCTTTCCTTTCTTTTTGTTGTCTGATTGCTGTGGCTAGGACTTCTAATACTATGTTGAATAGCAGTGGTGATAGTGGACATCCCTGCCGCGTTCCTGACCTTAGGGGGAAAGCTCTCAGTTTTTCCCCATTGAGAATGATATTCGCTGTAGGTTTTTCATAGATGGCTTTTATGATATTGAGGTATGTACCCTCTATCCCTATACTCTGAAGAGTTTTGATCAAGAACGGATGCTGTACTTGGTCAGATACTTTTTCTGCATCTATTGAGAGGATCATATGATTCTTGTTCTTTCTTTTGTTAATGTATTGTATCACGTTGATTGATTTGCGGATGTTTTACCAACCTTGCAGCCCAGGGATAAATCCCACTTGGTCGTGGTGAATAATCGTTTTAATGTACTGTTGGATCCTATTGGCTAGTATTTTGGTGAGAATTTTTGCATCCATGTTCATCAGGGATATTGGTCTGTAATTCTCCTCTTTGATGGGGTCTTTGTCTGGTTTGGGGATCAAGGTAATGGTGGCCTCATAAAACGAGTTTGGAAGTTTTACTTCCATTTCTATTTTTTGGAACAGTTTCAGAAGAATAGGTATTAATTCTTCTTGAAATGTTTGGTAGAATTCCCCTGGGAAGCCATCTGGCCCTGGGCTTTTGTGTTTTGGGAGATTTTTGATGACTGCTTCAATTTCCTTAGTGGTTATAGGTCTGTTCAGGTTTTCTATTTCTTCCTGGTTCAGTTTTGGTAGTTGATACATCTCTAGGAATGCATCCATTTCTTCCAGGTTATCTAATTTGCTGGCATAGAAATGCTCATAATATGTTCTTATAATTGTTTGTATTTCTTTGGTGTTGGTTGTGATCTCTCCTCTTTCATTCATGATTTTGTTGATTTGGGTCATTTCTCTTCTCTTTTTGGTAAGTCTGGCCAGGGGTTTATCAACCTTGTTAATTCTTTCAAAGAACCAGCTCCTAGTTTCGTTGATCTGTTCTACTGTTCTTTTGGTTTCTATTTCATTGATTTCTGCTCTGATCTTGATTATTTCTCTTCTCCTGCTGGGTTTAGGCTTTATTTCCTGTTCTTTCTCCAGCTCCTTTAGGTGTAGGGTTAGGTTGTGTACTTGAGACCTTTCTTGTTTCTTGAGAAAGGCTTGTATTGCTATATACTTTCCTCTTAGGACTGCCTTTGCTGCATCCCAAAGATTTGGAATAGTTGTGTTTTCATTTTCATTGGTCTCCATGAATTTTTTAAATTCTTCTTTAATTTCCTGGTTGACCCATTCATTCTTTAGTAGGATGCTCTTTAGCCTCCATGTATTTGAGTTCTTTCTGATTTTCCTCTTGTGATTGAGTTCTAGTTTCAAAGCATTGTGGTCTGAAAATAGGCAGGGAATTATCCCAATCTTTTGAGACCTGATTTATGACCTAGGATGTGATCTATTCTGGAGAATGTTCCATGGGCACTAGAGAAGAATGTGTATTCTGTTGCTTTGGGATGGAATGTTCTGAATATGTCTGTGAAGTCCATTTGGTCCAGTGTGTCATTTAAAGTCTTTATTTCCTTGTTGATCTTTTGCTTAGACGATCTGTCCATTTCAGTGAGGGGGGTGTTAAAGTCCCCCACTATTATTGTATTGTTGTCAATGTGTTTCTTTGCTTTTGTTATCAATTGCCTTATATAATTGGCTGCTCCCATGTTAGGGGCACAGATATTTACAATTGTTAGATCTTCTTGTTGGATAGACCCTTTAAATAGGATATAGTGTCCTTCCTCATCTCCTATTACAGTCTTTGGTTTAAAATCTAATTTGTCTGATATAAGGATTGCCACCCCAGCTTTCTTTTGGTGTCCATTTGCATGGTAAATGGTTTTCCACCCCCTCACTTTCAATCTGGGGGTGTCTTTGGGTCTAAAATGAGTCTCTTGCAGACAGCATATCGATGGGTCTTGTTTTTTAATCCAATCTGATAGCCTGTGTCTTTTGATTGGGGCATTTAGCCCATTTACATTCAGGGTAACTATTGAAAGATAGGAATTTCGTGCCATTGTATTGCCTGTAAGGTGACTGTTACTGGATATTGTCTGTGTTCCTTTTTGGTCTATGTTGCTTCCAGGCTCTCTCTTTGCTTAGAGGACCCCTTTCAAGATTTCTTGTAGGGCTGGTTTCGTGTTTGCAAATTCCTTTAGTTTTTGTTTGTCCTGAAAGCTTTTTATCTCTCCTTCTATTTTCAATGACAGCCTAGCTGGATATAGTATTCTTGGCTGCATATTTTTCTCATTTAGTGCTCTGAATATATCCAGGTCTCTGTGGGTAAGTCTGTTGCCAATCTAATGTTTCTACCATTGTAGGTTACATATCTCTTGTCCTGAGCTGCTTTCAGGATTTTCTCTTTGTCTCTGAGACTCGTAAGTTTTACTATTAGATGTTGGGGTGTTGACCTATTTTTATTGATTTTGAGAGGGGTTCTCTGTGCTTCCTGGATTTTGATGCCTGTTTCTTTCCCCAAATTAGGGAAGTTCTCTGCTATAATTTGCTCCATTATACCTTCTGCCCCTCTCTCTCTTTCTTCTTCTTCTGGGATCCCAATTATTCTAATGTTGTTTCGTCTTATGGTATCGCTTATCTCTTGAATTCTGCCCTTGTGATCCAGTAGTTGTTTATCTCTCTTTTTCTCAGCTTCTTTATTTTCCATCATTTGGTCTTCTATCTCACTGATTCTTTCTTCTGCCTCATTTATCCTAGCAGTTAGCACCCCCATATTTGATTGCACCTCATTAGTAGCCTTTTTGATTTCAAATTGGTTAGATTTTAGTTCTTTTACTTCTCCAGAAAGGGTTTCTCTAATAACTTCCATGCTTTTTTCAAGCCCAGCTAGTATCTTTAAAGTGATGATTCTGAACTCTAGATCTGACATCGTACTAATGTAC
>NW_022589764.1:72627-234591 GCF_004348235.1 Phoca vitulina
AAAGTGGTCGCTTTTCTGTTCAGAGAGTTGTTGCTCTTCTTTTCTTTGATCTCCTGTTAAGAGAGATTCTCAAAATGAATAAATCAAATCCAGTTGTATGCTTAAAAGATAGACCTGGGCGTCCCGCCTTCCTCTCGCGCAACAGCGGTCCCCGGGCCGTGCAACTGTAAGAACAGGAACGAGATTTTCTTTTTTATATAATTGCCCCATCCATGCTAATATCACTTCATATCCTGCTGAATTTTAATAAATTTGCATTCTTGCCGATAGAGGGCTCTCATCTAAAGAGAATGCAAAATATATTACCTTCCCACCAATTTTTATTTAGGTAGAATGGAAAGACCAATGCAAACTCTGTCATTAAAAACAAAACCAAACCAAAAGCACAAACTACTCATCCAAAAAGCAGCAGTGAGAGTTGTGTGAGAGATGGCTAATATTATACTAAGTTTCATGCCAAGATGTTGGTGCTGTATTTTTTAATGTTTCTAAGTAATTAGACTGTTTTGTCATATTAAACTTTCTTTTTTTTTTTTTTTTTTTTTGAGAGTGTATGCACAAGTGGTGGGGTGGGGAGGAGCAGAGGGAGAGGAAGAGAGAGAATCTTAAACAGGCTCCATGGCCAGTGCAGAGCCTGATGAGAGGCTCAGTCTCACAACCCTGAGATCATGACCAGAGCCGAAATCAAGAGTCAGACACTTAACTGAGTGAGCCACCTAGGTGCCCCTGTGATATTAAACTTTTTAGCATTCATGGTATTCAAACTTATTTATCTTTCCCTGGGTCCTTGGGAATCATTTGGTTGAAATTTTTGAAGCCAACACTTACTGCATAAACTATGGCATATGTCTACAATGGAATACAATTCAGCAATGAAAAAGGTTTGAACAATTTATACAGAGAACCACTTGGATGGGTTTCAAAGGCATTGTGCTGAGTGAAAGATGTCAGATGTCAGGTTTGCATACAGAATGAGTCCATGTGTAGGATATTCTGGAAAAGGTGAAAGTACATGAGGAAGACAGGTAACTGGTTGCGTGGGCTGGGGATGGTTTAACCCCAGTGGGATAGCATGAACGAGTGTTATCGGGGGACAGAACTGTTCTTTCTTGATTGTTGTGGTGGTCCCACAAATCTATACATGTGTTAAAAATTGTAGTTCTGTACACATATGCCAAAAGTCAACTTTTTGTACGCTAACTTTTCAAAAGTAAAATAAAAAACAAAAGTGCTTGATTATGCTTGTTGAGAACATCAAAAATATATTCTAGGGATTGTGGGATACCAGGGATTCCTATGAGGAAAATCATAATTGTGCTCTTTTCAAAGAGAAACTCATTGATGTGGTTACTATGTTTACAAAGAAGTGAAATCATGTAACTTCTACTCAGTGGATAATACCTTAGGCTGTATGCAGAATGGAAGGGAATATTCAAGGTTATGTGTCCCCCAGCGGCCGTAACGTGGTCCTCGGTGCCTACGTAGCATTTCTGCTCTTCTTTATGGTGATCGCTTTCCTTCGTTGGTGTGTATATATGTCATGTGACAGTTACGGTGGCTGTGGGAACCGTAACTTTAAGTTCTGTGACTTTTCTGTGAGTAAAACCAGCCATAATATTGAATTAATGTCATTCTTCACATTTAATTTCCATGTTGTTGTAAGTGGAAGACTTATCGCATATTTGAATAAAAGCTCTGTGTTCATTTTTGATAGCGTGTAAGTGACAGTGGTTATGTGGACTCATTTTGTCCCTTAATTAATGTTATCATTAAGTACAGCGAGGCCAGTCTGGGGGAGAGCGTCTGAGGGGTGATGCTTTAAAGCCCCTATCCATCCACTGTTCTCCTTGGCAATAGAAGATTCTGGACCACCACGATCTTTGGATCTTTGGCTAATAACTGTGTGCTCTGAATGGAAATTTTAAGCCCAGCACTGGTAGCTTTGTGGAACTACCTTCGAACAGAATTGCTTAAGTGGAGCATTGATGTATTTCTAAAATGGGAGACATTACTGATGGGTCTTCACACTACAGAGGATCAGACAGTAGATGGTACTTTGTTGGCTCTGCCCATGAAGATGTGGCCGGTCTGTCTTGGTTTTGTAAATCAGTCAGAAGAGTTACTAAGCTTCCAGGAAATAATAGTGTGCAGTGTAAAAGGCATGAGGGCAAATCTTTAGAAATTAGGGGAGTTGAGTAAGGTTCACTGTCCTCCTAAAGCTGTCTTCAGATAATCCTGTCCAACCTCCCTGGATGTGTTTTTACATAGAACATAGGAGGTATGAAGAGCCAGAGGGGAGGGTGACAAGTGAAGGCCCTGCTGGTACCTCTTTTCTGATCTGCTAACAGGTCTCCCACACTGAGGGTCGGGGCTTCTTTCCTGGCTGGGCAGTGGTGGTCCTTCCAGAGCTGGGGGACTCTAGTGACCGCAGTGCTGGGAACCTTAGGGAAAGGTCAAAGTGTCCGAAATCACCCTTGATCCTGGTGAATGATTATGAAGTAAATGAATTATATTCACAGTCAAGGGACATTAGGGCTGGAACGGGTAGAGAGAGAGGCTTGTGTGAGAACCACAGACGCAGGCGCTGTGGGGCCTTTGTTCTTCCTGGGGAGGCCGCATGAGGCTTCAGGCCATCCTGTGAGCAGGGCCCATTGCTGCCTGGTCGTAGCATTTTGTGATGTCACTGCATGCAGAGGGGGTGGACCAGAGGACCCCAGCTTAACTGCAGCCCGTCGCCATCCTGCCATCCCTCCTGGGGGCTGAAAAACTGCCCTCCTGCTTGGGAACCCAGATTCTCTTGCTGCCTGAAGCTCTACTTGAGAGGGAGAGAGAGAGATAGACAGACACACAGACTGTGTGTGTGTGTGTGTGTGTGTGTGTTTGTGTGTGTTCATGTCTTGGAAGGCAGCCTACCATCCGAGCAGGATCTCTGACTTGTGTCAGGACCTCCCTGATGGACACTGTGAATGGGAAAGACCAGTGACCACAGTGCTCCTGGTCCCCATGTCTACCCTTAGAGGTTCATGGTCATGCTAGCAGTCTCTGCAGGTTTGCTGCCTGCCTCAGTTTGCCCAAAACTTTGGAGTTACCCAGCCTTGTTTGGAGGGAGAAATCCCATGTTTCTCACACAAGAAATCAGCCCTGGCTAATGCACCAGCCAGACAGGAGCATATCCAAAATGCTGGAAGACCATTAACTCACTTCCCTTCCACTCTGCCTTTCTGTGCAGACAGCCATCCTTATCTCCAGCCCAGAAAACCTCAAGGAGTCCAATAGCACCTCTGGACCCTGCATTTGTGCATATAAAACCTGCACAGTGAACATGTCTGCTCTATCTACACACTAACTACTGACCATTGCCCATTTCATTGTCCTGTGGGATCATTTCGTAGGTGTCTTAAATTAGGAAACCTAGACCCCTCCCATTCTGAGATCATTTGTTCAGAATTTGCATTTCTTACTTTTTGGTTGGTGATTGTATAGACTCATGAAGGCATGGTTGGAGGAAGGTCTTCCAAATCCCATTTTGAAATGTTTCCTCCTGAGCAACAAGCCCAGGTCTCCAGCATGTGATCTGCCCACTTCTCTTTGGTGGCAGAGGACCAGGCAGGCCCACCCTGGGAGGGACCTGGTGGGATGGTTCATGCTGCTTGCACGCTAAAGCCTGGATGAACGAGGGATGACGGAGCAGTCCGGTGGTAGAGCAGAATCAGCCTTATCCACGCTCTGACCGATGACTAAGATTGCAGAGGCTGTAGCCAGAGGGACTCCACTGAATCAAACTTTTATTGCCAAGACCGGCCACGTGTGTGGGAAGGCAGCCTGCATACTTGAAACTAAGCATGCAGATAGATGGCAGACTCAAAGGCAAAGACCTGATAAAGGGTATCCATGTAGGTTGATACCATTTTGCTTTTTGAAAGTGGATTTTTTTTTTTCTTTTTTACAGAAGCTATGCGGAAGTGGTGATATGAATGCTTCTCTGACCTCCCAACAATTTGAAGAACAATCTGTGAGTGACATTCCTTGAAAACAAACACTAGAGTAAATATTATTTCTTAGCAAAGGTGTGGATCTGTATTTCTTTGCTTGTTTTTAAAGCATGCTGAAACGAATCCACTTACAAAGACAGGCCTTGCACATTATAGCTGGAAAAGATTAATTCAGGGTCTATCGATCTGTCAGACGGGACCGATTTTTCTAAAAATACAGAGCAGCTATGCAGTTGAGTGGGACAGTAAAGGAGACGAAGCCATTCTGAAGTGCTCTGAAACCTGGATGGGGAAAACTTTCAAAAGAAGGCTGTCAGGGGGACCCCGCCACAAAATCGATTAATTGAATGTCCAATAAGTGAACGATAAATTACTTTATCTGTTCTTTCTCTTTGGAAAGACAAAAATTTGAACTAGTGCAAAACTCTAGTTCAACACTTTAACTGGATGCATTGAATAAATATTCAAAAATGGACTTGGAGTCGACCTTGTGGCTGGTGGGAGTTGATGCATTCCTGGACAGGGAAGTGAGCCGTATTGAGGGGAAGTAAGACTGGGGGTAAGTGGAGGTGATACCATGGTGGGGGCCAGGGAGCAGAGGAAAAATATGCAAAGGGGAGAGAGCTCAAAGTGTGTCACATATGGACATGGGTGTGGCATGCGCCTGATGGACATGTGGGCTCAGGAGGCTGGCAGCGGAGTGGTCGTGAACGGAAGTGTTTTTATGACACGTGGAGGAGGTATGCCAGAGTGGAAAGGCTTGGTGGGAAGCGGGAGAAAGTGAGGAAGCGACTTTGCATCTGAGTGTGGACACATGTCTGTGGGACACATGTGGACGCCACACGTGCTACTTCCACTGGGCTCTACCATGAGTTCTAGAAGAAAGAATCGTGCAGGAAATCACTGAGCTTAAGGGTATTTTAGATACTACCACTTGTGTGATTTTGGGGGGCAGAGTTAATACTGCAAAGACATTATCAGGAATTCTGATAAAAACCCCACTGGGGAGAAACATAAAGGATGCCTTAATAAATCACTGTAACCAAGTCATCCAGGGAGGGGGTGGGAGATGAAGCTTGAAGATTTGTCTTTGTGGTGACTTTTGCGTTGGCTCTGAAATTCTCTTCCTCGGTCCCCAAACAGCGGACTTAACTTATTCCTTCATCTGTGTAGATGTTTGGGGAAGCCGGCGATGGCTTGAGTAACCTGCCCAGTCCTTTTGCCTACCTCCTCACCATCCACCTGAAGGAAGGCCGGAACCTGGTCATCCGAGACCGCTGTGGTGAGTCTGGCTCTGCTGTGCCATCTGTCGTCTGCATACCCATTTCTCTACTCTCGTCTCTACATGTTAGGCTGCCTTTCCCATCTCCTGCAACAGAGAGGAGCTCAGATCTACACCTCTTAGCTATCAAGGCCTTTGCAGCAAAGTATTTAAATCCATTGAATCTTACTGTCCTTTACTGTTATTAAATTAATAACAATAATGATAATAGTAATAATCACATAAAGTTGTTTTAAATGAGATAAGGCCACTGTCATAGCTTTATGCCTGGCATAAAGCAACTGCTCAAGAAAATGTTCCCTTGATTCTACTTTAATTATACATAAGAAAAGATGTGAATACATCCTTAGTGTGAAGCCATCAAACATACACTTGGATGGAAATACCCTTTGAACCCCATCCCCCTCCTGCCCTGAAATCCCACTGGGTTCTCCTCCCTCAGGATATCATCTATTATCTGCATATGATTTGATTCGTTCACTTTTTCCAACTCTTTCTATGCCTTTACACACACACGTAAATACACGTGTATATTTTTAATTAAAATACTATAACGTCCATATTCTGCAATAAGCTTTTTTGTGCTTCATTATGTATTCAAGATTGACCATGTTTTTCCATGTAAATATATCTCCTTTCTTTTAAATACCACATAATATTCCATTGTATGATGTGTTATTCATCTGTTTCTCTACTGACAATTACTTTTTCCTACTTCTTAGGAATATAAATGATACTGTGATGAACACCCTGTGTATGTTTTCATACACAGATGAGAATATATCTTACAAACAATAGCATATGTTTAAGAGCAGACAGTCTGGTTAGACTGTCTGGGCTCAAATCCTGCCCTTCTCTGTTTATTGTTGTTTAATGTTCTTTGGCCCCTCTGTGACTTAGTTTCCTCAGCTATAAAATGAGGATAGTAATATTAACCTTCATTATAGGCTATTAGGAGTATCGAAGGTAGTAACTTCTATAAAGTACTTAAAACTATGTCTGGCTTCTAGCACTTCAAGAAAGCTAACTGTTGTCAGCAACAGAATCTGGTGATGGAAGTCAGGATCCAGCGGATGCACGTTGTTCAATTTAAGAGATCCTGGCAAATTGCCCTCCAGGAGGCACAGAATATGGCCTCTCTTACAATATGTTTACAATTTCCCCACCTCCTCACTATCGAGTATCTACTTTTATCACTCTTAGTTTTTGGCAATCTCATAGGTTGGGTGTTGACTCTCCTTGTTTTAATTTGTACTTTGCGGATTCTCATGATAACGAATGTGGTCATTCGTATTGCCTTTTTTTGTGAGTTTCTCTCTGTATCGTTTGTCTGGTTTTCAGTTGGGCTTTTTCTTCGCTCTGTTTGTAATTCTTTATAACTTTCAGCATTAACGGTTATTTATTACAGGTTACAAGTTTTTTTTCTCTCAGTCTGTTGCTTATCTTTTATTTTTATGTCCATTTTTGTCCTTCAGAGATTTTACATTTCCTTACAGGTAAATATATTTGAGTTTTCTTTATGGTATTTTTAAAAATTTATTTTGTTTAATAAGGAAGACATTTTTATTCTAAGGAATTGAGTGTCTTCCCCTAGACTCTTCCATCTGTCCTCTATGTCTGCTAGCTTTTCTTTCTCATTCTTCCCATGACTTTTTCCTTTCAGGGAGAATTCCTCCATTTGGCCTTCTAGCTTTCTCATTTTCATGTCCATTGTGACCACTGTGCTATTCCATTCATGTACTTAATTGCCATTTTTAAAATTTTTATATCAGCCTATGATTGTTTCATAAATGAGATGATGCCATCTTGTTTTTGAGAATATTAAGTATACATTTAAAATCTCCTGTTCGGTACTTTATCCCTTAGATATTATGGTTTGGCATGTTTGCTGCTCATCTTTCTGTGTGTGTCTGTGTCCCTGTCCTACCATCCATGGATGCTATTTTTGCTTACTATGTCCTGTCTTCCCTGAGAGCAAGGAGGACTGGGACATGCAGCTGGACAGGCTGAGCCAGTGGTTCAGTCTGGCTCCTTTCCATTCCTCCCAGTTATCACCAGTTCCTGGTTACCGCCTATCAGTTAAAGCTTTTCTCTCTGGCTTACTGCCCATGCTCACTGTTCATGCTTGCATTCAAGGGCTCTTGCTAGTCATTGCTTGGCACCAAGAGGAGAGGACAGTGCTGGCTCACCCAGCTGCTGTACGTTTGCTGTGCCAACCGGTGACCCTGATAGTTTCTCTGGCTATCTTCTCCTTCCTGTATCTGCTGCCTGCAAGCTCAGAGCATCCATGGTTTACCTGCCACACACCTCACACTCTCCCACCTGACCCTGCTTCTGAAAACTTTTTTACTATGATTTTCTTCTGCTCATGTTTTAGACTATGGATTCGTCTATTGATCTGATCTCACCTGACTTCCATCTTTCAGGCTATATAAAATATTCCCACTTTTTAAGATTTATGTATTTATTTCTTTAGAGAGAGAGCACAAGTGGGAGGGGTAGAGGGAGATGGAGAGAGAGAATCTCAAGCAGACTCTGTGCACTGAGCACAGAGCCCTATGTGGGGCTTGATCTCATGACCCTGAGATCAGGGCCTGAGATCATGACCTGAGCTGAAACCAAAAATCAGTCGCTTAACTGACTGCCACCCAGGCGCCCCTCTACTTTTTTTCTTTTTAAACAAAATTTCTCTCTCTCTGTCTTTTTTTAATTTTCTCAGATATAGGATTCCAAAGTAGTAAAAAAAAATCTCATTTTTTACTTGTTGGTAAATTGTGTTTTCTATCAAAATCATAATTTCTTATCAATTGTGTGACTTCCAGTGTTTTACCACTTGTGTGCTATCGTTATAAACATATGCATTTTAATAAATACATCTCTTAGGTTATTTTTAATGATTTGGTCAGATAGCATTTCACACCTGAAATAACATCTAGGGAACAATCATGAACCAGTGTGAAGTTAACTCCCACAAAAATCCCGACTCTTGCTCTGAATTTGCACAGTGTCCCGTGGGTGCTTCTGTCAAACTAAGATCATTATTGAGCTTGTTCTGTGAAAGCTTATCTGGAGTGGGGAGGTGTGTTCCATGGAGAGTGCATTTAACTTTACTAGTAAGAAGGTATTCTAAACCTTTAAAAAACATGTTTTAAATTTTTGGAAATCCTCTAATAGTTTGTAGCCTTGGGGGTGGGCACAGGCCCTAGACTACTTCTACAAACCAGCTACCCTCTTTTTATCCACCTTCTCTGGGTCTTTCTCCCAGAGTGAGTGAGCTCCACCACCCTTGACATATCATAATGATACACTTACAGCACATTCCTAATAGATGGTCAGTAAACTTAGTAGATGATGAAGAAGATATTGCACACATCCGAAAATGACCAGAAGAATGGGGCGTGTATGTTCTTGCTCCATACCCTGCCCATTTAGAGACAAAAAAGAAACTGTAGTCTGTGCTATCATCCCAGCCATTGTCATCTCTGAATAGTTTCATCAGAATTAAACATCATACGACTTTGACTTTATCTTGTGTAAACTTAATATGATCCAAATATAATACCTAGTAAGGCATCTAGGTCATAAACTGTGTTGTTCCAGCACCTGTATCTTTTGTAACTAGTAGTGACTGTTCTTGTCTGTTTTATTTATTGGGAAAGTTAATCATTACTGAGAAAATAGTCCTCTCCCAGCCAATTCTTTTCCTGTACTTGGAGGTGTGGTGTGCCTTCCTGCGCAGTGACTCTATTAATTTCTGCTTGATTTTCATAAGCATTATGTTAGTGATCAGGGAAATGTTCCAGAGACCACTCAAGGCAGGACAGCATTCACGTGAGCACTGTTGATTTAGGCAGGGATCGTAACTACTATCACACATGCTCCCATTCCTGACTCCTTGCCTGGGACAGACATTCTTTATCAGTACAGTGATATTTTCTAGGTGACCCAACCCAGCATCAGAATTTTATCCAACACAGTCCTTTGGACCAATAGTTTCCAAATTCGAGTGAACACCGGGGTAGCCTGGAGGGCTGATGAAAACCCACATTGCCCACCCCCAGAGTTTCTGATTCAGCAAGTCTGAGGGGAGCCCTGAGGATTTGCATTCCTAACGAGTTCCCAGGTGATCCTGACGCAGGTGGTCCAGAAGCACACTTGAGCACCACCATTGTAGGCAGCCACTGTCCACCAGTATGTTGGCACATGAGAAGAAACGTTGGCTTCTCCTGGTAGGTCGAGTTTCAATTCCCTATTAGGCACGACATCTTTTCCTGGGGCTTTACCTCGTTACGTATTTGCTCTCTAGCATTCTTCGTTTGTATTTTCTGAACATAATTTAATTTGGTATTAGCCTAATTACTATAATTGGGTACAGAGAACTGTATGATATGCCAAAATACTAAATACAAAAAGATTTTTGGATTACCCACAAATTTACAGTATTTATTCTATGAAACCTGTCTTCAGTTCTGTGGATGTAAGCTTGATAGCCGATTGATACAATACGAAATATCCTTCAAGATTCATTCAGATGAATAAGTCAAACAGAGAAAGACATGTATCATATGACCTCACTGATATGAGGAATTCTTAATCTCAGGAAACGAACTGAGGGTTGCTGGAGTGGGGGTGGGGTGGGAGGGATGGGGTGACTGGGTGATGGACACTGGGGAGGGTATGTGCTCTGGTAAGCGCTGTGAATTGTGTGAGACTGTTGAATCTCAGATCTGTACCTCTGAAACAAATAATGCAATATATGTTAAGAAAGAAAAAAAGAAGAAGAAGAATGTAGCAGGAGGGGAAGAACGAAGGGGGGGAAATCGGAGGGGGAGAAGAACCATGAGAGATGATGGACTCTGAAAAACAAACTGAGGGTTCTAGAGGGGAGGGGGTGGGAGGATGGGTTAGCCTGGTGATGGGTATTGAGGAGGGCACGTTCTGCATGGAGCACTGGGTGTTATGCACAAACAATGAATCATGGAACACTATATCTAAAACTAATGATGTAATGTATGGGGATTAACATAACAATAAAAAAATAAAAAAAAATTCAGTCAAAAAAAAAAATTCATTCAGATGCCACTTCTTTGTCATCTTTTATGTTTATCACAGACACAAATTCTCTCTCATCTCAAGCCTATAAAAATGTTCCCTCCATGAAACATACACTTTTACCCTTAACTAGATAAATGACCAAGTCGCCCTATTAAGATATGAGTGTTATATTAACTGGGTGGCTGTTTTATTCGTCTCTGTATATCTTCCTATGCCATACTGATGGTTTACACATAGAATGCTTTTCATAAATTTTAGTGCTTTCTTAAGGAAATCCACCCAAAGCGCTGGACTTAAAGAAAAGGAACACTAAAGGCTGTGTAGTAAGAGGGAAAACATCTTCCCCAAAGGGAAGAGAATTCGGTCACTCACTCCTTTCCCCCTTCACTTAGCACAGGAGTCCCTTCTGCGAGATGAGCACTGCACTGCTTCTCTCCTGGACCTGGTGGTGAAAGTCAGGGTAAAGGTTTACGTGATTTTAGAAATTCAGGACCTCATACAGATCACCTGCTTCAACGGCCGATCCAACAGAAGCTTGAATTCTGGAGACTGAGGTCCAGAGACTAAACGACTTACCAAGGCCATGTAGGGAAGCAGCAGGTGAGGCAAGACTCAGAGCAGCCTGGGTGGCTCGGTGCGGCGAGGAGAGGATTGGACATTACAGCCTACTTCCCATCTTGGGACCTCCTACGGCAACTCCCTCAACCTCTCTGAAATTGAGTTTACCCATCAATAAAATGGGCATGATGTAATTTGTCTTATAACGGAGTCGTTAGAATTAACAAAAAGGAAGTAGCCTATATATAGAAAACAGTCAATAAAGGATAATGCATGCTATTATAGTTATTAATGAATAATAGTAATGAGAATAGCATATATTCTTGACTCTTGAAGAGCCTGGTCCTCTGTTCCACGTCAACATTCCCATCAGTGACTTTGGAACTTGGTCCTTAGCCTGTCTCAGTTTGTCGGCACCCCTGTGCCCTCTCCTTATGCTCCACTTACAACATCGGGGTTTGTTTATATTTTGCTTTCCTGACAGTGAATCATGTATTTAATGTTTAAGCCTAAAGTAGAATAGATCAAACTGACCAAATAGTGATTTTTCCATTATGATAGGTAGGTCTTTGGAGTATTCTTGAAATGTTTTGTGCCCTTGGCTCTCGAGAAACTGCTCTGGGATAGTTAAGTCAATTGCATAGTCTCATTTTTGAATATTTAGGGAGAAAAACCATTTCTGATGAATCATCCTCTCCAGAAAGAGTTTGGTGTTTTCTTTAGATTGTTACATAATCAGTACTGCTTATGTAACTTTCTGTCTAGAACATGGGTTGGCCACTTTTTCTCTACAGGGCCAGAAAGCAAATATTTTAGGATTTATGGGTCGTAAGGGCTCAGTGACAGCTACTTACCTCTGCCATTATCTTTAGGTCCATTTTAATGATTCATTTCCTTTTTGGTCATATAACTGCATAACTGAAGAGGAAAGAGAGAAACATTGGAAATATGACACTTAGGTGTCAATAATACATTGTACTAAATTGACAGAAGTTATCCAAGAGTACTGTATCACATCTTGTGTATTATTTAATGTTTTCTAAAGTGAAAAAAATGTTAATGGTTTTCCAAACAGCCAGATAGAAATAATTCTTGGTTAGGATTAGCATCTAAAGATAATATGCAAACTAATGGTCATGACTATGTTTTAATACAACTTTATATGCCAAAACAAGCAGTGGGCTGGATTTTGACCCATGGGCCAAAGTTTGCCAACTTCTGTCTTAGAATATTATGATCTGATTTTGGAGTTTGGCTCTCAGAAACTGTTTTTTAGTGTAGCAAAGTAAAAACTTGATTTAAAGTAAAGGAGGTGTAATCTAAATTTGGGGAGTGATCAAGTTTTGAAGCTCATGCTTTCAATTGAGGTAGCTAGGAAACATTTCAGTAATATGACCTCAAATAATGGAAAAAAAAAATATCTGGAGATTTAGGTGGTAAAAGGCCATTTTTTTTTTCCTATATTTTTATTGGGTAGTAAAGTGGAAAGTCATGGTATCTCTCTTAGGAAAAGACATTTCTGACATCCCTGAAGAAATGGCCTTACAAGGAGCTTACAAGATTTGTGACTGAGGATTGGAAACTTTCAGTCGCTTGACCCATCCGGAGACAAGTGGGGAGCAGCCTCTCAGACCCCAGAGCACTCCTCTCCGTTATGATGCCGTCCGCCAGGCCTGGACAGTGCCCTTCCTTCGTGTAAAAAGAGTGCTGTGGACATTTTATCGAAATCTCTCATTTCTCTGGCTCAAACACAGCACTCGGTTGTAAATAGACTATCAAGGTGGGATTTTGAGATTTTCTGGTGTTTTTGGTGAAGTCTGTTAAACTATAAACTTGTGAATTGTTCATTGGGCAGAATTAGCAGGGAGCTCTGGCTTCTGAACAATGGGCAGGTTTAGCAGTGGTGTCGAGAGCGTGGTGTTATGTAGTCACTGCCCAGGGCATCAGAGGGTCTTTCCTTGTCGACTGGTCTGTCCCTTGTACAGAATACATAGGCGTGTTGTGTGTGTGTGGGTGTACATACGTGCACTGAAGAAACCGAGCAAGACCTACAGGTCATTCAAAAGGACTGAAGTCAGCGGGTGACTAGTAACTCACTGTGATGAACATGCCTCTGTGTCCATGCATCATCATGGATAGAAGAACAGCACCTGGGAGGCTGAAAGGTTTTAATTAGGTTGTGCTAGAAGTGAGGCCATACTTAGAAGATTGCCCCTTACAGGTCATTCTCTAGTTCTTCAAGAATTTCCTTCAATTCCCTGGCATGTGGTGTATTAGCCTTGCCTTAACTCGGCCCAGTATTGGGGAGCTTGGTCCTTATTAAGCAGCCCCATTCTTTCTGCCAAACATATGGGGTGCTGTAATGGTCTTTCTAGGAATGAGCCTTACTTGGATGCTGTAAATGTCCAGGCATTGCCTTGAGCTCATCTTCTTGAGCAATCTGTAGGAGGAAAAGCACAGCATCCCCACCTCTCTGCTCTCTCCCAGTTACTGGCTGTGGCCTACGGGTAGGTCTTTGTCTGAGCCCCGCTCCTGCCTTGTCATCTTATTTTTCTTTTTTTTTCTTGCTCTACTTCCCTTTTCCTCATCCTCACTTCTTCCTTTATACTCCCCATTTCCTTCCCATTTTTGTTTTTCCTCTTTGGGAGGTTCTACAGGCTGTAATGTTTTTCACCAAAGAAGACACACACCCATTTTGGGTTCTTGATCTAAAACCAGTAACTCTTGGGGGTCTTATCTTTCTAGATTGGTAAAGCACAAGGAGTATGATATGACCAATTTTAAGTCCTTCTACTTCATAATTAGGCTGATGCATAGAATTTAACTTGGACTCAGTTTCCCTTGGAAGGAAATGTGGTCAAGAGGATATTTTGGGGTCTTAAAGCTGGCAGCACTCATGCCAACAACCCTGCTTTCTAGGCCTGGGGTGAGCACCGCTCTGTGACATGGGAAGGCCTCTTATCCTGGGAAGAATGCTCAGCTCAGATCCCATTAAAATCTAGAGCATTAATTCCCGGAAAACAAGAGCCCTTGCAATAGTTTTTCCTTGATGTGAAGGCCCTCGAAGAACACTGTGTTGCTCGTGCCCTCTGGTGGCCACTTTGCAGTGTTGCAAAAGGGAAAGGAAAGTCCTTGGAAGGAGTTTCATTGTAACATGATCAGGGCCCCCAAAAATCACTTTTGCTGGAGGGTTGAGGGTTGATGGTTCTTCTTTTTGATATGAGTTTTAGGTGATGAAAATTCAGGACCCATTCATCTAGCAAACTGCTCGCTCTCTCCTTTTCCAGCACAGGTAGATGGTTGACCTTTGTTTTCTGTGTAGTAACAACTTCATTTGCACATTGCAGGAAGAATATGTTGGATAAGTCATTTTTCTCTTTGGAAAGAATGATTTAGACAAAAGATTTAAGAGGTCCCACTAGTGTGAAAAACCTGCCATGTGATAGGTGTTTAGTATGTTACTGATCTGCTTCCAAAATGTTCAAATGTCTGGTACCTCGGATTTCAGACCTCCTTTCCTTTTGCAATAACCTTGTATTAGAGCTAGAGAGAAACCCATTGTCTTCCTTGCAACTGTAATTGAGGGACACATGGGGTGTTTCTAGTTGTGTACTGAGGAGCAGTCATAGAGCTTCCTGGCAGGTGTGTTCTGAGTGGTGTTAGCCTCCGGACAGCTCTATTGAGCCTGGGCTGGACCCCCGGCAGTCTCTTCCATGTATCCTGCTGTGTCCAACAAAACCTTTTTTTTTTTTTGCTTTTGTGCCATAATGCAGAGTTTTGGTGAATGCGAGTCCTGGACCCTGGGTGCAGACCACCGGGGTTTGGGTGCTAACAGATGCCATCTAGTGACGGTTGTGAGGATTCACCTGGTGTGAATGCTTTCAGGGACACGGGGGATATGGGTGGGGTTGGAGGACACACAGCACACAGTAAAGAGGTATTATTATGACTGTATCTAGTTGTCTTTATTCTTGTTGGTGTTTTATTTTGCATTCTCCCTCTGGGAAGGGAAGGACTCCTGGCATTTCTGCCAGTCTTATAATGACCTTTCTTCCCAGTTTCTTTTACATATCTTTAGCTTTGTCTCTTTTTTGCAATAGATTGTTTCCTCCGCCTACCCCCCACCCCACCCCAGCTCCCCTGCCCCCAAGGGGGGGCAAAGGGTGGTGGTGGTGAAGGGTGTTTTCTGAGACCAATTCCTACTTTCTGTTTCTGCAACAGCAGAAATGAAGGAGAGGCTAGTTTTTAGTGATTGGAATGAGGACTCTATTATGAGTTGATGGTTTTATTTTCCCCATCTTAAATTTAATTCAGAAAATGCCCCTCAAATTTCATAGTGACCAACGTGGGCAGACATGGTATTGTGGACAGCATCCTCCTTGGTCACTCACTGGATTTTTTTTTTTTTTTACTGAATGTACCATACTGAACTGGTATTTAAAGAATCAATTTTACTTTGAGCCAAATAGGATCTGGCTTTAACCTGCTTGATCACTTGCTTTTTTTTTTTTTTTAATCGTATTTTTTCCCGTATGATAAAACTTTCATTTTGAGAAGAAATGAGAAGATGAATATAGTACATCACTCTTTGTTCAATCAATATTCCAGTTTCTTTCAACATTTTTATTATAAGTAAATAACGCAACATGCAAACATTCTTGTGCCTAAATCTTGGTGTACAACTTTCTTATTTTTTGCAAATGCGTTGTGTCCCATAGTCTGAGCATTTCAAGATTCTCATTATAGAATTGCCAGCTCACTCTTGGGAAATATCTCCCTATATTGCTCATCCACCAGTAACATTTACGTGGTGGTCTACTTTCCATTTCTCACCTACACTGTGTATAGATTATCTTTGTTAATTTGATAGAGAAAAAGTATTATATTTGTTTCAATTTTTATTTAGTAATTTTGGTCCCTCAGATGCGTTTGGTTATGAACTATCTGCTTCTCTTTTGTGCAAAGTCTGTTCCAAAGCTGCTCATTCTTCTGTTCCCTAGATATGTTCACATATATATATATATTTTTTTTAAGATTTTATTTATTTGTGAGAGAGAGAATGAGAGACAGAGAGCATGAGAGGGAGGAGGGTCAGAGGGAGAAGCAGACTCCCTGCTGAGCAGGGAGCCCGATGTGGGACTCGATCCCGGGACTCCAGGATCATGACCTGAGCTGAAGGCAGTCGCTTAACCAACTGAGCCACCCAGGCGCCCTCACATATATTTTTCTAATTTGCCATTTGCCTTCTAATTTGTTTATAAAGTTTTGTTGCAAAAATCTTTTCAAGTCTTACAGTCCTAGAGAGTTTCTTCCTTTGTCTTTATACTAAGAAGGGCCTTTCTCTCTTGAAAGGGATACACGTCAACCTATATTTATTCCCTTTGCTGTTCTGTTTGATATTTGTCCTTTATCTCTTTGATCTGTCTCAAGTTTATTTTGCTTTCTGGCTCAGAGTAGGAACTTAGATTTACTTTTTGACAAATGGCTATTTAATTAGCAAGGGCTAAATATTCCTTTCCCTAATGATTTCATTGCCATTTTTAAATTGTGTATTAAAATGCAATACATATTAGGATTGCTTCTTGGATTTCTCTCTGAAGCCTACGGATGAGTTTTTTTTTGTTTGGATGCCAGCACCACACTGGTGTCACTATATCAAAAGATCACAATCACTACTCTTTTGCAAAAATTGGGGTTTGCTTCACATTGGAGTACCTTCTCTGAACACCAGATGGCGGGAGATCACTGGCGTGCTGGGTGGGAGCAACAGAAACACAGCTGGTCAGTGTATGAGGATGCCGTTCAAGAGCGAACGTGAGACTTTCAGAGATGCAGACACCCGTCCTGAATCCCAGGTAGTGGTTGGCTTTTTGCCACTTGCTGGGTGTTGATAGCTTGCCACGCTCCCTTAGCGAGTAAGTGGAGCTGATTTTTGAAACCCGTTTCTGTTGATTCCTTTCCCACTTTGATACATAGCGTATCCTTGGTCGGCGATGTTTGTCCGTTACAGCCTTTAATGTGTTCCCGCAATGGAGCCCTTTCCTCTGGAGATTTCTGTCGTATTTTGTTTTGGGATGCTGTGCTTCCTTACCAGCTTATTAGAAGGTCTTCATACTCTCCCGTTTTATAGAGTCAGTTAAGCTATTCATTATTTCAGGGGGATCCCATCCCAATTCATATCAAGTGCCTTGGACCGAGACCAACATGTTTCTTGTATCTGCTGCATGTAACAAATTGCCTTACACCCAACTGAAGATCGTTGACTTGAACTTAATGTAGCATGTCATCCATTTGGTTGAATGGGGCTTCTCTATAGTGAGTGGTTTTATCAGTTGTTCATTTCTGTATCAGTATAACACGCGCCCTATTGCGTGCTGTGTTTTAAGTAGTTCTGTTTACTTTGTTTCGTTGTGAGGTTGATCTGGTGTGTTCTGCTGCAGGGTATGTGGGTGTTCTATACAGAGAATTAAATTCGAGGGTGTATCAGTGTATTTCTGTACGTCCTGGGATTTACTTGTGATGGAATTGTGGTCTTAGTCCTGTCATGTCATCACACCAACACTAACAACACGCTGAATTTGAGGCAGAGAGCACAGCATGCCAGGGTGAAGGGTGTTATTCCAGAGCCCATCCCCGTGTCAAGGTCACCACAAACCTTAGCAACCCCAAACCACCACGTGCTAGTGCATTCTGGGGATGCAAATTTCCACAAGGCACGCTGTGGCTGGCTTCTCTCTGCCACACGCCGTCAGCCTCTCCGCTGGGAAGACCTGAAGGTTGAGAGTGACTCTCCTGTTGGGAGTGATCATCTGGGGGCTCGAAGGCCCGTTTACACCAAAGTTGGGAACCTGGGATGGCCTGCTGGAGGACAAGGTCTGTTCCACACCGTGAAGCACGGTGCCTCAGGGTTATCACGCTTCTTATATGGCAGCTGAGACTCCTGGGCACGGGGCAGGAGCCTAGCCTTGGAAGGAAGACTGTGTGACTTTCTCCATGCTGCATTGGCTGGAGCCGTCACCCAGATTCGGGGGGACGGGACAGGTGATGCTTTAAAACTGCTCTAGTTATGAAGGCTTTACCCTGCCTTGGATCTGTATCCGAGGCTTGGCTCTGGGAACTCAAGAACTTTCTTCATCTTCAAAACAACAATATAAATAGTGCTATCCCTTCCAGTTTTTGGAGGATTAAATGAGAGCACGCCCGCTGTTAATGTTATTACAAAGCTCCAGTCCTTTGTCTCTTTTCCATGGAGGCTGCTGTCTGTTTCATTAGATTTAAATTGATGCTCAAACAATAGCCTGGGCTGAGGACATTTTTAGGATTTGTATGAAGAGAAGGGAGAATGTTAGGGTATTAATAATGGTGTGTGCTTTGGCAGTGTGCATTTCTGAAGCACCCAGCACTGACCAACATACAGATCTGCTAGGTTGTGTCCTTTGCAGGGACTCTGGGTAGTTACATTCATTGGTCATGTGGTTTACTCTTGTCTTCCTTTTTTCCCTGACCCACTTTATAGTCTCTTTACACGGCTGCATCCTGGTCACTGCCTCCCCTCTCCTTTTTTCTCTCTGTTGTTAGGCCTTTTTCTAACTTTATCTGGGCCCTTCCTTGTTTGATGTTGCAGGGACAGTCATGCATGATGCATGAAGCAGAAGTGCACACCCCTGTGTGCTTTGGATCACCTGATCAACAACACGGGTGCAAACATCTCTCGATGACCCTTTCACCAAAAGCCAATTTGTCCAATAATCTGTTCACCAAATGGCCCATTTACTGATTTACTGAATTCTTCAGTATATTGACAATGTTTTCCTTTAATCCGTATTTATAAACTGGTATGTATAAAGTTATCAGATGAGAACTTTTAAAAACAGCTGAAGGTCGTTGAGTCATATTTGTTAATTGTTTTATGAAGACAGAATGAAAACAGAATTTTAAATATTTAATTTGTCTCAGGCCAAAAAAAAAAAAAAAAAAAAATGGGAGCGACTGGACATGCCATAGTCTAGGCTGCAGAGCCCAGAAAGGGGATGACTGAGGACAGAAAAGGAGAGGATATTAGGGGAAAGACAGCTTGGGGGCAGGGGAAGCCTGGGTGTGGGGTAGGTGGAGCTGAAGGAAGTTTAGGGAGGCCATGGTGCAAGGGGGGAGTCTGAAGGTCCAAGAAGGACCTTACTTCCAACAGCTCTATTATGTTCCATTATTTACTCCATACGGACTTAAAAATAGTAAAAAATAAGTTTTGGTAAAACTGGTAACTTCTGATCATTGCCCACTGTAAGTTAGTCACTGGAAATTGTTTCAGATACTACATTTTGGTAAATTGCTTTACCATTACATTGCAGGGTCCATCCATGGGCAGGTCTTGACCAAAGTGCCATTGGGGTATTATACATGGCAGGCTCCCTTAGAGGAGAGGAGTCCATCATATTCAGGAGAAAACTTCAGGAATAGTTCACCTAAGATGTGCTAAGTGGCAGAACACATAGAGCAAAACACAAAATGGTTGGGTAGGAAACTGTTCTTTTGTGACTGGTAACAAGAGAACAGCTCCAGGAAGCATGCAGCTGCCATTTGCAGAATGATGGGTGAGGGTGATTCTGGGAATAAGCATGTTCCCTTCATTTAATTGTAGTGGATACAATGGGGTTAGGAATTCGGCTAGACTTGAACATAACTGCTATCTTAGGTAATACAAAGTTTGCTCTGCAGAGGAAAAGTTTGTTTCGTCTTTCCCAGGTGGCTGAGGAAGAATGCCCTCTGAATTCCCGTAAACGCCCATTATGGTTTCTGAAGGTCAGTCCAGAATGCAGCACTTGGACAGGACTTGATGTAGAATCTCAGCTTCACGGCTAGGGGGCAGCAGTAGCTGTGCAAAAATCATCACTAGCTGTTTTTCTGGAAATCAGTCCTGGCTCTTATTTAGCCGGCCTCAAAGAAAGTCAGAACTTATGGGTCCCATATAAAAATGGCTCAGGCTTGGTTGTTTTTCTGGCAAGGAGAAAAATTCTAAATATGTGTAATATTGGGAAGACTCTAAGTGTATGCTTATACATAGTTTGATTAGTCACTTATTACTCTTAAGCCGGAGGATAAGAAGGACATCCAATTTATATTTTGCATGTTTCCAAATACTGTTTATACAGAATGAGTTCATCGATGTGTATCTCAGTTTCCCTAAAGACCTGGCAAATAATTATTGGCTTGGATCAACTCTTAAGATCTCCTAACAAGGGGCGCCTGGGTGGCTCAGATGGTTAAGCGTCTGCCTTCGGCTCAGGTCATGATCTCAGGGTCCTGGGATCGAGTCCCGCATCGGGTTCCCTGCTCAGTGCAGAGCCTGCTTCTCCCTCTCCCTCTGCCACTCCCTCTGCTTGTGCTCTTCTGTCTATCTCTCTGTCAAATAAATAAATAAAATCTTTAAAAAAAAAAAAAAATCTCCTAACAAAAGTTATCAGATGTTACAAAATGTGAACTTAATGTAAAAATGTGGAGATAATTTCTTTTCATAAACAAACAACTACTCTGAGAAATGCATTTAATTAGAAAACTTTTCTAGCCTGACAACCTTTCTTTTGAAGAAACTATATGGCTGACATGTTTTTACTTGGCAAATGAGCTTTGCTGATAGCAAATAAGGAGGCTTTTGCCTACAAATATTACTTCTGCATCGATTTTTATTTTGAATTAGGAATGCTAGTTTTTAAAAACCGTATTTTATATATATGCAAATCAGCAAATAAGCTGATTTGTAGAAATATATTTATGGGCACAAAGGGGACTGATATGTTGTTGACTGAAGAAAGCAGGTAAAAATATAATATGAACTGGTTCCTTTTTTTTTTTTTTTTTTAAAGATTTTATTTATTTATTTGATAGAGAGAGACACAGCGAGAGAGGGAACACAAGCAGGGGGAGTGGGAGAGAGAGAAGCAGGCTTCCCGCGGAGCAGGGAGCCTGATGCGGGACTCGATCCCAGGACCCTGGGATCATGACCTGAGCCGAAGGCAGACGCTTAACGACTGAGCCACCCAGGTGCCCCTGAACTGGTTCCTTTTTTAAAATTTTATTTATCAGAGAGAGAGAGAGAGAGTGTGTGGGCACTGGGGGGGGGGGGGTGCAGAGGGAGAGAGAGAATCTCAAGCAGACTCCTTGCTGAGCGCAGAGCCCGATGCGGGGCTCTATCTTACCACCCCGAGATCACAACCTGAGCTGAAACCAAGAGTCAGAAGCTCAACTGACTGAGTCACCCAGGTGCCCTAAAGCTGGTTCCTTTTTGTGAAAAGTGTGTGAGTGTGTGTGTAAAATCTAGGTACATATCACTGTATTACTAGATTGTAGTAATTTTCTTTCTTTTTAGTGCATCTTGAATTTCTGCTGCTATACCGTGGCCGTGAGTTATATTATAAAAAGCAAACAGAAGTTTATAATTAGGGCTTCATTACAGATTTATTTTATTTGCATATTAGATTGATTCTTGAGCCAGTCAGTGTGATATGGTCTGTTCTACTTATCACTTCTGTTGCTTCTGACCATTTTCTCCCCCATAACTCTCTCAGTGCAGTAGTAGATAAATAAAATGCCGAGAGAACAAATATGGTTCTTGATGACTCTCTCCTTATGAGAGATTTGAGTTGTCCTGTGTCCTTCTCACTGAGCTGTCTGTCATTTTCATCAGATTATATTTGCAAAGTGATCTGAAATCCTCAATAAATAACATTAGGACGGTAGGTAGAGTGGTAGCTAGTACTCATGAATACTTAGGGCTATTCAGCTTTTAATACAATCCTTTCTTTCCAGGAAAGCTCAGATTGTTTCAGGGAAATGTTCCCAAACCACCTGGGATCTTGTAAGAAGTATGTAAGGAATTTTCTATTCAATTTCTGCAGAGAAAAGGTGATAGAAATTTCACAACTTTAGAGATGGGAATAGAAGGAACATTACAGAGACAAATTGGTACATGTTATCTTGGATAGGTAAAATAAATGAATATTTAATTAATACTGGATATATTGTTCTGTACTCACCCCTTTTTAAATTAATTGAGTAGTAATACTAAAAATAATAGCAATTGCTGTGGGACTTTCTCAGTAAATGGCTGGAGTCTATTACTGAAGTATATTGGTTCATTCAGTTCTCGAGATAACCCTAAGAAGTTGTATTTTTTTTTTAAGATTTTATTTATTTATTTGAGAGAGAGAGAGAGCATGAGCAGAGGGGAGGGGAAGAGGCAGAAGCAGACCTCAGCTCTTAGCAGGGATCCCGATGTGGGGCTTGATCCCAGGACACTGGGATCATGACCTGAGCCACCTTAGCTGACTGAGCCACCCACGCACCTGAGGTTGGTATATTTTTTATAAACAGGTGAAGATAGTAAGGCATAAGGAAGTGGAATTTTACTAAAGGGAAGTTATGAAAAGGAAACTATGGGATTTTCATCCCCATGCCATCTTATTTCAAATGTCATCCATTCATTGATCACGTATTTTTAATACCTATATCATGCACATTAGGCAAGTTTTGGGCATACATCTTACTTTCTAGAGCTTTGATTTGGTGGAATCTAATATTATGTTCATAGATGCTCCTAGTAAAATGATTTTTATGTTGAAATAATTTTCTGAAATACAGGGTAGAAAAGTTTTGAGCTGTTGGTATTGTTGTTATCTGAACGTTGTTCTTAGCAGAGGTCAGTACTCTGCTCTACACCGAAATTCCAAAGAAGGAAGTAGTAAACAGCTTCTCCCAGTGGGTTTTGATGTCCTAACCCTTTCAGTCCATGGAGCATCCCTCCAGGTGAGGTTCTATGGAGCATGGTCGGTGAAGCCCAGATTGCCTCCTCTTTGGTCCGGGTGCAGCTTCTTGCTTGGCCCCCAGCTCCCTTAGGGTGGCCTTATCTCAACCACAAGCTTTTCTTGCTTTCGTCAGTTTCTTCTGCCTCCTACATTGTAAGTGAATGCCAGATTTATATTTCTAAAACTAGGCTCTGATCATTTTTACTCTCCTGTTCATACTTAAACCTGACTTTGCTTCCCTCCTCACGCTGAAACAATTCCAGATGGACGAAGGACTTACGTGTAATAAATGAAAAACTACAAGATCAGTGGAAGGAAACATAGCTGAGCCAATTTAAAATTCTATAGTAAGAAAATTTCTTCTGGGCAGAATGTCAAACTACAAAGCCATAAATAAAACTTTGGTAAATTTGACTAAATAAAAACAAAACAAAAAAAACTTATTGCAAGAAATAGCTTAAGCATAAACAAATTATGACAAGATTTATAGCCAATGGCTGATTCCATAATTAAAGACTCATTCAAATCCTGAAGCAAATAACCATGAGATCTTAGGAAAATGGGCAAATGATATGATGTGAATTTCCCTGACAAAGAAATACAAACGTAGGTCACTAAAATACGAAAGATCCTAAGCTTTACTCAAAATGTCAAAATTAGAGAAAAATAGAGATTCCATTTTTCCACCTGCTGTTCTTTTAGAGTAAAGGCATATAACATCCAATTTTGGGGAGCATGCAAAGAAACAAGTACAAAACATATACTCTTGGTGGGAATGTAAATTTGACAAACTTTGGAAGAACAGTGTGACAGTGTGTATCCAGACCAGAAAAGGTTTGGATATTCATGTGCCCAGCAGTTCTAAAGTTAAAAATTCCCTCTGAATATACTCATGCACTCCAAGAGAGTCATACAAGAAGACTTATTATAGTATTGTTTGCACTGGTAAAAAAAAAAAAAAAAAAAAAAAAAAAAAAAATTGGAAGTGATGTAAATACCCATTATTTGGTGGCTGGTTACATAAGTAATGATAATTTATGCAGTGGATTATAAAAAACAAACAAACAAACAAAAAACCCTGGTGAAACTGTATTGTTTTAATTGTGAAAGCATGAAGTCCAAGGCATGTAAGATGATTACATTCGAGTTAAAATCATTTCTTGTATTTTTTTTTCCTTTAATAAACCTATGAAACCAGCCCATTTGAAGAATGGGAATGAGGAAAATCTGAGCGAGTAGAGACTGTCCTTGTCATTTCATACCTTCCCGAGACCAGTGCATATTTTATATGTGTGTTAAGAAATTTAAAAAGAAAAAGAACAGAAAACACAAAACTACCCTATGTTTCTTACAGAACAAAATTAAACTCCTTATTTTGTTACTTTAAAGCACTTTGGCCTCTGACTCAAACCTGCCTTTTAAACTTTATTTCTCATTATATTTTTTCCACTTATTTTTCCAGATCGATTGAAATGCTTGCTTGGCACCACACGGATCTTGTCATTTTGGTCTCCTCCCTGCTCCCCCAGCTTCAGTGCTAGTGGCCCCTGCTAAAGAGACCTCAGTCCTTCCCCGCGTGTTCGAGTCCCCCCGTATCTCAACCAGGACCTCCTCTTTCAACCTCCACGGACACCCCAGCTGGAGCTAATCTTTCCCACCTGTGAGCTAGAATCACCCCCGAGTTCAGTTCTGTTTCGACACTCACCTCTTGGGCCTTACGTTGTATTTCTGGTATGTCTGCCACCCACCAGGTGCAGGAGACTGGACTGAAGCAGGCTCTGGGACTGATTGACCTTGGTGACCCCCCCCCCATCGTGCCTAGCACCGAGCCGGGCTCTGAAGTCAGCCGTTAGCGTTTGTGGCATGTGAGCTGTGTCAGCAGGCCTGACAGACCACCGTGTCATTAAGCAAGAGCAGAAGTAAGGATGGCCACACATTGTGGTCACGAGTATAAATCGGTGTAGCATTTTTTGGAGGACCAGCGAACGGCTGTCAGTCGAACCCTTGTGTGTTTGGAGGGCAGCATGGAACTCAGGCCCTGGATGCTTAACACCTTGCTCTCCTAAATCCGAGGTTGTGTGGGACCCCCATCGGGTCCACATGGCAGAACTGGGGGCCACGCCAGGACGCGGGCGCCCGTCTGGCCTCGTAGCTTTTTCTTCTCCTCCCAGAGTGCCACGCTCCCTCTTTCTCCCAAAGAGCCTCATTGTTTGTGAAGCTCCCAGTGAAAAAGGTGAAAGTCCACCCATTCAGGTGTCATCTCATCATTTGTATAATCGGGGAGTTGCATTCCTGAGCCGCCGACCCCTTTTCAGAACCTGCCTAGTTGAGATGTCACTTCCCTGACAGTGAGGCACTTAGGCTCCGAGAGAAAAATCACAATGTGCTCCCCCCCTTGCTCAAATTTTCCCTAACAATTAACGCCACACTAACTTGACACCCTCTTTCCTTGTTTGGCTTTGTAAACCCTGGTCCCCTTTTCTATTAATTCCAGACATTAATATTTTCTTTCACGCAACTGACGCCATTCACCCGTGAAACCGTTTGAACATTATGTAGCTGTCAGGATGCCTGGGGATTACCCAGGATGCTTTGCCTATGAGAAAGTGACACTACCGAGGCCCGGTTTTGAGATGTTTATTTTGAGAGCACGCTGACAAGCATGAAGGCCCGATCCCAGAGTGGCAATTTCATTTAATTAAAGGCCTCTTTTTATTATAGTTTTCCCCCCGCTTTTTTTTTTTTTTTTATATATATATATATATATCAGAATGACGGTTAAAGTCTGGCTTGCCAGAGGTGTTCTCCATGTACTATAAAGGGGAATGGGGGGGGGGGGCAGAAGATTGCTCACTCACTAGTGACTAGGCCACTGAATGGCTGTGAATGCATTCCTTTTTACTGTCCTGTTCAGAGCTGCCAGTGAAAACTGGGCGTGTGTGTGTGTGTGTGTGTGTGTGTCCCAGTCTTTAAAACAGACTGCCGGGGGCTTCCGTCCCTGGGTTGCCAAACTTAAAATGCGAGAGTCGAATACGTGTGTTTGTATGCGTGTGGTTTCATTTCTCCGTCTCAGAGTTGGAAGTCTTGCAATACCGGAAGGCTACCACCCAGATTATACCTTGGGTAATCTATGAAGGCTTCTAAACAATGTATATTATCTTGCTTTCTAGGGAAATCTCTTTCTGTTGGAATAATTGGGGAGGTATTGCATTTGTGTTCAGTCATTTTTAATATGGCAGCTAAATAGAAACCACCCCCCCCCCCCCCAAAAAAAGGAGCTAATGAAAATAAAAGCCTAAGGTAATGAAGGACAGGTATTAATGATTTGGTAAAAGTTCGCAACAGAGTAGCATAATTAATTTTTGAGATAATATCTTCGACTCTTTTGGCTTGACTTTAAAGCAGGAATTCATGTCCATAAATATATGGGACCTGTGTTGGGCACCGTCCGCGGCACCTGGGATATGTATCAGGGAATATAGGTTGGTCTTTGTGCACTTATTCATGATTGTCTGTTTCGCGGTCAATTATAATATCCTAACTCCTCAAATTAGATTTTTTTCTTTCTTTGTGGCATTATCAGCTGGCCTCCAGTTCTCCCCTCACTGATGGTGCCTTCTTTCTTCACCATTCACTGGGTATTAATTCACAAGTATGTCCCAAGTATGATGGCGTACTTACAGCCATGCGACAGACATGCACAACACAGAATTCACGGTTTATGTTTACGGCCTCCCCCCCACCCCACCCCAAACTGATCTGGAAGTGGGGAGGAGGGTTCGTCATCAGCCCTTCTTTCTGCTTTGGATAGCGTAGCTGGAGGGACATTATTCTTTCTTTTTGGCGTCTGTTTCAAAGCTCCCTGGGAGGAGCTGGGCGGGTCAGGGGTGTCGGCCCTGAGGCCAGCTGAGGGCCTGGCTGGTGTGGGTGGCGTTCAGCCGGCCAGGGCGAGACAATGTTCTCTGGCTTTCCTGCAGGTGCAGCAGACAGCAAAGAATGGCAACTTTGTCAGTTTAATCTGTATGCCCCCAGTTCTTGTCTTCGTCCTGTGGCCCCATCTTTTGAACCAGTGGTTTCAGAGATTGATTTATTTATTATGATTATATTCGAAAGTACAGAGTTCTGTTGAGTCAGCCATCTGGCCAAGTGTTTGAAAATGGTTTCTTTCCCTTTTCACGGACTTGCTGCCCTTCTTGGGAGGGGTGGGTTTCTCCCAGGACTCCTGACACCGTCGGCTGGTGCCGGTGGATTTTGTTTCTGGAATTTTTGTGGGTAGTATAGTGATGACATACCCAGAAGGAAACCAAACAGAAAAAGCTCAAGGAGCCCATTTGTATTCTACCACGAAAGGCAAAGAAGAATCAGTCATTTACCCCAAATTGTTTCATTTTTCTCTCCTCTCCACCTCTGGGGCCTTCAATCCCTGCACAGGGAGACATTTGTCCTGGGTGTGCTCAGTGAAATTCTTTGAGCCAGGGCAGTGTGGAAAGAATCTTTACTTAATGGAGATCCTGGGCTTTAACATATATTTTTAAAACCTGTCTTGCTCTCTTTTCTTTTCTTTTAAAGGCACAAGCGATCCCTATGTGAAATTTAAGCTGAATGGGAAGACGCTGTACAAAAGTAAAGTCATATATAAGAACTTGAACCCAGTTTGGGATGAGATAGTTGTACTTCCAATTCAAAGCCTTGATCAAAAGCTCCGTGTGAAGGTAATCACAGATGGCTTTCAAATCTGCTCTTTGGTTTAAAACGTTGATTTCTCAGCAATCTTTGCCCCCTTAAAAAGACAATGTCCCCAAATTCTTTTATTATTATTAAGCTCTGGGTGAAAAATATTAGTGTGGAAGGGATTATTTAAACCCTTTGTTGAAACTGTATGTTTTTCTCAGATCAGTGGTATATACTCCACAGAAAATCAGAGTGAAAATAATATCTTCATTGATTGTATTTAAACTTACTGCACATGGAAGAATTATTACAGCCGGTGTAGTGGCGACAAGTAGGGAAGCCTTTCTCATTAGGAATAACTTTATACTTAATAGAGCTTTAAGCTACTGGTTGTAAGCATCAGTTGCTCTAACATCTGGGTTAAAACTGCATGAGTTGAGTGCAGGATGGGATTGCTATAGAATATTTAGCAAATTTCTATTTAATTGGCAGATCTGCTCACCGTGGAAAATACTAAATTTTAATGAGAGACCATTTAAACTACAGAGAGCGGTCCATTGTGCATTAACATTTTAATGCATATGAATACTGCCTTAAGAGTATTTTCTGCTGTTGTTTTGGCTGTGGTAGGCAAAATGGGCAAGTCTGAATAATCTTTGTTCTCACCATCGGCTTGGCCTAATTCCTCCTTAACTGTACTATGCAAATTATTTTTTAGACCTAGGAGACTGAATTCAAAATTCCCAGCCTATTGCATTTATTAATAGTTTGATAAATGCAGTTGGTTTACCTTATTAATGTGTTACTGGCCTCTTCCCTCTTTGTAGGTGTATGATCGAGATTTAACTACATCTGATTTCATGGGTTCTGCATTTGTCATTCTCAGAGATCTTGAGCTTAACAGGTACTGTATTTTTACCTTCTAATTGTAATTTTGAAGTTTAGAGGGAACTCAAGATAACGTTAAATGACATTTGTTTAGATTAAATGACAAAAAAAAATCTGAATAAATGAAAGCGTGCTTTAAAATGTGAATTTTTCTATGATTTTAGCTCTTCTCTCCCAAACCTATGAGTCGGATATTAAATCTTCCACAGTGTGTTCTGAAATGTGTATTGGATTTTGAACTGTTAATATTCAGGTTCATTAACCTACCTAACCTAAAAATAAAACAAGTATTTAAATTTTATTTGGGCAGTAAGAGAAAAGAATCCATTAACCAACTGTTGAATTAGGCAATGCCAAACAGTTCCCCTACTCTGAAGATGGTTGGGTTATTTTTACTGAATTTGGTGCTTTTTAAAACTCGTGTCTCACTCCTATGCAGAGGTAGGAGACTTTTTCTGTAAGCTCTCGATGCATTATAAGACTATCTAGTACTGCCCATAAGTGCTAATGTTATTTGTTGCATTTTGCTTGTAGAACGACTGAACATATTTTAAAATTGGAAGACCCAAACAGTTTAGAAGAGGATATGGGGGTGATTGTATTAAATTTGAGCCTAGTAGTAAAATACGGTGATTTCAAGAGACACGTAAGTATGACCCTTTGTTCTTTTCAAAATTCTTCACTGCAATTGTCCTTTGATAACTGGGTTACCAGATGGCTGGCATTTTTTGTAATTATTTTTGGAGGGAAACAAACAATTGTATCAAGATGTAGAGTACGTATCTGTGGTTCTATGCATCCTTTCTTTTGGAACTCTGGAAAGAAAATTCTTTAAGGAATGATCTCTACTTTGGCTAGGGATGTGGATGTTGCTATTATTAAAATGCATATGCTTTTCCTAAGTGGTAAGGTTTCCATTAATTATTTTCTTAAGTACTGGATGACTTAGACATTATTAAGTTATGCAAAGCAGTTCCTGGGATTTAATTATTACATTGTAAATTATTAAGGTGATCAAATACATATTTGTAGCATTCCAGTTTGTTTTCTTTTAGCTATCACATTTTCTGTTGAGAGTACTTTCGGGAAGATATAAATTTTTATATCCTCTGATCTATTATTACATGGATGTTTCTAGTTAATGCATGGCCTATTGAAGATCTCTCTAACACCAGCAAAGCATTGGATTTTATGACGATTTGACTGGGACTGTGTTCTTATGAGCAAATATGTGACTACATATCATAATCTAATTTTATATGCAGGGGTCAGACCTTATAATTCCAAGAATTAAAATAAGAACAAAAAGCATCTTTGATAATAACTTATTTGAAAGGTGTTTCAAAAGCCAACTAAAATACCGACTTGGAAAAGGACTAGAATATGTTCAAATTTAAGCATGTTTAGACTCTGGTATGAAAATCTGAAGCCTGTTTGTAAATTAGGCCTCTAGGAGTACTTCTCGAATTGAGTCAGTGGGGTCGATGAGGAGAATATTCTTCATTTTGCTATCACCTTTGCTTTTAGTTGTAATTTATTTTCATGGTGAAAATCAAGACTAATTTACTAGTAAACTCACAGAAAATAAAAGAAAGGAATAGCAAAGCTGTACAGTGATTTTTCAGTTGCCAGAAAGTCAACTCAATCGTTGCTATTTTTAATTTGAATTCTTTACTTATGAGCATTTACTTGACAGTAACTGGGAAGAAACCTTCCCATTTATTAATTTTTTTAAAGAAATAGTCCTTTTGAAACTGGAAACCTTAATAAAGCTGATGTTGTGATGTTAAAGTATCTTAAATTGATGTTGAAAATAAACTTTGTTTTTTTTTCCCTATCCAACATAGTGAAGGAAGGTTTTCTTTTGCTTCTCTCAGCCTTGACAGTATTGCTGTTAGGTTCAGTGTCAGTGTGTGTAGTAGGTGATTGGTTCCTTGATCTGGACGCCACGCTGAAATAACATGCAATGTAAATAAGTATCATTGGCCCCATCATTGAGCAATTGCTGGCTAATATGTTCTGAAAATTTTCTTACATATTTAAGTGGGGCTTGGAAAGTTGGATAATTTCTCATGAAGATAGCTGCCTATGTATTCCTGTTGTGAATGTTTCTCTAGTATATTGGATTATGTCTAGCGGTCATAGGGCCCTTAAAATGTATTTAAATATTGCCAAAATTTGGAGTAATGCCATTTTAGTTAAAATATATTTCAGATTGCAGAGATATTAATACTAGATGCTGCCTGAATTTGCTTTTGTAAAGAAAAACTTTTCAGAATCCTGAAAGGAGCCACACTTGTCATCTTACTGAGTTTGGCCCTTTTTTCCTTTGACCCCTCCTCACCCCCACCTCTTTTCAAGAGTTTGCCAGACTGTGTATCTGCCTGCTTCTGCACTTTCTCGTTTTCTTTGTTCTTTGCTTGTCTGATAGAGGTCTAGGGTACAATATATTTCTTGTACATATATTTTATGGGGCATTATAATATAGAGAACCCTGCTCTCATTTGTTTTGATCAGTAGTTTTAGTTTTCTGTTTATGTACTTGATCAAAGTATCCCCAAGCAAGGAATCATCTATCCCGGGCCGTGTGTGGTTATTCAACTTACACAGTGCGTGTGGGGGGCCTTTGGGGATATCAGAAAACATTTGTTCTTTTCACTAAGTGAATATTTAAAGACATCCTTATGTGGGGTTTTTAAATGGCGATAACTAACACTCAAGACTGGAAAGTTAAGAGATCATTCGATTGGGAATCACTTGTTTGTAAATTTCCATCCTGGCAGTCTTTGTCACTTGAGAACCAGACTGACAAAAATCTGAACACAAGCAGAATGTCAGTGAACTCACCCTTACGTCCAGGGATTGAAGTGTATATAGACATGGTAGAGTCGGAAGGCGGGTGCTGGGTGGAAGGCTGACAAACCCACCATCTGTTTCTCTTTCTTGGGTTGTAGTTGGAATTGTGGGCTCGGTCATCAGACGGCCTGGATTTGAATCCCAGCTCTGCTACTTTCATGCTTTGAGAAGTTAAGTGGACTTCTCAGTGTGATCAGGTCACATTCACAGAGTTACTTAACCTCTCTCAACTACAATTTTCTCACGTGTGAAATGGAGATTAAAAAAGTGTTTTACAGGATTGTGAAGATGGAGATTATCAAATATAGTGTTTGGCATGGGGTAGGCTGTCAATATATGGTAGCTCTTAGTAGTGTAGTAAGCAGACAGGGATATTTATTTTCCATTAATTTCCTTATCTATTTTGTTTATCTTTTATGATTGTTAAAAAAAAAATGAGTCATATGTCAGAGAGCCCTAAATAGACAGGTGTACCTCTAAGATGGTAATTAATTTTGGTGGTTGTTTGGGTGAAAATATTTGTCAGTATGATGTTGGGAAAATAGAAAAAGAACTGATTTTAATACCCAGGTTGTAACTTCTATAACTCCCCAGCACATGCTAAATGTTGGAGCTCACAGTTTCACCAGGGGAGGTGTTTTTAATAAAGAGTATGTTCAAGTCATTTCTGTACAGTGTTTTAGTTGCTGGTCACTGGAATGTAAGTGCATTTTCCCCAAAGACTGTTTATTTTCTGGTTTCTAATTGATTGCGAAGACGTATTGGCAAAGTGGATAGGTCATTTGCCTAAAGGTATTTTTTCCTTAAGCATAATAGTAAATGTGGTCTGCTCGATTAGATTCATAATTGCGCTGTAATCTCCCAAATTTATCCAAGTTTTAACAACCAGTTAGCTGGTTAACCAGCCAGAGTAGAGCTTCACAGTCCTGGACGGTGACAGGGGTAATGAGAGGATTTTGCTAGGAAAGAATTTTAATTGTAGACGAAATTCAGCAGTCTTAGCATGACAAATGAGAGATTAGAAGAGAACAGTGGTGAAGTTACTTACTGTTCAGAAAATTTGTTCTTCCCTCCCTTGGTGCTGTATTAGCCTATTTTTCTTAATTGTTCAGGAACAGCTCGGATTTTTTCCTCCTGTTATCTTAAAGATTGAGATTTGATCATTGGGGGTAAATGGAATGATTTTTTTTTTTTTTTAGTATCTAAAAGCATGGAAGCCTAAGCATGCACTAACATTGTCCATGAACTTCTTAAATATTTTTAGAATACTATCTAAATACTTCAAGTAGGAGAAATCTGCCTTTGCAATTTGCTTTTAGACATGAAATTATAGAGCTTTAAGGCAATTAAAAGCATTTTAAGGGTCAAGAGCCTTCTCATACTAAGAACTGGTACTTCTAAAGATTGAGCAGTATTCACATTTCCTGTCTTCTTCTTATTGAATACTAGGAAAAAATGATGTCACACAACCACAGAAATGTGATTTTTCTGTTTCCATTTTCTTGCTCAAATGTGTTTTCTCTGTAACCTCAGAACTTGGGTGTTAGTTGTTTGAATAGAGTGTGCGCCATCTGACTAATAATGGAATTATGTTATTAATGATTCTATTTCTCTCTTTCCTTTTGCCATTTTTCACCATCCAATGGGCTCAATCTCCAGCGTTGGTCAAATCGGAAACGATTGAGTACCAGCAAGGTAAATATACTTGTCTTTTTCTTTATGTCATTTGGGGAAAAGTTCATCTTTGTTGCAAACACAGATGTGCACTTGATTGGTATTATCCAACCTTTATACATAGTAACAGCATTCTCTTCTTCTCACTGTTGCTGCAAATAAGAAGGAAACAACCTCCCTTTTAAATTTCATTTAATTAAGGGCATAGCCAGATGTTGGAACTTATACATGTTTTCGTGGTGACATTTTATATGTACCAGGCATGTTAGAATGTTACACTTCATTAAGCCTGGATTATTTGGAGTTTAGTGCTTTTAGAATTCGTCCTTTAGGAAGTTATATACCACTAGATGGAAACTAGCTTTGGTGTTGTAGGGGCAATGAAAAGATTAATGGAGAGGAGTATGTGGTATATTTTACAAATCTCTCTTCTATTAGTCTTATTTTACCATTTGTTACCTTTGTTGCGGAGAGTTTTCTTGAAAGATTTCTTCATGAAGTACCAGTGATTTTTTTTTTTTTTTTTTTTACATTGCTAGTATCTTTTTAAGCAATTATAAACTGTTGTCCAATTTGTAAAAGCTCTCTGTGTACAAGGTAAGAAAGCATTGTTAATCTGTCTGGTTATTAAATTAGTACGTCGTGAGTGACTACATGTCAAAATTGGTGGGAACATGAACAAAACCAAAAAAGTATTCATACCTTAGTTTCACTGCTCTGCTACTTTTTAAAGAGAAAGAACCAACATGGAGGTTACCGTGATGTGTGTGTGTGTGTGTGTGTGTGTGTGTGTGTGTGTGTATTTGGCAGATATCCCTGCAGTCCTTGTATATACATTGACACACACACTTAAATGCACAGATGCATGCCCACTCTCATTTCTAACCTCATGGTACTTCAGGTGTTTACTTCTCTGTAAAATAAGGCAATTGAAACAAAGGCTTTGTGAGTTTGTAAAAGTGTGTGTTTGTGTGTGTGTGTGTGTGTGTGTGTGTGAAAGAGAGAGAGAGACAGAATTGTCCCCTGACTAGCACTAGTCATTTGGGAAGAAAGACAAACTTTCCAAACCTTTTTTAAAATCCAAAGGAATCAAAGCCCAGCTCTTAATAAAATGTATATCCTTTGCATTTTATATACTCTAAAAATGACGACAATAAGTTGTTTTATTAACCAGTTCACTTGGTTTACAAGACTGATTTTTGTGGGGTTTTTTTTGGTTTTGTTTTTTTTTTAGAAATAAAATTTAGAGAACATTAATAACGTGAAGCTGTCTCAAAAATTCCTCCAACTTTTGTCTTATTCCTTTATAGTCACTAGAGGGTAGAAGAACATCATTTCTTGCCACAGAAGGGAGCCCCGCTCTTGCTCTCCCATATTAAGAGCTTCTGTAACCATCTGAAGCAGTAAAGTTTCCCGGCATGCTTTGGACAAGCCTGACAAAGCAGTATTTTCTCGTTTATTGATTCTACTGCTGCACTAAAACACTGGTACCGTACATCAATAACCATCTTTAGTTAGGGAGCTCCGGCCTGTGGAAGAGCTCTGGCAGTTTGTGGGAGAACATAAAGGCTAGAAAGAAAAATTGTGAGCTTGGGGAATATTGGAGTCTAGGGAGGACAGGAGAGGTTATGGGAGAATGACCAAAGGAATGAGGAGGGAGAGAAGAAATGTTGACGGCCTGGATAAAGATATCACAAATACGAAAGGCGCAGAGGATCCTGGAGAGCAGTATTTATATCTGTACTGCAGACTTGTGTCTTACCACCGAGCTGCTGTGTTCTTTTTTCCCCTCTTGCGGTCATTTCCAGAATTTTGACTTCAGTGTGCTGGGCTCAGAGACTTAATAAATGCCCAGACTTGGGGCCTGTGTTTAATAAAACCTTCAATGAGTAGAGCTCATTGAATGCCACTCATGATCTTACATGAGAGATGCAGTTTATATGTTGGTGAAGAATTTCAGTTGTTAGGTTGACTTTTTGCTACTTAGAGTTGGCAGTTTTTGCGGAGGAAGTGAGGGAGCTTCTAATTTGACTTATGAAAATGAGTCCCATGGAAAATCTGTAGGCGCGATGATTAACCCTCCGTAAAAGTAGTTAAAATACCCTGATCGACCTGTCTTGGTATTTTTTAAACTGTAAGCTTCTTTTTTTTTTTTTAAGGCTTTCCATATTATATTTAAAAATGAGGCAACAGAAGTTTGACATAGAGAAGATTACTACGCTATGAGTATCTAAAATTTTACTAGTCCTAAGTAATATATTCTCTGTAAAATGTCATTGACTTTTTCACCTCAATCTTAGTCTTTTAATGGCTTAACTTTATTTGGGTAATTGCCTCTTAAACCCCATAAGTTTATAATTTTGCACCATCCAAAGGGGCCCAGAATGGCAGACTCTCTTCTAAAGTGTTTTCTTACTCCATTGACCTTGACCGTAATGTAGTAAATACGTAGAGATTGCCTTTAAAAAAAGTAGGTTTTGGTTTCACCCAGAGCCTCTGTTTACCTTCTGATGAGCATTTTAACATGAGAATTGAGAACTTGATTTAACAGGGCCTGAATCAGATAAATAGCTCTTTTTAGCTATTTATTATACATAATCTTTTCTGTGAGTAGACCTGTTTCCAAATCTTACTCTCTTTCTAATGCATTTAACACTTAGAGAAAATTAACAGCAGTGGCTTCTCTAATATCAGATAGTTTAATGGGGAAAAAAAAAAAACCCGACAATGATAAAAGATGGAATTGAGAAATCACTGATTGTATTTAGAAATCTGCACCCACACCCACACCCTTCCCCTGTGCTTTCTTTGGGTCTTTGCTGGTCCTGTGGCTGATCACAATTCCCCTTTCCTAGAATTTCCTTTATTGTACATGCATTTGTCCTGCGATAAATAACGATTTTTTACATAGCCCCTCTTTTGACCACTGGTTTATACTGGGTATACCAGTAATCCGAAGTAAGAGACTTGACCTGTACCAACTCTATGAAATTAGTTGACTAGTGGTGCCAGTCTTTGGGCTCTTCAGCTTCATATTCTTCTATCTTTGTTCCTGTCTGTTATTACAGAGGCTGATAACCACAGGATATGTTTTCTAGGTTCCCCTGTCAGGTGGTCTCCAGCTGGCTTTATACCATGAGAGGAATTGGTAGGATACTACCGGGTAGGAAAATTTCTAGGGTATATCTCCCTTTTCCCTCTGTTTCATGTGGTGTCTGGACATGGACAGTATTTTGCATTTTCCCTTAGACCTGCCATGGTTTCAGCTTCTACCAGGTGAGTCTGACCCTAGTCCAGGGCTTGCAAAACCTCGCCCAAGGGCACAAATCCAGCCCTATGTCTGCGTTTGCAAGTAATGTTGCAACACAGCGGTACCCATCTGGGTAAGCATTGTCTCTACCTGGCAGCTGCAGAGTACTGTAGTTGGGGCAGAGACCTAACAGCCTGAAGCCTGAATACTTACTCTCTGGACTTTGGCAGGGAAAATTTGAACTACCCCCCCCCCCCCCGCTCCAGCCCCAGAGTGTTAGGGAGGGCTTCATTCTGTTGCCTACCTTAGGTTTTCTTAGCCCTGTCTGTTTGGTCTCTCAAGCATCCTATACCTGTGAGACCAGTTCTCTGCATTATATCCCCTCTATTTTCAGTACCCATTGTGGTTCTCTTTTCCCGTATATTCTGATGCAACCTATAGGGGCTAAGCCTTTGCTATTGGCTTTTTTTGGATACTTTTAAAGTTGCCATTACTTTGTAAGAATCATGAATCACAGGATAAGTATTCTGCATGAATTTGGGTTATACCCTCTCTGTTTTCCTTTGAGTTTATTCCTTTTGCTCTATCTGTCCCTCTGTTTCTGTCTGACATCTAAGACTTATGGAAAGCAGTCTATAAATCTATAGAACTATCTCTATAGCTATCCATATATCTAATCTCATCTACCTAATTTATTTGTCTATATATCTGTCTGTATCTTTTTAACCTAATTTATTGTCTGTCTATATGTCTGTCTGTCTATCTATCTATCATCTGTCTCGAATTCGTACTGCATGGGCCCAAAGCTGAATCTCTTAACCCCGATGTCTCTGCTGCCTTATTATGAAGTCTAGGTCAGCATTACCCTGGGCAGAAAGACCTCTAGGGGCTTTCCTCATTTCTGGGGGTCTCAGTCATGTTCAGGTAAGGCCATGAATCTGTTGGCACTCTCCAATCTCATGTGCTCTCCGGACCAGAAAAGCAGAGCCACTGCCTCGCGAAAGTTTTCATCAAATGTTTCCTCTCAATGATATAAGAGTCCACTTTGGCCCAAATCCTGTCACTGAGCACATACTAGCTTGGCCAGAATACTGTCCTGAGGATTCAGAGATGAACTGGACTTGGCCATTGTGATTGCTGAGTCAGTGGGAGACAAGAGAGTAGGGAGGTAGGAGTATTTGGAGGACATGGTTAGACCCTAAGCTAGCCTTGCAGGTGGGCTGAAAGCTGGGGACAGAGAAAGACTGCAGTGAATCTTCCCAAATGAGAGGGAGGAAGAAGTGAATTGAGATACAACCATATAAAATAATGTCGTCCATGGCAAGTGCTCCAAAGCATTTATTATCAGGCTTCAACCAATTGGGTTTTCAAAGTGGAGCCCCTGGGACCAGCAGCATCAGCATCACCTGGAAATTGTTAGAAATGTGAATTCGTGACCCACCCCACCATCCCAACATTTCGGACCTCTTGAATTGATCTCTGTGGTTGGAGCTCAGCAATCTTTTAGCAAGCCTTGCAGGTGATTCTGAAGCAGGTTCAAGTTTGAGAACCGCTGGTGTGGACTTGGGTCTGTGCTGGGGTGTTCGAAGAGCAGGAGACAAAGCTAGAAGCTAGAAGACAAAGCTGCTAAGTCTTAGGTAGTGGTGGGATTAGGATGAAGCGAGAGCAGTGTCCAGAGCGCAAAACATCCTACAGGTGCTCAGGGGCCAGCCCTGCCCATTGCAGAAGCCTGAGAGTGAGTACTTTGCTTGCTCCACTGTATAGGGAGGTAGGGCAGGTCCTGGATAGGGATGCCCTTGAAGTACTGTACCTGAAGGAGAGACATAGAAACGTGCAACACAGAAGGGAATCCAGAAATACTGCATACTGGGTGTTACTACATATGAGCACAGCATTTAACTTTGAACTTCTAGGGGTTAGGGTGAAAAAGAAAATCTTGTTGAATCATGTAGCCTTCATTTTTTTTCTTTTTTTTTTTGCATTTTAGGTTTTAAGGATAGGAAATGTGTTAGAAGTGTTTTCCTGGTCTGAATCCCTGAGAAATGGGTATTTATAAACTGTATCGCATTTTTAAAATATCTTCCATCGTTTATTTCGGAGTGCAAAAACTGAGCAGTGGCATTTTTTCACAATGAAAAAAAATGTTAAATTTTGTATAAAACTTTTCTAGCTAATGTGTGTGTACAACCTGCAGGTTATTCATTATCCTTGGGACTATAATCCAGTTCTCATGTACAACTATAAATCTCATGGTCCATGTCCATGTCCTTGTGGGAAATTTAAAAGGCTTTCTTTATATCCTTACGCAAAGATTTTTTTTGTGTGTGTGGTTCTAAGAGAATTTATGCCTACAGGATCCTCTTTGGATGATATAAGAAGCTGCCAGGAGCTTCTCTGGGAGCCTGTTGCATGAATGTATGGATCTTCTCATGTCATGCTATAAAAGCTGTTGACAATGAACAGTTGTTTTACATGTGAAGAAAAAAAAAAAAAAAAAGCTTGGAGTATTTCAGGGAAACCTTTTATAGACTGAATGTTCTCCCTTAGCTTTTCTAAGCAATGCCAACAGAGTTGAATCTTGTTTTGTTGTTCGTTTAGCTTACAAAGTTAGTTAATTTTTTTCCATGCATTTGTTTCCACTGACACCTCCTTTCTCATAAAGACCTAGGAAAACTAACTCATGAGAGTCAAAATAGGACGCGTTGGTGGCGTTAGAATCCCTATTTTCATATTCCTGTAACTGAGATCATAGAGAAAGTACCCAACACAGTATTTGGCACCTAGTAAGTATTCCTTCCTAGAAAAATCTTGTGAACATATTTTCCCGCTGCCCCTCTTTTTCATTCCTGTCTTTTAAAAATTTGGTTGGTATTTTGTCCCACCCAAGGGAGGGCTTTGGATAATCGTCCTGTGGTGTTGGTCAGCATGGTCTGTTCTGGAGTGTGGCCTAGATGACTTTTGATGACTATAGGCTGTGACCCCAGCTCCTGAACTGCATCCTACTCCTTTCAAGATCTTTCTTTACTCCTAACCCCTCTGCCATTCTTCCTGGCCCACAACAGAGAGGAGGCACCTTGCTGACATGTGTGTCATTTCTGGGTTGTCTTCTGCATCGTGCCAAGAGACTGGAGTCCACATCACCATCTCCCCAGCATGCCACTTGGCTGGAATCCTACAATAAGGCATGTGGCCAAACCGTAATCCATTTTATATGTCCCAGGAATGATAGTCGTTCACTGTTTTGAGAGTCTGTGCCTAGATCACAAACTTGTGAAGATTCTCCACAGTTCTTACCTTCAGTTTTGCTCTCTTTTTTTTTTTAAGATTTTATTTTGTTTATTTGAGAGAGAGAATGAAATAGAGAGAGCATGAGGGGGGGAGGGTCAGAGGGAGAAGCAGACCCCCCGCTGAGCAGGGAGCCCGATGCGGGGCTCAATCCCAGGACTCCAGGATCATGACCTGAGCTGACGGCAGTTGCTTAACCAACTGAGCCACCCAGGCGCCGAGCTTTGCTCTCTTTTTACCCTTCCTTCCTTGTCCCTGAGATTGTCATGACCCAGAAGTAAATTGCTCCTGAAGCTTTTCATTTTTCTGAAAGTCAGTTTGGTTTTTTCCTTTTTTCTTTTCTTTCTTTTTTTTTTTTAAGATTTATTTATTTTAGAGAGAAAGAGTGTGTGGGGGGAGGGGCAGAGGGAGAGAGAGAATCTCAAGCAGACAGATGACTCCCCGCTGAGCATAGAGCCTGAGGTGGGACTAGATCCCACAACCCTGAGACCAAACCATGACCTGAGCCAAGAGTCAGACTCTTAACCAATTGAGCCACCCGGGTGCCCCATGAAAGTCAGTATGTTTCTAAGTTAAATATCATACCTCGTATTTACTGGTAATAACTAACGTGTGTGCTTCAGATGGAAGTCATGATTTCTGTTCAGAGAAAGGGTGTGGATTTGGTGGGGTGGGGGTTGAGGAAGAGAGAGAGCCTATGAATGAAACAACATAGAAACAGTGAAAGGTTCTGATCCTTTGGGAGGAAGGAGAAAAATAACAAAACCGTGATGTACTATATTTTATCCTTTATGTCGGCTGAGAAATTAGGGTCAGGACCCAGAAACTTTGCTCTATCTCCTGGTGTTTGTTTCAGCTCAGGTGGGGTGGGCTTCTCCTTTGATGGGTCATTTCCTTCTCTCCTTTCACATTCCAAGCTGCATTAAGATGACAAATTTCACTTATAGGCTCAGGCACAGACATGAAAACCTGAGCTATGGAGTTAGCAGAGTGAGTGCAGAAGAGTGGATTTATTGTGGGGAGAAAGGGATCGTTTGAAGAGCACAAAAGATTTGGGGAGCCCAGCTCTGAATCAGAGCTCACAGAGGATGGCCCCTACCATACCTGCCCCTCCCCACTGACTCCGCTCTTAAGCCTCATCACTCGTCTCAAGGCTGAAGACAAATAAATGTTAAAGTAATTGAGACACTTCTTTAGAGCACACATACACACACCCCAGAATATGTTGCTCATAGACAAAATTTTATTTGGACATAACCTTGTAGTGGGTTTTGCAGAAAGATTGAGGGTAAAACAAGGAGAATAAAGGCCTTGTGTTCTTTTTCTATCTGTGAACTCTGAAGTAAATAGTTCACTTTTCCTACCCTGCCTTTAGTAAGGGGAAAAAAAAAAAATCTTGGACGGCAAAGACCAAGTCCGTCACATCAAACATGACTGTGTTAAATACTAAAATGTTCAAAGTCCGACTGAGATAGATAAAGGCTTTGATGGAAAGTGGATATTTCCCAGGGACATTACAAGCAATAATCCAGATGTTATGGTGTAATGCAACGAGTGTCCGTGGATAGATCAGGAGCTCCAGCCAAGCTGCGCCTGATGTAGGCCTTAGCCTTGCCCTCCCATGCTGTTCCGCCATATGGAACCTATCTCTCGGCCCCCTTAATAACCAGCTTTGGATTCCATTTTCACAGAGCTCATAGAGCTAAGTGGGGCTGTTTTATGGACAAGTTAGATAGAAGCCTTTCCAAGATAAACATCCAGTTTGAAATTAGGACATACCAACCCACAAAATTATTTTAGGGCATATTTCATGGAAGCACTGCCATTTTTCTTAGGCAATTGCCAGACTGTAGGATGCCCTTTGATCCCTTGTGGACATTACTCCCTTCTTTATAAAAAGGATTTTGAAATAGTTGCAGTGTTTAGGGAGGAATATATCTGTCGGAGCTTTGAAGCATGGTCATGGGACAGGTCATGCCTTAGCTTGTTGGTTGGCAAGTCAAACTTTAAAAAGAAAAAAATTTAAAAAAAGGAATTATAGCAGGGTATATGAATCCAAATCTCATTTTTCTTTTAAAGGTAGAAGTTTTCAGCCCGTGTACCTAATAAGCTATAAAATGTATTCGGTGTATCCAGATCTATATGCTTACATATAGATTTATAAACACATATGCATATATGTTTATATATGTGTCTATTTATATGCTGTGTTCTTTAATAAACATGAAATTGCTTAACTTTATTTCATAAAGCTTCATTATTGAATATAGTCTATCCACAAACGAACTGGAAACAGAAGTTAAGAAAGGATTGTTCATGTTCTCCAGAGGAATGGAATTTTTTTTTTCTTTTTAAAATCTCACGCACCCTCCCTACTCTCTCAGCACCTCCAAAACTCGTGTGTGTGTGCATGCACGCACACACACACGCGCCTGCATTTTAAGAGAAAAGCAACACAGATGTGAGGTTTGAGAGTGTAGATTTCCTTAAATGTGTTTTGTTTAAGGCAGTCACAGAATGACCAACCAAATGTTTGGTGTGGTACTGTGCATCATTTTTAAAAGTGGTGGAGTGACGTGTTGGATGAGGTAAGCTGGTATATAATTAATATGATACCGACATACCATTTGTTGTGATAAATTGTGACTAACTGGTGTCCGAGCAAATTGGTGTCTGAATGATCTCGAAGATATATTGAGTAGACGACAGGAATGAATATATAGTGTTAGAAATTCATTGCTTTACTGTGGTACTTGATGCCATTTACATTCTTCAGTCCATTTATTTCCCCTTCAAATAAAGCAGTGTGTGCTTGTACTGTTTCACGTTATTGAGCGGCGAACGTAAATGAACTCCGCCAACTAAATGCAGCGTGTGGATCATGTGGGGATCCTCATTCAGGCAAACTAACCATAAAAAAAGACATGGGTGAGACCCTTCAGGGAAATGTGGATATGTGCTGGGTATTTAATGATATTAAGGGAATTATGGTTACTTTTGTGGAGTGTGATCATGGCATGGTGCTTATGGAAAACCAAATACGGATTTTTGCTTTCAAATATTTCAGCCAGAGAAAAATAGTGAAGGGATACATGAAATCAGATTGGCAAAATGTTGAATCAGATGAATAAGTACGTGGAGATTTATATACCATTCTCTCTGCCTTTGTGTATGTTTGAAAATTTACATAATGGAAATTAAAAATAAATAAAGTGTGCTTGTCCTCTTTATAATTTAATAATAGGGGATGTTTGCTTTTCTCTATATTCTGTTTAAGGTGTGTGTGAGTGTGCATGAGTAATATAATTTAGAAAAGGAAAAAAAAAGTAAGTTAACAGTTGCTGAATCTCTACTGGATCCCAGGCACCGTGCTAAGGGCTTTCCACATCCTTCCCCTCCCTGCAGATCTGCAAAGCTCATTTGGCTGGCTAGCTGATTGCAGGCTGGATCTGGAGTTGTGAATCTCACAGTGGTGTTGGGTTTTTTAGTAGTAGCTCAAGGAATACAGGGAAGTGTGGACAGATTCAAGTGTGAAGGATAAATTCAAAACCATTATTTCTAAATACCCGGAGGAATTTTGTTTCCCTGCAAAGCAGTGCCTTGCTCGTCTCTCTCTGCTTCCCAGAATTCCCTTCTTCCCTTCCTACTATTAAAATAGCTGAAGGCCCTGGTGAAGAATTCCTACCAAGGAGCACATCTGGGTGGGAGTATAGGCTAGTGCCAAATCCAAGTGTTGCTCCCAATCATCCTTCACTATATTGTTACAAGTCCGGTGCTCGAGAAGGAAATCACATAACTGTGCTTGCAGGTTTGCAAAATCAATGAAGACTAATAACACTTTCACCAGTCAGGGAGTGCTATTCATAATCCCATATTGAAAGCTGGAATTCCTGTGATCACCAAAGTCACACTCAAGAATTATCAGCAAGTTTATATGTCATCTTCATTCTTTGCTTTAGTCCTCTTTGATACGTAACCTGCGGCTCTCAGAGTCCTTGAGAAAGAACCAGCTCTGGAACGGGATTATAAGTATAACGTTGTTGGAAGGGAAGAATGTCTCAGGAGGAAGCATGACAGAGATGTTTGTCCAGTTAAAACTGGGAGATCAGAGGTATAAAAGTAAGGTAAGTTCTGTCAATTCCTTAAGAAGTACAAGATCTTTCATAATAAAGGAACTGAAAAAAAATGTTTTCCACTCTGAATTTCACAAGAAGAGGAGAAATTTATTTTTAGCCCTCGTAACTTTATTAGGAGCATTCCAGACAACAAAATAATTGTATAGCTGCAGTCAATTAATATACCTATTGGCTTGCTTAGCATAATTTATTTTAATATAGTATCTGGAGCAAGAGAAAGCTTATTAAATAACAGATTTAGATGCATGATTTATTTTTGTTTTGAAAATAAGCAAACATTGTTTCAAAGATTGCAGGAAAGGTATAATTAAATATTTTCAAAATCCTACAAAAATAAAATCGTGTAATATATTTGGGTGAAAACAGTCGAGATAACGAAAAATATTTTCAAAATCATACACTCTTTGCTTTCTCTTACTTGTTAGTATTAACACGAAAAATAGACATTTGATGCTGGTTGTTGTGATTTTTTTTTTAAACTGAAGTATTAGTGATTTGTTTTGAACAAAAGTAATGGCATTTTTAGCTGCCTTTAAAACTCAATCACCTTACTCTCCTGAAACAAATTCCACTTAATTTTTAATCTTAGTAATTTGGTGTGGTTTTTATTTCAAAAACCATAGTCTCCAAATCATGGTAATGAATTCATTTTGCATAACTGTCAGACAGGAATATTTCCTAGGTTTTATGGATTAGGGGCACTAGGGTACTTGAAAGTTGTCACTTGCCAAAAGCCATGTAGAAAAAAACAAACAAACAAACAAAACAAAACATTGGTGGAAGATTTTGAAAACAGACCCGAGGATATTTGCAATTTGGACTTTACAGTGTAGAGGACATGACACATGCAGACCAATGCAGTTGGGAAGTGATTTAGGGAGCAAGAGGTTTCTCTGTTGCATGCTCTTCAGTGCAAAATCAAACATTAAACATCACTAATCCACCACAAGGAGTAAAGAATTGAAGCTCACACCGGAGAATCATTTTTGAGAAATGTGAAAAATTCTGGGTGAGTTACAGCAGAATTAGACATATGATTATTTTAATCAGGTAGTTTCAGGCTGTATCTGACAGCGAATGTATCCAGGGTGAACACATCTCTCCACTAAGATTCCTTTAGCCAGCCCAGGGTCAGGCTAAGGATTTATAGAAAAATTAATCATTGCTAAGTACACTTTGCCCTTTGGACTAAGGTGGAGGGCAGAATTAGTCCAGTCTTTGCTACAGTCCCCCTTGGGGAATATCACATTTAATTTGTGGTCAAATGTTTTTTTTCCCCGTGGTTTCTAAATTCTGTGATCTGATATATTAAGCTCAGTGTGAGAAAGAGCTTAAATGATAGTACATGATGTTGGCGACAGCCGACGTCTGAGTTGTCCCCGTTTTCCCTTGCAGGAATAGTTTGGCGCTCAGATTTAATAGTTGACTCAGTGCTTCTAGAGCGTGATAGTCCGTGCCCAGCATTCTTGCTCCATTTTATTCACAAATTCAGTCTCTGGGTAAATGAAACAAAAGCAAAAAATGCTGCTAACAGATCAGACACATAAGCTGTTTGCAGTCACTGGGAGAACACAGAAACACTTGTGAAGTTTTCAAACCAGGCTGTTTACTTTTTTTGGTGTGGCTATAGTGAGGCTTCTCCGTCTTTCTCTCGCTCCAGTGACTGGATTCTGTAAACTCAGATTTTAAAAACAGGCAGCAGTGTCCCAGTGACGGGTTTTTCATGCAGTGCATCGGACAGATGTGAATGAACATCTCAGCCTGCTAATTTATATACTTCTTAAGCCAGCACTGAATGGATGTGCTAATAAAACTTACGTACTTGCATTCGATTAACCAATGAGGAGAATCTTTTGTAAGAGAGAGCAACTGTAACTGTCTATTGAGATATGTTTTATATGTCTATAATATATATATAATTTATGGTTCCTTGTGGGATAATTCTGGTGGGGTCACTCTTGCTAATGGGCTGGATAAATTCTTGAATCTGCGGGTGAGCTAAACGGGTAGTGATGGTTTGCCAATTCCCGAAACCTCAAAGTCCCTTTCGTTCCAAAACGGAAAGTTTAACTTTCTAAGGGAGAGGCACATCGTCACGATCTCCTGCCGTGTAGAAATGAAATGAATGTCTGTAGCTGCTGTAGCAATGAATGGCATTTTAAGAAAATAAATACTATAACTGCATGTTTTCTAGACACTGTGTAAGAGTGCAAATCCGCAGTGGCGGGAACAGTTTGACTTTCACTACTTCTCTGACAGGATGGGCATTTTGGACATTGAAGTGTGGGGAAAGGACAGCAGAAAGCACGAGGAGCGTCTGGGCACGTGAGTCTGCTCTGCTTTCTAATCGTGGGAGATGTGTGTGGAGCTTGTTTCTGCAGGAGGCTGGTCAGAGAGAATGTCATGATCTGTTTGGGCTTAGAGTAAAACCTCACATCCCCACCCCAGCAGCCATAAGTAAGCTGGACCCTAACCTGGGGAAAAATCTCGTTTTGTTTCTGGTAAATGTCATTTCATATTGATTAAGACAGAAGAAAATAGTATGTGTCAGGAATTCTTTAAAAAAAAGTTATTGTGCCATCTCAGGCTATTTGGGAAATGTTTATGCACAGGTCGGCCCACTTATATGCAATTTTTTTCCCCAATAAATACAGTACAATACTGTAAATGTATTTTCTCTTCCTTATGATTTTTTTTTTAAAGTAACAGTTTCTTTTCCCTAGCGAACTTTATTGTGAGAATACAGATAACCTACAAAATATGTGTTAACTGTTTGTATTATCAGTAGGGCTTCTGGTCAACAGAAGAGGGCTATATAGTAGTTGAGTTTTGGGGGAGTGAAAAGTTATGCACAGGTTATGGACTGTGCCGGGGCATCAGCACCTCTGACCCCCTGCACTGTTCAATAATCAACTGCGTAAATTTCCAGTGTACCCTATAATTTTAGTTTTGCTACTTAGTAAAATACCATATAATTTAGTAGGAAGATGAAGCTAGGTTCTCAAAATGGTGGGAATATTTTCAGTGTCCTTGATGAGCTTTGTGGCAAACCATAATGAAATCTATTGAGGTGAGATCTATTTCCTTTCATTTCTTTACTCTGCACCCTCCCAACTTAATTGAGGGGCTTACCCATACATAACGAGCAATACCATGAATATTATAGGTTCCTTATTGTAGCAATACCATTAAGTGAGATTGTGCCTGCACCATGGCTGGCCCTTGGGAAGTACCATGGAAATGGTGGTGGAAAGATCATCTCTGATCTTACAAATAGCCCTGCAAGTTAGTAGCATTATTCCTATTCTGTGGAGGAGGGAATAGAGTGCAAGAGGCTTATAATTCACTTGGCCATGGACTTCAGAGCAGTGAATGCCAGGGCTAGGATTCTGTGTTTTCCAAGACCAATTTCTTTCCAAAAAATCACTGCCTTTTGTTCATCCTGTATACGTACAATTTGTATCCAAATCTTAAATCTAGGATACAAGCATTCAAAGGGCTCTCAACAGCTGTTTGTCATCTTTTCCAAACCAGAGTCTCTGGGACCCTGGATTCAGAGAGATGCCTGGGGCTCACCACTTGGAGAAAAAGGGGGGGAGGTTCTGCTAAAACCTCTATCCTGAGGCCAGAGCATCTCAACTTTTACTTCTCTTCTATATTGGGGTTCTAATTGAGGGAACGTCTTATTGCCGAAAGCTGAAAATTGAAAATGACTCTTCTAATAGAAACTCTTGGATTCACTGACGAGGGAATGCAGAGGCCCAGAGCAGTGAATGTTTTTCCATCAGCAGGGAACTTATAGGGAGAAATGGGGCGAGACCCAGCTATCCCAGTACTTCGTGCACTGCTTTTTCTGGGTAAAATACTGAGCACAGCGTCTGGCACACAGACTATTAGCTCTTCTTGCCGTCATCATCCCATCCCTCACCAGCAGCTCTCCTGGGATACTAAGTGGGGTGTTTGGTATCCATGGAACATTCCTGCCGTGTTTTTCCACGGAGGCACCATGTTCCGTGGGACTGTCTGGCATGTTGCAGGATGTTTAGTGAATCTGGCTCTTACCCACCTGATACCTGTTGCTTTCCCCAGTTAGTGTGTAGGAAATGCACAAACGCAGAGAACTCTGTGTCCCAAAGCGTTATCTGAGTGGTGGGGATTTGGGCTTCCAGTGATGAATGGCCAATGGGTTATTTTAGGAGGTGCAAAGAATAATACCCTTCCCATTTCACACATCACTGTGCTGTCCTGTTTCCTCCACATAATAGGAAATGCTTTTCCAGATGAGCGTTAAGTTTCTTCTCAGCCACAAAAAATAATTTAAGATGTTCCTTTTCTTCCACGTGTTGTCATCGGAGTATGCATTTATTTTAGTTATTTCCTGTTTGTAACTTAGATGTGTACCTGTCCTAGGGGTCATGATGTCCTTCCTCTTCATGGATTTTAAAGGATCTTTTTGGTATCCTTTTCCTTTTTCCTCTCCTGAGGTACAAAAGATAACAAAAGCATCTCTTGGGAGCTGGCTACACAGCGTTACCCTGCAGTGGGGTGAAACGTACCCTAAAAATATATACTGCTTCTCAGAGTTAAAGATGAGGTGGTGTCAGCATGTGCTGAAACTCACCGACCTGTTACATACTGTTCCTTCCCACTTCAAATTTCTCACTTATTTTCTCCTCATTTCATTTTCTTTGTTGTTGTATTAAGGCTTGGTTATTTTATCCACCCATGGTTGGGAAATACCTTTTTGCATGAGGAAACTCTCCGACAGTATACATGAGTTATAATTGTCTCCTAAGACATGTTGCATATTTTGTTTTTGGAGAACACCTTGATGCTAGTCATTTAAAGCCCTACATGGCCTCTCTGAGGAAATTCTCATCAGTGAAGCTTCCCTTTGCAGGCAGATTGACATGAGGAAAGGAGCACCAGCTTGGGAGTTGCACATTCATGGCTTGCTGAACCAGTTTGCTAGCTGTGTGACCTCAGGCAATGGATTTGCTTGTGAAATTGGGCTTTCTTTCCATGCAGTGGGGTCTGGTCAGCAACAGTGTCTATGTGATACCTAGGTCTTTTATCAGCACTTAAATGCTAGATATTATTATTACTATTAATTTTGAGATTGTTCTGTATGACAACTGTAGACCCCCACAACATTTGCAACTAAAATTATGCAATTTAAGAAAAAGAAATATGGCTGGTAAAATTCAGTGTGTATATATATACATAATATATATATATATGTATATATTTTTTTGTATATATATTGCGTATATATATATTTTTTTCAAAACAGTATAGACGTTTTTTGAAATTTTTTGCAGAAGTTGGCAGTGAATATCTTCAAGGACATGGTGCAAAGGACATTTGTTGACTGAAGGATTGAGCAGTGGCATTGGCATTGGTGGGGTGCTAGCTTGGTGATGGTGATGATGAGTCAAGGTCTCAACTGGTGGCATGCTGTTCCCCAAGGGGGTGTCTGGATATGTGTCTCCTGAGTCACATGGAGCTTTCTGAAATCCCCTTGTGTCATGGTTCCCCTGTTGTCTTCCACTGAGCCACAAGTTATTCCCAAGGGGGTCAAGGCTGGTCCCCAGATCCAGCGTCCCCTGGACCATAGTGCCTACGAACTCTAGGGTTTATTCATGAGCAAAACCAAATCAAAACAAAAACAGAAAAATTACCAAAAAAACCCAGTCTCTGATTTTAAAATCCAACAATGGTCCAGAGACAGTGAACTTTTCGGGGGAGTAAGAAATAAAGCTAAGTTGAACCTGCTCCAACTTTTAAACAAAAGGGCAAGAATATAAATATAGAGTATCCCCTTGTAAACCTGGGCCATTTCAAAACAATTGTATTGTTTTCTTAAAGCCTATTTTACATTTCAAAGTGATTTTAGAGATTAACTCGTTAGAGAATATTCTAGGCTTTAGTTTTGAAAAGTTACTAATGAGAAAGTTCGAGTCCATTTTAACTGGGCTACCACAGAATCAACCTGCAGTCCCACATGGTGCCCTGGAAAGTGGCTCTGACGTTCTCCCAGTTTATTAGCAACTCTGATGTGGTGGAGGAGCGGGGCTGGGATATTTCTCTGGACAAATTGCACCGTGCGTCGTCGATCTGCTTTTACAACCTGGCTTGACACATTCACCGTTTTCTTCGTGTTCACCCCCTTCCTTCGCCTCCGAGATTTACAGCCTTTAAAACTACAGCACTCTTTTCTGCCCCTCGCATTTAAGTTAAAAGCTGGCCAGTCTGTAAAATAAAACAGGGAATTATGGTAATGAATAAGAGGTTAAAAGCTATCATGGCAAGTGAAACTTGAGCAGGTTTGGGTGACTGATATGGCAAAATTATGTGTTGAATTAAAACATTAAAATGCAGCCGGATTAATGGAGAAAGACAAGAACAGGAGGTCAGAAACAATGCTTAAATCAGCACATTCACCACATGTAGGCTAGATAGCTTTACTATATGCCTGTAGCAGAAAAAAAGTAGTAATTAAGTCCTTGTCTTCTTCAGGTGGAGAGAACTGTGGACTTTTCAATCTGGGAGCACCTAGTAAATATATTTATTTCCATTCCTTTCTTATGTAGCGGAGGAATTAGAGAGTGCACAGTATTTAGATGGTTAACAAAAAACACTTGCCTTTGTCATTTGGAGTTCTTGACTTTGAGCTTCGTTATGCTACTGGCCTTCATTTTTTGTTTGTTCACTCTATTCAAGAAATACAGAGCACGTCATGTACCGGATACTGCAAAGATTCAGCAGAAAATGACAGTGATGGACGCTATCCTCAGACACTAAAAAGTTTGGGGCTGATTCAAGTTGTCAGGCAGCAGCTTGTGGGGGTGGGGGTGGGGAGAGCAGCTTCCTGGAAGAACAGAGATGGGTGGGTTAGCCTGACGAGGAGATTGGAGGAAGAACTTTCAGGAAGATGGAACAACATGGGCAAAGGTCAAGACAGGAGAGAGAAGGCATTCTGAGAAGCTTGAAAGGAATGAGAAGGGTGGGCAGTGTCATGAGATGAGACCTGAGAGCAGAGCAGGAGTGAGGTCACAAAGCCATCCAATTCCATCTCCTGCAAAGGAACAATGGTGGCTTCTCTCTAAGACACAAATGCATGGGGGCCCCTGCTATTTTGTTTCCATAATATAAAGGTTGTTACAGTAGCGGGCTCTTACAGACCAAATATTTTAAGATCAGATTGTGGAATGAGAATTTCCTGGTGACCTAAGGGCCAGCGTGTGGCACCTTCTGAATGACTGTCCACACACGGTCACTTCTCTTGTGTGTGAAGTCACACATGAAGCCACAGGAACAGACCTGATTTGGTAAGGCTCATTAATCACATAGATGGTCTGAGTGTGTGTTTTCCACATTGTTCTCAACAGAAAGAAGAGCAGTTTTATAAGTTTTATTGCTTTATCGGTTTTTATTCAGTGCATCATTGGATATGTTGGCCAGAGTTTCTTGGGCTATGGGGAGTTAAAAGCTATGCTTCAGGGGCGCCTGGCTGGCTCAGTTGGAAGAGCATGTGACTCTTGATCTTGGGGTCGTGAGTTCAAGTCCCATGTGGGGTCTAGGGATTTCTTAAATAAAAAAGAATTAAAAGGTTATGCTTTCAAAATTATTTTTAGGTCAATTTCCCTGATGCTTTTGTCAATGTGTTTGTATTGTCAGCAACCCACCTTGTAAATTTTTAAGATGCTAATAACATGGATGTAATTCGCCACAGCCAGATTATTAACATGTCTCCAGATCAGGGGTCAGCAAACTAGGGCCCATGGGCCAAATCCAGATGGCTGCCTGTTTTTGAATAAAGTTTTATTGGATAACAGCCTTGTTTGTTTGTTTACGTTGTCTATTACTGCTTTCATGATACAAGGGGACTTGAGTAGTTTCAACAGAGACCACATGGCCCATCAACTTTAAATTGCTTTATGGCCCTTTGTAGAAAAAAATAGTTTAAGTACCTATTATTTATTAATTGATGTGATAATTGAAAAATTCATGGTGAGAGCCGTTTAGACCATATACCTTAAAACTGATAAAATATAGCTATTGCTGTATTATTTTTCAATGAAAATTTGCATATACACTAGTAAGCTCAGCTTTCATAAATCCTTCTAAAAGGCTGCCATTTGTGTAGAGTTTGGGAAGAAATTTAGAGGATGCAAAATGGAAGGCAAACAAATACATAACACCACTTGTAAAATTCTGGAATTAGACAGTGAGTTCGTGGTGTTTATTGGAATGAGAAAGAAGGAAGGAGTAGGTGGTGTTTTAATTTGCCCCTGAACCTGGGCTGAATCTGTTCTCCTCGTGTTCTCAGAGGCTCATCCTGCACTCCGCCCATAACAAGTAACTAAACAGATAAAGCCTTGGGAAAGAACAACCGATTCTGTAGTGAGTCAGTACCACCAAGAGAGAATTAAGAGACCAACTAAATCATTTAGTATTTTCTCAGGGCGGAATTTGATACCCTTTAGAAAATGGAAGACACAACCTAAATTCTCCTTTCCAAATTTTTGTATTAAAAATGTCTTCAATGGATGTATTTCAGATTATCTCATATCATAAAGATTTTAGACTTTAGAGTACTTACCTTGAACCTCAAAAAAAGATATTTTGTTCACACAATACTTACCTTTCTTCAGGAAGTTCAGTGAGTATTATGGTGATAACATCAGAAATTCTGAAAGACAAATCCTTTGTATTTTTTATTTTTATTTTTCTAAGTTTTTATTTTAATTCCAGTGTGTTGACATAGTGTTATAGTCGTGTCAGGTGTAAAATATAGTGATTCAACACTTCCATACATCACCCTGTGCTCATCACAAGTGCACTCCTTCATCCCCATCCCGTTTCCCCCATCCCCCCACTCACCTCCCCTCTGTTGACCAGCAGTGTGTTCTCTACAGTTAAGAATCTGTTTCTTGGTTTGTCACTCTTTTTTCCTTTGGTTGGTTGTTTCTTAAATTCCACATATGATTGAAATCGTATATTTGTCTTTCTCTGACTGACTTCTTTCACTTAACATTATACTGTGTAGCAACATCCATGCCATTGCAAATGGCGAGATTTCATTCTTTATGGCTAATATTCCATTGCATATATATACCACATCATCTTTTTCTATTCATCAATCAGTGGATGCTTGGGCTGCTTCCATATCTTGGCTATTGTAAATAATGCTGCTCTAAACACAGGGGTGCATGTATCCCTTTGAATTAGTGTTCTTGTATTCTTTGGGTAAATACTCAGTAGTGCAATTGCTGGATCATAAGGTAGTTCTATTTTTACCTTTTTGAGGAACCTCCACACCGTTTTCCACAGTGGCTGCACCAGTTTGCATGAGACAGATCCTCTTCATTTCTTCTGCGTTTGCTGATAATGCAATACCTCTTCCTAGCTTGGAGTTAATATAAATAATTCTTCCAGCCTCTGGCTAACCTCCAGAGCTTCTGGTTTTCCTTCAGACATGAGGATGAGCTAGAACAATGTGGACTGAGATTGAAGTAGGGTAAAATGGGAGGTCTGGAGGAGAGGTTCTTGTATGGAATTCATTTCTTCTTACTTCCAGCTTTCCTCCTTTCTTCCAGAGTGTGGGAGTAAATGTGGAAGCCAGGTGGGTAGGTGAGAAGCAGAGGGTAATTCAGTTGTAGAAAGTTTATAGAAAGTCATCTTTAGACGGGGTGCCTGTCTGGCTTAGTTGGTAGAGCACGTGACCATTGATCTCAGGGTTGTAGGTTCAAGCCCCACATTCTGTATGAAGCCTACAAAAAAACAAAAAAACAAAACAGAACAAAAAAAATGCCATCTTTAGAGGGGAGCTGATTGTTCACACTAGGGAGAGGGTAGCTGTAAATTAATCCTTAATTCTTAAGATATCAATTCCCATAATGGGGCAGGTACCCTAGGAGCCTGGGTCATAACCCACGTGCAAAAGGATCAACGTTTAATTATGATTGACATCATGGCAATCTATCAGTTTGATTTGTTCTTTCAAGTCACTATGGAAGTAAAAATATTTGACTGGATCCACTCATTAGTTAACTGAGCATGTAGAATCCATTAGGTTTGTGCAGAAATCCCCAATCTGTTGTTTGTGGAGATTGTTTTATCTAAAATAGGCAGGGCTGTTTTCATGCAGGGGTTCTTTCTTCCATCCGAACAGTCTTTAGAGATGGGATAGGTGCAAAAGTTTCATAGGAGAGAGACATGACGAAAAAGTTTGTGGAAATGTGTAATTTCTAAGACAAAATCCAGTGTTTACTTTGCATTTTGTCTGGTACGTGATTCAACTTTGGTTTAAAATAATCAACTGCTCTATTCTGACGAGTTGTGCCTTGAGACAGGCACTGGGAGAGTCTGTGCATAGTTATTGTAAAAATGCTAATATTGCTCACAGTCTTTTTAGATGACTTTTTAGAATTAACATAAGGTTCATTTTGAATTATCCAAGAGAAATTTACCGTGTGCATCATTTTCAACTCCCAAACATTATTTGTCTCTTATCTCCAAGTAACTTCTGGTTGTTAAAACCACCACTACAACAGAAAGGTGGAACTCAAAGGATGAAAATAAATTGTCATTACTAATGATATTAAGGTGATTTTGCCATAAATAGGTTATTGCTCATTTGGACTAATGAAAGTGACCACCAGAAAAAAATTCTTACAAATTTGGATCATTTATCTTTCTGTAAGAAAGAGCTTTGTTCAATGAAGGTGTATATAACGATGTAAAATAATGCTTAGCAAAGTGTTCCTAAGCAGATGTGCTATTGCTATATTGGTTAAGAATTTGTGGGTATTTAGTTTTGTAGAACTGGCTTAAAGCATGTGACATTTCTTTCTTTCCAAGCAAAATTAATTCCTTACTTACATACATGCTCATGAAATAAAAAAAAAGTATTTAGTAACCCCTATTTTCATGGTAGCAAACTTTAAAAGGTTCTTTATTGCTACACACACAAAAAATGTTTTGATTCAAAGCAGAGAGGGTTATTTAAAAAGATATATTTTTTGTGATGTGTCTCTGGTAGAAATTCTTGATGAATTTATTACATGCAAAAGCTCTAATTTGCCACCTCTTATAACTGGAATCACTTTTGGTAATTAGGAAATAAATACACATTTAATTTTATAGGTACATATCAATATTAAAATATATTTTATTCTGTAGTAAAAACTGGTATAGATTCTTGATATTATGGATAGTTTTTCTCTTTAATTGGGAAGGGATTGCAGGGTTTCAAATGTATTAAACTGGAACTCATTAGATACCATGTGGCTCAAAATTGTCCTTGTTGCATATGTTAGGTAAAATTACCTATTTTTAAATATCTGCAAACATACAAAGTCCATTGAAGATTTAGGGTGAGAATCCATCCTCATCCTACATTGTGAGAGGCAGTTCTCCCTTTATAAAGTCTTGAATATTCATCTCCTTCAATAACGATGGAGGGAAAATGGGAATTACACACACAGGCACACACACGTATCACAGCTGGGAACCACCACTACCTACTCTCCCTCCCTTGACTCAACCCTACCTTTTCCGCCCACCTGTGCATAAACAAAGCAGGTGTGGTCCAGGCAAACCCAGAGTTTTCAGTGTTAAAGCAAATAAATGGCTTAGCACCTCAGCCCTCCTTTTTGGTGTTTGTTTCTGTATATAAATGTGTTTGAGGTTTTCAACATCGCCAGAACATTGGCTGTTAAGAGACGGAAAACATGCAATTTATAGCAGATGGGTGAAGCCTTTTCCTGGCAGTGTTGCTGAAATGGGATCAATCACAGCACTTCATGCTCCATTTGTCCAGAAGCAATCCACCTGGGGAAACCCTGTGGCACCGTGCCTATTAGGAAAACACCTTAACACGTTGCTTTAAATAAAAACTCACCAGTTGGCATTAATCTGGAAGAAAATAGTTTCTCCAATGAACCCTTTGCCACTTGAATTTCTCTTGTCTTTTCTCCCCTTTTTGAACCGTGACCCTTTATTCTCTTTGTTGGCAAAAGACACAGTACAGAGAAGCCGTACAGATCCCTCATCCATAATGCTTGAACTTGGAACTTTTTTCTCCCTATTTCTTGAGCTCACCGCCTTTCTGCAGACCTCACGGGGGCAAAGAGCCAACTCTTCCCTTTGCACTTACCATCCCCTCCGTGCTGCCTTCTCTTCGGTTTCTTTACCTCTTCGTCTCCTTAATCTTAGAGTGTGTTAGGCTGGGAGGGAGAATTAAGAGCTGGGTGCCAGGGCGGGGGGAGCCCCCACCACCTTCGTTGTGCGAGAAACCCATGCTGAGACAGAGTGAGGTTTGGGGGGATGAGGAGATACAAATCAGGTGCTTTGGAGGTTCAGGAGTGGCCATGAATTAATCCCTTCTGTTTCTCTGATTCCTCCAACTTTTCCAGGTGCAAAGTGGATATCGCGGCCCTGCCGCTCAAGCAAGCCAACCGCTTGGAGCTGCCTCTGGAGAGCTGCCTGGGGGCTCTCCTGATGTTGATCACACTTACTCCCTGTGCCGGAGTCTCAGTCTCAGATCTGTGCGTGTGCCCCTTGGCAGACCCCGGCGAAAGAAAGCAGATTGCCCAGCGATATGTGAGTGCTTGGCCTTGTTTTGCTGCCCCCCGCCACCTCCACTTTTGAGTTGAAACAAAGTCTGTGAATTAAAAGATAAAAAAAAAAAAAAAAAAACTGCCTGAAAAGAGATCTTGTCCAAAGTTTCATGGCATGTCTCATAAAGCAAGACATTGGATCCAGAGGTTAATGCATTAGTGAGAAGGTGAAAGTAGATTAGATAGAGCTGGCGATTTTCAAAGCCCGAAATGGTATTTTGAATTTTTAGCTTTCAGAAACTCTTTGGAGAAAATGGAAATCCACGAGGAGGCAGACTTGTTTAGCATGTCTGCATATGTATATTGGAATTTTAATACAAGTTCACAAAAGTTTATTTCTTTATTAGCCATAATATTTGAAATGTTAGAGCTACCTTTCCAGAACCTCTCAGGCCTAAGTGAGAACGTGCTTCTGTCTTGTAAAGCAAAGCAAAGCAAAACCCTGGACAGCTACGCAAAGCTGTTATGTACTACTCTGGATAATAAAGGCAGTTCCTGATTTTTGCCTAAGTAGTGCAATGCGCTTAAAAGTCCACTCAGCATTTTTATATCAAATGGCTTTGCGATCTTCATTTATTTTTTGTACTCTGTCTTTCTAGGTGCCCTTATTTGCATTCTGTTTTTATCCACCTTCTTTGTAAATCAATACGTTTATTTTATGGCCACACACGAAAGGCATGTTTTAGAAAGCGGCCCGAAAATGAAGCAAAGATGAATCCCTATTTAATGGGAATATTATTCTCAGCATAAATTTTAGTGCCTCCCAAATCCTTCACTGTGAGGCGTATTGATTAATTGAATAATTCTTTATCTGCGGGAGTACAAAAACCTAGACACGCGTCTTATTGTCAACACAAACTCTGCATGGCCCGGTTGGCGTGCCCCAAAGGAGTTTCTACAAAATCCACTATTATTAGTCTCTCTGATGACTGGAGTTAAGCAAATAAAAATTTGATGATCAACCTTAAAATTTCTCCCCAAACTTTCCCATGGACGAATTGAAAAATTTACAAATTCACGAGGGGTGTCCTATATTTATAAGGTGATTTTAGATAAGATCATAATGACTGCTTTGAATCATGCCTCAGGATGTGAGGAGTAGTCAGGGAAAATAGGTTTGAAGAAGCCAATCAAAATAGAAATATCAAGTGTTTTGTTTTGTTTTTTCAGCTAGAGAGCTGGCCAGCATCTTAGAGGGAAAGAATGCCCCGTCATAAAACACAAGTTTCAGACCTCTTGTTTTTTAGCTTGTAAGAATAGATCATCTTGAAGGCATGTCCACATTTAAACTATAAAAGTATTTTATTTCAGATGTTTTCAGATTAGTGTAAACTAGTTTTTTGTTTTTGTTTTGCTTTGCTCTGTTAGGTTGAAAATACACAGCAGAAACAACTTTCAAAACTGCCCAGAAATGGTGCATATGAAGTTAGTTAAACCTGAACTATTATTAAGTTATTATTATTGTATCCTGAAATGCCTAAAGAGCAAGGATTTTACTGTCTCCCCATAAATCCCCAAGGCCTACTTATCACAGGTTTTTAGTTATCCAATGATAGCGGAAATATGATATCCAAAAGTTTGAAAGCAGAATCTTTTCAGCAGATGTGTTCTGGAGGCATGCAGAAATAGTTTATCTGCTTGTCTCTTTCATGCACCATTTCTGAAGGATGCAGTGTATATACACAGCAAACTATCGTTCTACATGCTTAAGAATTATCAGTAGATACATTCAAGCATTGGCTCATGCAAACTAAAAAAAATCAAATAAATGTGAATACAGGGTGATATTAGATGCTCAGTCTCTAATGAGCTGGCTAAAACGTGGACCAGAAAATGCACTGTATTTCCATCCCTACGCTCTTTCCAGTGGTAATAAGTATCTGTGAAGGGTCCAAGTTGAGCCCTCTGGTATCCCTAAAGTTTGTACTAATGAGGTCAAAATAGTGTGGCCTTTTTGAGTGATTTTAAAGTTTCATTCAAGAGAAAGAAAGGGGAAAAGAGAATGAATGGAGCTCCACACACATTTTCCCCATGGGATATCTGTTCTATCACCAGGGGGCAGTGTTAAAAGTAGATTCTGTGTGCTTTGTAATTGGTTTATTTTGAAGCTGTAGTTAATTCTCAGTCACTTTTAATCTGGTTGTTGTGAATGCCTAACTATCCCATTGGCTGATATAATGTACTCTGGAACTTTACTAAACTTTGCACGGGAAAGGTGATGATAAATCTAGAATGTACTTCCTACAGGACTTTATGGCATTAAGTAGTATATTAGAAAGCTATTTTCATGTATGATCTACTTTTCTCCCCCTCAGTGCTTACAGAATTCCCTGAAAGATATGAAGGACATCGGCATTTTACAAGTGAAGGTTTTAAAGGCAGTAGATCTCTTAGCAGCAGATTTCTCAGGTATAAACATCTTTAATTCATTTTCCTTTTTACTTATTTCCTGTTTTGAAATGATCTGATGGCAAAGCAAAATGTTTTAGTAAGTGGAAGCCTATACAAGCAATCATGCTCTTTCAAATAGAGTGATAGAAGAAGAAAAAAGATGCAGTCAACAGTTTTTTCACTTAACGTTTTTCACAAAATTATTTTTTCAAATAATTTTACTATGATTAGATAATGTACTAGTCCAGTTGACTTTCAAATATATTTGTGGATTATTAGTGCCACGAATTCTTTATTTGTTAAATTAATTTTCTGAGAAAATTTACCATAGTACCTCAAAAGACAGGTTGGACCTCCTGCCTTCACTCCTTGGCGGTGCTCTGTGCTGTGAGCTTTTCATTCTTCACCATGTACGAGGTTGCGGTTATTCATAAATTTAAGCATGAAAGCCCATCTAGCTGGCACTGGTCTGAAACAATAACCAAAGTCTTGGCCATGGAACCACTTTGCAGTTGACATGGTCTTACACAAAATTTCTCTTGGTGCTTCACTAACTTGAACTTTTAAGACAGAGGCGAGAACAGACATGCTTTGTGCTGAGTTATGCTTGACTGTGAGGAAAGTAATACAGGCATTCCAGTGTCTGATCGGAGGGTGACTCTCCTCTTATTGCCAAATTAACCCATTATACTAACAGTGGAGACACCTATGTGACAAATGCTATTTTCAAGCAAATTGATAAATACAAAGAATACCAGGTATACAAGAAAGAATGTACAGATTTTATGCATGGGCGAGGTATTGTAAGACTTACTTCATGTCCTATTTTTAGAATGTGGTCTACTCTTTTCAAGACAGAAAGTTACACTATATGATAGTAGCTTCTGAACTTTCCAGCTTGAGGATGAGGAAGATCAAACTTTGGAAAAGAGAATTTTAATTTTAAGCACTTTCTATTACAAAAAATGATGAAAAAAAAATGATGGGGAATATAAACTTATTTTTTTAAAGGAGTTCTCTTCACCCTCCCTCAAAAAATGAACCAATAGAAATCACTACTATATAAACCACGAGAAATAGGATGATGATGTTCTTATGGAAATACCGAGGGAGAAGATCCAAAAATGGTATTTTGGCCAGTATGAATAAATGAATTTGGGGGGTTGTAGATGAAATACTCGGATGACTACTTCTAACATTCATTAATTTAGTTGCAAATGTTGAGAGTCTCATATTGAGTTAGAAATGTTCCTTTCTTTTAAAACTTATAATTTACGAAAATACTTAATTCACTCCTTTCCCATGTGCCTTTGGCCTTCGGAGTTTTGTTATCAGCACAGCACATTTAGAGTTTACCAGTTTTCCAGAGCCAGTTATTTTTACTTCCATCTGAATGTTTTGATACAGTACTTTTTGAATCTATGACTGTTGCTGTCTCAGGAAACGTTGTCTCAAACACAAGAACTCATTCATGCCTTCAAACAATGTTTTCAGAAATTCTATTTGTAGTTGTATGTTTGGGGATCTCTGGGAACTAATTGCAATGCATTAGAAGTTTCTTTTTAAGTCTTGTTTAGAACTACATCCGTATGTGGAAAAAATTTTTTAAAACCTTTATTTTACCTATCCTGACAGGTGTCCCTCTCTACAGCCCCCAAAACTAGTGTTTACGAAGGTGTCTCAGGCCAATGTCACTTTTCCAAGCAGTATTTTGGCTATTAAAATAAAGTGAATAGGAGAGGAATCTGAAAAAAATATGAGAATATTTGGAAAGACCAGAAAACAAGGCAAAACCCTCTTTTCAGAAGAATAATTTTTGGGGAAAATGTTGTCATTTTCTTTATATTCAAGATTCCAGGAGATAGTTTTGGAGTGGATGAAGGTGAGTACCAGAGGATCCCAGTAGCAAAAAGCAATGGTTACAAACCCAGTCATGCTGTGTGGTTTGACTGAATGCCCTGGTGTTTTATTGTCTCTGTATGATTTATGAGAAAATTATCACTTTTCTGAATTGAAGCAAAGATCCTTTTCATTAGCTAAACATGTCTTTAGACCATATTGATCTTTATTTTTAGAACCAAATTTCACAGTCTGTGTTCTTTATAGGTTGGCAGCCTCCTGTGTGAATCCTCCAGTCTATTCTCAACCAGGGTATTGCTTTAGGGCAACAAAGTGGACCTAATGCAGAGAGTTGTAAAGTAAATTTTCTATGTGAAAAAAAGAAATGGATTCAGATCACAGGGAAGTAGCAATAGGGATGTAATTAATACCTCCAAGAGGTTAGCTATTATATCATACGGTGGGGACTCACACATTATTGATGCTCTTACTGTTCACTGTTAGAATTCACTTGATATGTAGTAAAAAATGCTGGCTGATCCAGAATCAGAAGAGGTATGTATACCCATCATTGTCAGTACCAGGAGCATTTAAGAAAGAAGTTAACTACTTATACCCCATACCCAGCCTTTTCCAGTCGGCTGTACTTTATAAATGAGTGTTCCATTGCAGTTGCTCAGGGAAAAAAGTATTCACCCCTGTGAATAAACAAGAAGTCTATTTACTCTGAATAACCAGGGGCATTCTCAGAGAGTGATGATCATTTTAGACAGAGTACAAAAGGGAACTTTCTAACCTTACTACTTTTGTTTTACATTTTTTGATAATTCTTTGTTTCTTAAACAATACCACATAACCATAATAACTGATGCTTTAAGTGTTTCACCGAAGATTCCAGGGAACCTGATAAAGCAAAGGACCAGTGAGAGCAAAGGACCAGAATCTTGGTAGTATTCTGGATGGAGGTTACTGTTAGAGTTTGCAGAGTACAGGGGCCTCTTGTCCTAGGGTGGGGGGGATGTGTGAATGCACTTGGTAATCCTTCCTGTCAGTTTTTTGCCCATTTTAAAGTGATCTCTGTCTTAGCAGGGAACAATTAGAAAAAGAAAATATCAGCTGTTCATCGCCACTGTGCTCAAAGTAGGATATTCCTTATTAGTGATTATTGGTGTTACGATTATATAGTCATGAAAAGAAATTAACTTTGGAGAAAGTGAATCCCCATTACTTTGCCAATATTTTAAAACATTGGAATAATATATGTACATATTATATACATAATATATATGCTATATATATACACACAAACATGTACTGAGGTAAATTTGTTTCCCATTAAAAAATGAAAATATGTTTTTATATAAAGAAAAAATAGTGTCTTTCCAAATGTGTTAAAAGATATTAATAACCTAAATCTATGTCTATTCCCAGTATTAAGATATTTACAAAAGATAAAGGCTTCGATGCTCTAATGTATAAAAAAGATATATTTATTATTTTTTAATTCATTCTGTCATAAATATGCTATTGTGTGATTGAACTGATTCAACACTAACACATTTGAATTTATGTATAGCTCGGCATTTTTTTTATGCCTGACGTTTGTGTATCAGTGAAAAGACTTTTTAAAGAATCTGAAGTAATCTATCTTCTCTTGCAGCCCATCCCTCTAAAATTGGCGAAAGACATTTTAATGTTCTCTACAGCCAATATTAGATGTGGATAGCCATAAGCAGTCATTCTAATAGAAGAGCCTGTCAGATATTTTTATTAAAGAGTTTGTCTCACAAACACCTTGTGCCCAGCATAACCTAAAATTTTTAAGTAATATGTTGTCCATTCTGATGCTATTAGTTCCGTAGTAAAGCAGACTATAGCCTTGATTCATGAAACAGATGATAAATTGTACTCTGAGACTCAAGGTGAGCCTAGCTCTTTGTAATGCTTAATGAGACCCACATCCTCCACTCAGCTGCCTTCAGTCTTAAAACTCAGCGGTTTTGAGAAGAAAGTAACCCACCTTCTAATGATGAAATGAGAGAGAGGAGGGCTTTGTTCAGGACCAAGGTGAGGAATGATGTGTGCAACAGGTTCCCTCCCCACAGTGAAGCCCTCAGAGAGAATGGTGCTGTATCTTCTACTTTGCCCAGGGATACATCAGATTCATGAATTAATACTGCTGAAAAAAAGCAGAGTTTATTTAATAAAAGATAATAAAGTAGGTGATAGATAAATAGAAAAATTGTTAGAGAACAGAAATCTTTTCTGGTCAGAACTGTATTTCAATACAAACGACAATGCTTATCTTACCTATTAAGGGACCAACCAGTGAAGAGTAGGCAACTATTTACTGTATGTTCGGGACATATAGAGAGAATTATTCTGGAGAGCCTTGTTATAATTGATAGACTGTTGTGGGGAACCTGTTGGATTTTAACATGTAGGGGTTGCTTCGATGTATCAGTACTAAAGCCATGATGGCTACCATTTGCATAAGGTACCTGCCAAGTTCAACACCTAGTCAATGACTCTTCTCTTATATTCTCAGAATCAAGATGTAGGTTTCACACTTCTTCCTTCCTGTTAATTAAGCCTTCTCTTTATTCTTTAAAATAAATCTTACATGTTGACATCCTTTCCCCTAGGGAATCTTCTAGTGGTAAGACTGGTTATTGTTTGGGCTCTCTCTGCTTTATTTTTCCACCCTGTTATCACTACCAAGGTGCCCCTGGCCATTAAGAATTCTGGCGTAAAATGGGGGATACAGAAACGTATCACCTCACCATGCCAACATAGCAAAAAAGCAAGTAGGGCAGCATTGCAAGCCCACCTCATTGTAGAATGATAGTAAGTCATATAACAATGTAACATATGTCTCAATATTTCTGCTTTTTGTAGCACAATCCCATCTTAATTTTTTTCATGTTCCTATCTTAATAATCTGTCTGCCATGGAGAAGCTGGGGAAGTATCAGGAAACAATGAAGGAACAAAACTGGAAATACCATCTTTGCTCACAATCTGGAGTTACTTATTCTCCAGGGATTTTTCTTTCATCCTTGCAACTTTTTTGGCACATTTTGCCATACGAAACCCACCCATCAAACACAAAAAAGTTTCCACGTATATCTGGATTTTCGTGACTTCTTGGCCATAAGGTTGTCACTTGGATGGACCCTTTCTCTGTTTCCAGTGTTAATAAGACAACTGCCAAAATAGTGTCAAAATACCCATCAGAGGAGTGGAAAAGACAGTGTTTTCAGACAACAACAAAAAAAAATGCAGGTTATTGTGAAGTAGCCTTATTTGATAAATAAGCATGATAGGAACCCTAATAGGGCCTGATCCAGGAGAACAAAGATACATTTAATTCCAGAATCCCCAACTTCTCTCCAGGAAGCCCAGTATAGCTTCCCAATTGCTTTTAAAGCTTGTCTCAGCTTAAGAAAAGCCAGCTTGGTGGTAGATCTCATGATCTTCAAGAAATATTCATTGAGTACCAACTGTATTTGAGGACCTGGGTCACTTCAGCCTTTCTCTTCTACTGCAGAGTTGCCCATAGGGGGCAGCGTGTATCATTGAAGTGGATGAGGACCTTGCTCAAAATCTGGGTGGCATTTCCAGTTCCCAGCGCCATTAGGAGGAGCTCTTGGTCTGTTCCTCACACGGGGTTGATCTCTCCTGACTTCGGTAGAGTTCTCCATTCATTCAGGACATGAGCCCTTTCTCAGTGACTGTGACTCGTGCGTTAAATAAATCAACGTTCAGTTCAGTGATTTATTCATCAAAGATGAAAATCAGTCCCCATTTTTTTGCCCTTTATTTTTACGGTCTCTGCCTTTCACTTTCATCCTTATGTATTATGGTGTAGAACATATATAGAAATAGAGAACTATTTTAAATCTTGGTTCTACCGCATGCTGGCCTTGGGTCTACTTCCTCATGGATATTTTGAGGGTTAATTAAAACCTATGTGAACATGTCTAACACATATTGCATGTTCAATCAATACTATTTCCATTTTTTTATTAAATTTATTTGCTTAGAGTATAATTGATGTGGGGAATTCCACAGGTTATTATCTTAATATTTTGTCTGTATTTTTTGTAATTTTAAATAATGTCAGAATTATCAGCATTTCTAATCACACTTGGCTTTTCAACCGCTTTTAGAAATCTAGTTACCAGTCTAGGGCGCCTGGGTGGCTCAGTCGTTAAGCGTCTGCCTTCGGCTCAGGTCATGATCCCAGGTCCTGGGATCAAGCCCCACATCGGACTCCCTGCTCGGTGGGAAGCCTGCTTCTCCCTCTCCCTCTCCCCCTGCTTGTGTTCCCTCTCTCGCTGTGTCTCTCTCTGTCAAATAAATAAAATCTTTATTTTTTTAAAGATTTTATTTATTTGACAGAGAGAGACACAGCGAGAGAGGGAACACAAGCAGGGGGAGTGAGAGAGGGAGAAGCGGGCTTCCCGCTGAGCAGGGAGCCTGATGTGGGGCTCGATCCCAGGACCCTGAGATCATGACCTGAGCTGAAGGCAGACGCTTAATGACTCAGCCACCCAGGCGCCCCTAAAATGTTTTTTCTTTTTGTTCTGTTTCTACTGCCTGATAAAAGTCAAGGGAAAAAAATGTGCTTCATGGTAGGAAAATTCTCATACTCAAACCAGTTTAGTGCTTGCATTTACATTTTGATAATCTGAATAATAGTTTTATCCATATAAAATATTTTTGTGGGCTCATTAGATTTTTGCTATATACAAAAGTTCTATTTTGAGAAACTGTTGACCAAAACACTTCATTTAGATCCCACATTATAGAAATATTCCAGCCATATGCTATAATAATGACTTTTAAGTAGTTTCTATAAATTATAACACTGGCTATAAGTTTCTTGTTATTTTTTTTTCCCAGAACATGACTACTTGTATCAGAGGAAAAATAGTCCTATAGTTACTGTTCACTGGGGATTTTAAGTCACCTGTCCATTTTGTGGTTTGTTTTCATTGTCTGTTTGAAGTTGTATCCATAGCAATACTTCTCTTAAAGATGCCCTATTTTCAAAGGGATGGCTGTAATTGCAATTTCTAGAAAGCTTAACAATAGTGATTGAATGCTTTTAATTTCCTTGAGAACCTCTTGGATAGCTGAGCTCAAATCAAGACCAACTTTTTAAAAACACATCAAAAACTATATAAATCTGTCTTTGGCTCACCATCTGCTTTAATAGTCTGCCAAAGAACATGGACTCTTGTCATTGCAGAGTTTGGGAATCTATGTAAGATTTAGCAGTTTTGAACTTACTGGTACATTGAGAGTGAATGAACTCAGTTTGGTTTTCTATGAATTAACAAAGGAATCACTTCGATCTTATTAGTTGGGTGCTTAGTAATTAATTAATTTATCTAGCAAATGTATCTGTGAGAGGCTGTGGTAGGCTCTGGTGATGTCGTAGGGGATAGGAATTAGTCTTTGCCCTCACATGAAGTGACTAGTTAAACCAGTAGCATCTATGGTTGACATGTGAACAATGAGGGGCTTAGAAGCGCTGACACTCCATGCAGTTAAAAATTGGCAAAAAATTGGCATATAACTTTTAACTATTGATAGCCTATTGTTGACCTGAAGCCTTACTGATAAGATAAACAGTTGAGTAACACATATGTGTGTTATATACTGTATTTTTACAATAAAGTAAACTAGAGAAAATGTTATTAATATCACGGAAGAGAAAATTCATTTACAGTATTGTACTGTATTGTTTATTTTAAAAAAAATTCACATATAAGTGGACCCACACAGTTCAAATGCGTGTTGTCCAAGAGTCAGTTGTAATGACAGTTATACTCCTAAGGTCAAGAACAGGATGCCAAAGCTCATGGAAGGAATACCTGACTGGTGTTCCTACAAGAAGTGATGTACTGAGATGTCAGAGATGAGTTAGCACAGCAGAGGTAAAAGAAAAGCATTTTAAAATGAGGGAACACCATGTTCCAGAGCCTGCAGGGCCTTTCCAAAACCTGGAGGATTTTGAGGGTGCCTCAGTGGGGAATCGGGGAGATGTTGGGTAAATGCACCGGCTAATGGTGTTTTTTGGGGGAATGGAGTTAGAAGAAAGAAAAACTCATATGTCACTGGTTCTTATATGTTCTGTGTTTGTGCTAGAATAGCAGAATATCAGAAATTTAGTTAAATAACATTTCAGCAAAATTAAGTCCTTCCCATCCTTTGTGGATCTCGCAGTCCTAATATAGGTTTGTCTGCTCCTTGCTCTGGATGTCTGCAACAGCAACGTAAGCAAGTCCTCACTTGTGTGAGTCCACAGAGGCCATTCTTTGGATTCCAGAAGCTTGCAACCACTCAGGAAGGCAGGACATACTTGAAAACTTAGACCCAGCACCCATAGAGATCAGTGTTTGTTCTTCTTCAAAAATCCCTCTAAGCTCCTAGCACAGTGTTTTCCACATTGCAGGGATCATAAAGTAATTGTCGACTAAAGGAGCAGACACATCACACAGTGAGGGCTTATAATTTTCAAATTAATCATCATAGGAGTTGCGGGGAGAGGGAAGGCTCCCGGGAGCCTAGGGTTGCAGAGAAAGTTCTATGAAGATGATACATCTCGAACTAGGTCTTGGAGGCTAACTGGCCTTTGTGTTTTTGGCTAGGAGTGGGGGGTGAGAGAGCATTGCAGGGAGAGGCCATTCCACATGCAGAGTAGGAAGCCTGTCTGAGCCCCACATCTCTGTATGCTGGTCAGGAGTGGGGGAAAGACACACCAACCTCGACAGAGGGTTTGGGAATAGGGGATAGATCAGGATGGATTGTGTGGGGTAAATTGTCAGAGAATAGATTTTCAGGATGAGCGCTTAGAATTTGCTCTAATATGCTATTAGTATGATTGTATGCTATTACTAGGGTTGTAAGCATATGGTTGGAAACAAGGAATGAAGGGAGAGTTTGTGGAATTCTAGTCTGGCAAGGCCCTGTTTGTCCCCCCTCCTTCCCAGCTTGTCTGAGCTACATGATGTTCCATGCTTAGCGTCAGGAATTATCTTCCTCTAGAAATCCTTTCTTCTAATCCTGCCCCTTGTGCTGACAGAGCCAGGTGGCTCCTGGCTGCTGGATGAAAAAAACAAAATGCATTTAAATGAAAAATACTGGTCATGGCCTTCAAGGCTTCAAGCTAATCTCAGCGTTTATTTATCCATATCTTACATACCGTGATTGCCACTATTTATCTATATCTATCTGTGTGTCTATCTATCTTGTTAATAAATTTAAGGCTCTCATCTGTCCTTATCTCCTCAAGATTAACCCACCCATTTCTGCTAGCCAAATGAAGTCTCCTCCTCAACCTTGCTTTAAGATTCATTTCCACTATGAAATCTTTTTGGCCTTGGACCAACCACATTAAATCTCTCTGAACTTCAGGAGCCTCTTCTGCAAAATGGCATAAGCATTCCTCACCTCTTGGAGTTGATGTGAGGACTGAATGAGAAGCTGCCTAAAGCATGGTTACTTGTATAGAGCAGAAGGAGCCAGGTGGCCCCCCTCTGGCTAGCACCTGCCGCTAGGAGCCTGCAGGACCCTCTCACTGGGGCATGGCACTCTTCACGGCGGATGCATGCCTTGGGTGTGCCGGCCTCAGACCCTTAAATGAAATACAGGACTGAATATGGAACAGGAATGTACAGATGTAGAATATGAGAAGTGTAAGGAAAACACACAGTCGGAGATCAGAAATGGGAGGAACACAGTCTCCTGGCAGGGAGCATGGGAAAAGTTTTCATTGAAAAGGTGACATTTGCTGAAAAGCAGAGATGATTATAAGAGTCCCTTAAAAGTAATGACTTGGTGGTCGGGGCCTGGTTCAGTGCCAGGAGCAGAGTGGGTGCTTAATAAATATTTGTCAGATGAATGGTATTACTTCTACAATACATTTATTACTTCCACTCAACTTCTGTAACTGATATAAAGGTAAAATTATTTAAATGAGAAACCTCTACTTTATCATCTGAGGAACAGAAATGAATTGCCAAGTGGTGGTGAAGATTAGCAAAGGCTATTGAGGGCAAGGTGTTAAATCACCTCCGTGAGCCTAAATCGCCAGTGGTGTAACCGTGCCAAGGTGACGTGCCATCTGGGTGTACAAGAGGTCATCTAGATGTTTTACCTGTAGAACCAGGTGGAACAGAGACAAAAAGTGCAGACCCAAGTGTGTATATGTCGGTCTGTCTGGTGCTGTTTGCTCAGTACCACTGGGAGAACATTGGGACATTTCGTTTATTACGGGAGATCATTTTTACCTCCAATAAATGTATTCATTATTTAAATTCTAGAAAATCCCCATATATCTGGAACCTTTTAAGGGAAAGAAAGCTCCGTAAAGTGTAGATAAATGACACTATAAATGTTTTAATGTCTTTGTTTCTTCTTCCTCCTCTCTGCCTGTTTATACTGTAATATTAATAAATGCAGCATTTTAATGAGCTTTGACGGAATCACCTTCAGAGAGTTGGTGCAGTATGTTCCTTGGAGACGCATAACTGAAGTTCCCGGGTTCTGGAAGGAAGTCTGTTCCTCATTAGCTGGGATAGCTAAGAGTGTGCTGGCTCAAGAGGGAGGGGGCCACAGCTCAAGCCCACCTGTGCGTGCACAGGACCGGCCGCGTCTCGGCCCTGCTGTGGAGTAACCCCAGGGCTTTCATTAGAAGTGTCAGATGGTTTCCCTGGAGTGAGTGCTGATGGCATGTCATGTTGGTGTCTCTGGAGGAGTAGCCCTGACACCTACTAACAGTCTGACAAATGGTTAAGTAGCTGTTTCAGCCAGGATTGAGTGAGCCAGTGTCCTCTGCCTGAGCATGAGAGGAAGAGCATGTGTTCTCTTCACACTCCTGGTTGTTAAAGAGGCAAATCTGCTCTCCTCCGTCCGCAGCTCCTCCCCACCCAAAACCGAACCCCCTTGCCCTGCAAAACACGCTCCCAGAGTAAAACTTACTTGCTTTAAGTAAGCAAGACTTTTTTTTGGTGAGATGCAAATGGGTGTTTTTTGGGTTGGTTTGATGGTGGCTGCCCAACATCTGAAACCCCTTGTACATTTGGGGAGGTTCCCATTGCATGTTTTGGAGAAGAGATCAGAGCCTCCTTGAGTGCGTGGACAGAAGGTGAAAAGCTAGCACTTCTTTTCTGAGCACTGGCATTTAGGGCCTGGGTCCTTGGCGAGGCGGGAGCAGTCAGATGCCTTCTCGGAGGCCTTCACATCTATTATCAAGTGCAGCAAAGAATCAGGAGTGGACAATTCATATTAGAGGCAGCCACATCCAGGGGCCTGTAACACGAGTACCCTGTGAGGCTAGTTTTCCTGGGAAGCAGAGGCCAGACTTTTCCTGGGGAGAGTGACTGAGGTTCTTGTACCTGAGTATTTCTAACCCTTCTTTGGTTTCTAATAATTTTCAAGCTTGATTTTCCAATCTTTGCAATGATTCTGAGAGCTCTCTGATACTATTTTAATAAATTCCTCCCTCGCTAAATTGAGACAGGGACCATTTCCATGTTTATAATTGACAACCCCAACTCATGCATTTATGTCCATGACTTGGTCTTTGTCTCCTGGCCGCTGAGATCATAGCATTGGCTTAAAAGCTTTGGCCAGGCATCTATGTGTCTAGAACACTAGTCAGTTGAACAGAATCTCCTGTTTAATACCCTTAATCATGCATCTATTCTTCCTCCTCTTCTTTTTTTGAAATAGACTCTTCCTGCAGTCTCCTGCACGTGTCGGTCTGTCTGTTGATATGCGGTACCTCGGAGCTCCTGGTTATTAAGTTAATTAGATGGAGGTTCAGTGGCCTGAATGGTAGGCCAGTAGGTCAAAAAGCCCGAGTACTTTCGGCATTAGACGCTGGCCTGGGATTCTTCGGCCATTTGTTGGCGGAGCATCTGTCCTCATGTCCCCAATTAATTTAGTACGCACCGCTTTGTAAGGTGTCCATGTGCTGCAGAGGCAGGCAGTGTGTTCATGTTGTATGCACATTATAGAGCCATCCATTCCGTCCCTGACAGTTCCAATTCTAGATCCCACTGTCAAACCCAACAAAAGGGGAGAGCTTTTTTTTTTTTTTTGCGGTAACTTTCTGGGTCCAGCTTTGGATTTGGGACTTTCTAACTTTTTTTTTTTTTTTTTCTTTTGGAGGATGTGTGAGGTGGGGTGGAAAAAGAAGAGGTGAGATGAGAGAAGTAAGGGTTAAGCTTCATTTTTTTTTTTAAGATAAAAACGTTGAACTTGCTTTGTGGAATTCTACTTTTGCATGTTTATAAGCAGCAAAAATGTAGCATCTGTATTCTCATAATGTACTGAATATGTAAGATCCTACGTGTTTGTGGCCACTCCCTGCAGAGTGGTTTTAACTCCTAAGTAGCCGTGTTCATAGTTTTCCTCCCTTCTCTCATGACCCCGAGGAAGCCTCTAGGTTAACATAGACTTCCAGCAATAGCTGAGTAATTACCTGTATTGACTCAAGGAGAACTTAGGCAGGAAACAGAGGGGAGCTTCTGTATTAAAACAAAACACAAAACTGGACTCCCTCACATGTGAGACTGATAACAGCTTCTACGTAACCTGTGTGGTCACTGGCTGTCAAGGCTGCATCTGGGTTGTGTCTCTGTCCCCATCCATGAAGTATGCTACAGTTCCAGAACTTACAGGTTCTCTCCGTTTCCTGAATTCCCACACAAGCCTTGTTAGAAGGAGAAGCTCACATTTGCTTTTTCAGCAAGCACAGTTTTATTGGTATAAGCGTGCATGGCTTTTATTCATTTGGCCTCTGTTACTTTTGAGATTCATTTGTCTCTGACCTGGAAGATTCCTTTGCCTTGACCAATGCCCTGTGTTCTCTTTCCAGGGAAGAGTGATCCTTTTTGCTTGTTGGAGTTAGGCAATGACCGACTTCAGACACACACCATTTACAAAAACCTCAACCCCGAGTGGAACAAAGTTTTTACATTGTAAGTGCTTTAGCCTCCAGATTATCAAGGAGGGGTTTTAACTTAGAGATCAATTATCCTTGATATGTTTGGGGCAGGCTGGGGCTCTTGAGTGGAACTTTCTGTCCATTTTTATGTGCGAAGAATGAATTTTATTGTTTTTTTCCTTCTGAAAACCTTTTATGCTTTCATTTTATAGAGTATAGTGTTAATAATAGAAGAGGCCATTTGGAACTGCAAGGGAGTGATACAGGAGGCATTTGTAAAGTAGATCTTTCAGTAACTCAATTAATCTGTGAGTAGATGGAAGCTTTCATATATCCAGACTAATTCATTCCTGGGTTAAAGAAAATTACAAATGTAGACCTGCCTTAAATTCAAGTTTATATGTTACAAATTATTGTAATGCCTAAAGGCTTGTTTTATGCCAGAGGCTTTTGGAAAATACAGATTATCTGTGATTCCTCAAGGAGTCCCAAAGTCTCTTTGTATTTCAGCTTGTCTGAATGACCTGCTGCACAGAGATGCCCTGTCCACTCTTTCAAACTCAGGCATTTAGGAGTCTGGATGTATTTCCTAGTGTGCTTTAGATTCTGAGGTACCTGGCCGTCAAAGGGAGGCACCTGTTGATTTGGGTCAAATGGTGGTTCACTTCCCCCACAACACTGACGAAATGCTGTGTTTGTAACTGAAAGAATACGTTTTGAATGGAGTTGGTGATTCCCAGGTAGAAAGTTCCCAAGGATCAAAATTGAATTAGTAATAAAAAAACTCCCAAAAAACAGAAGTCCAATACCATGTGGTTTCACTACCAAACACTTAAAGAAGAGTTAATACATATTCTTCTCAAACTTTTCCAAAAAATAGAAGAGGAAGGAAAACTCCCAAATTCATTCTATGAGGCCAGCATTACCCTGAGACCAAAACCAAATCCCCACAAAGAGAACTGTAAGCCAGTATCTCTGGTGAACATAGATGCAGAAATCCTCAACAACATATTAGCGAATGAAACCCAACAATACATTAAAAAAATCATGCACCACAGTCAAGTGGGGTTTATTCCCAAGATGCAAGGATGTTCAATATTTGCAAATCAATCAGTGTGATACATCACATCAATAAGAGGATAAAACCCATATGATCATTTCAATAGATGCAGAAAAAATATTTGACAAAATACAACATCCATTCATAGAGGGAACATACTTCAACATAATTAAGGCCCTATATGAAAAACTCACAGCTAGCATCATACTCAGTGGGAAAAAATGAGAGCTTTTACCCCCAAGGACAGGAACAAGACAAAGATGTCCACTTTCACAACTTTTATTCAACATAGAACTGCAAGTCCTAGCCACAGCAATCAGACAAGAAAAAGAAATAAAAGGCATCCAAATTAGTAAGGAAGAAGTAAAGCTTTCACTATTTGCAGATGACATAATACAGAAAACCCTAAAGACTCCACCAAAAAGGTAATAGAACTGATAAATGAATTCATTAAGGTTCTGGGATACAAAATCAGTATACAGAAATCTGTTGCATTCCTATACACTAATAAGCAACAGAAAGAAAAAAAATAATAAATCTCATTTATAATTATACCAAGATAATAAAATACTTAGGAACAAACTTAACCAAAGAGGTGAAAGACCTATACTCTGAAAACTAAAATACTGATGAAAGAAAGTTCCCAGGATCTATGAGAAGTGTATTAACTCGCCTAAGCAGATTTGCAAATTGCCATATGAAAAAGTTTCTTGTTTGCTCAACACATTGCTGATGACCATGGCTCCATTTTTCATTATAGGTAATGTCTGGTTTCTCGTCAACATAAAAAATGTTTCTAAATATGCATGGGATTTTTATTATTTTGTGTTTCAACAATAGGAAGCTTTCTGTGGATCTCAGCAAATAGTGATTTTGATCACCTTTTTTTTTTTCAAAGGGAATTCTTCATTAATTTATTTTTTTCTTTGTTAATTTAATGTAAAGAAAATCTGATTGCCTATTTGAAATCGCTGTCCTTTTACCCTCCTCATTCTGTCTCTTTTTCTTTATCCTCCTGTTTCTTTAATAGTCCTACCCTTGAGTGCATGTATACATGGAAAATGTCATAGTAAAAAAGTTGACTTTTTTTTTTCATATGGATGTCTGACTCTTCTATGATGGAAGGTTTGGGAATACAGTTCAGTTTGATTTAATTTTTGGAATTTAATTAAATGGTAGTTTTATACTCTAAGGACATAGAGGCTTAATTAGTGAAACTGTGTTTTCAGATCTGCATGGAACAGACTCCACTTGTGTGTTTTTGTATATAATACATGGTACATTTCTTGTTTCAGTCCTATTAAAGATATCCATGATGTTTTGGAAGTGACAGTGTTTGATGAAGATGGAGATAAACCTCCTGATTTTCTTGGAAAAGTTGCCATTCCCTTGCTGTCCGTAAGTTACTGTAGTTAATACCCAGTTCATAAGTAATTTTACAGTTGACAAGTTTCTGTGGGCTAGAGTTGTTCTATCTTTGTCAATCTGGGGAAAAGATCCGCCCAGCTATAGCAGGAAATAACTCTTTTATTCCTTATCCTTTTCCAGTATTTTCAGTAGTTTCAGATATAAAGTAACAACTATTTAGTTGAATATTGGTTTGACCAACGAAGACATTTTGACTAGTCTTTCAATTCATTCTCAATCTTTCCATCTTAAGATGGGAATTTCTGTTTGGTTTCAAGGAATACAGATCTATGACTGAATTTCCATTTGTTAATGAAAAACATACACGTGTTTCTTTATTACCTCCTTACTACCCACTTCTTTAAAGATTAATTGCTGGTAACTGCAAAGTTGTTCCTAGCTCTACTGAAGACCATTTTCTCAAAAGTTCTATTTGTCTTTATAATAATAGAGTTTGCTTTCAGTCTCAAAAACTGCTTTGTGGAAGAGAGCAGAGAGCTTCTCTTGGAAAAAGAGTGCTATTTCAATAGTCTAGTTAAAAGATAACATACCAGGGTAAGCTAAGAGCTGAATGAAAAAATACCCTATGAAGTCAGAGGAGAAAGCGCCACATAATGCCTTTACATGGGCAAAGGAGGGAAGCTGGGATCTGAATTCACCTATTAATTGAACATTAATGTGTGTACCAAATGTACTCTTCCAGAAGAGAGAATTTCAGTTTTTCATTCAATAGTTAATGTTTCGTTGTAGAGATGTCATGGTCTTATCAGTCAATAAGGCTTTATTTACTTCTTCCCAAAGACTTATTTCTCCAAAGTTATTAGTGCATTTTTGTAGCAGGAGAGGTCTGTGCTGTAACCATGAGATTAGACTAGCTCGCATGATGCTTACAGTGGGAGAAACACTGCATCTCTCAGTATCTGTACGGGTTTTGATCGCCTGGTTAATTTCTCCCCAAGTTCTCTTATCCCCACTGTTCCTCTAAGAGAAGGGGTGGAGCAGCTGTTCCCTTGTTGATTTGGCTCCTGCCAAATACTCAGAGCTGTCAACAGCAGACCACACTGACTCTCAGGGAGGAGACGGCAATTTGGGATATTTCTCCTTTTTTTTTGGTTACAACATTGCCAGTTACTCCTGAATTAATACATGTAACAAGAGCATGGAATACAATTTTAGAGAGGTCTAAAGGGACAAGAAGCAAAGACCCTCCTTTACAATTCAGTTTCCTTTTTTCCTCAAATTTTTTGGGCAGGACAGAGATATTTCTCCTTTTGATTGTTTTTAAGATTTATTTATTTATTTTTGAGAGAAAAAGAGAGAGAGAGAGTGTCTGAGTGGGGGGGGGGCAGAGGAAGAGGAGGGAGGGAGGGAGGGGAGGGAGAGGAGAATCTCCAGCAGACTCCTCACTGGGTGCAGAGCCCGATGTGGTGATCGATCTGATGACCCTGAGATTATGACCTGAGCCAAAATCACGAGTCTGATGCTTAACCAACTGAGCCACCCAGGTGCCCTGTCCTCTTGTTTTGATAGATAAATCTGTAGTAACATATTTTATTCCTTGCTGGGTGAACACTCCTTGGAGTCATTTTTAACCTCCCTCTGTTTTACGTATAAAAGTTTTGTGTAATTGGTTTTCTATAATACCAACAAATTGACCCACTTACTTCCCTCCCTTCTTCCTTTATTATGTACAGTATCTTCATGCTGTTGAGTTAGATCTAAGAAATTACCTCTGGCTAGGGGTGCCTGGGTGGCTCAGTCATTAAGTGTCTGCCTTCGGCTCAGGTCATGATCCCCAGGTCCTGGGATTGAGCCCCGCATCGGGCTCCCTGCTTGGCAGGAAGCCTGCTTCTCCCTTTCCCACTCCCCCTGCCTGTGTCCCCTCTCTCGCTGTGTCTCTCTCTGTCAAATAAATAAATAAAATCTTAAAAAAAAAAAAAAAAAGTAATTACCTCTGGCTAAATCAGGTGTTGGGTTTCTCAACCATACCATGATTGACATTCTTGAATATCTCATGCTTTGTTGTGGGGGGCTGTCCCGTGCACTGTAGGATGTTTAGCAGATCTCTGACTTCTACCCACTAGATGTCAGGAGGACCCATCCACTCATCACTGTTGTGACAGTCAAAGATGTCTGCAGACCTTGCCAAGTGTTCTGAGGAGGGGCAGAATCACTCTCAGTGGAGAACCACTGACCTAAGTTAATGCAGTTTTCAAACCATATCTTTCAAGATGCAAGGTAGAATGATTCTATGAAAGACTTCGTTTAAATGCAAGGAGCCCCCTGACCCCCTTAACTTTATTCTAGTTGCTGATAAGCCACCCATGATCTATACATTCATTTGTTTGAAGAATATTTATAGAGTATCCAGTTTATGCCAGACATTGTTCGTCGTTTTAGGTGGTAATGCTCTAACAATGACTGCGGTGAAGGTATCTTCTCTCTTGGAACTTATATTTTGTTGTAGGAGTCAGTATACAGAACAGACAAACCCACAAAAAGCAAGGCAGCATGTTAGATGGTGAAAGGTGCCCTACAGAAAGCAAAGCTCCAAGATTATGTCTGGGGAAGGGGTGCACTTCTCCATGGGCTGGCCAGGTAGGACCTCACTTCAGGGGGCATTTGAATGAGAACTTGAGGAGGTGAGAAAGAAAACCCTGTGGATATCTGGGGAGACTCTTCCAGGCAGGTAAACTTCCAAGTTCCAAGGCTCTAAGGCAGTGTGCCCTGACTGTCCCAGAAATATTGGGGTGGACAGTGTGGATGGAGTGGAGTCGCCTGGGGGAGAATCACAAATGCGGAATGAGAAAGGACACAGGGACAGAGTGCCATGGGAGAGGGGTAAGACTCTGACGGTCTGAAAGTTTGAAGGACTTTGGCTCACTCTTAGCATCGATGGGAAGCCACAGGGAAGTTTCGAGGCAGGGAGTTCTTGATTTCGTTTACATTCTCTGTTTCTAACATTAAAGGGCTGTGGCACACAGAGAAATAAACCCAGATCTGACAGTTCTCTACCACATAAAGTGTGAAGGCAGCGTGGCCTGAGCCACGTTCTCATGAGGGGCTTAGGGGGCCCGGAATGTTGAGCTGAAGCTGTTACAGCAGCTGTTCTTCAATGTGGCTGTTTCAATTCAGACTCACTTCCGATTGTTTGACCGACACATTGGGTAAGCGATCAGATCTTGCAGAGGATCTGTTTTGGCCCTTCCTGATGTTCAGTGGTCCACCTGCTACACGCACTCTCCAAAGAAATTCATTCTCTACCTCAAGTACAGATATAAATATGATAGAAAAAAATGCCATAACCCTCAGTATCCATAACAGGCAGATTTTCAGTTGCTCGTTAATTCACTGATCATTCCATTTTTGAGTAATTCTAACTTGTGATTTAGAGAGTATGTTTTCACATTTATTTAGATCTATTTTTTTCTTTATTTAATATCTATTGCATCATGCTTAACTAACCAGCCCTGTGCGGTGCATGTATCATGTGTGAAATCATTCATTCTCTAAAAACCTAATTCGGGCTGCTTTATTATCATGGCTGTTTACAAAAGAGGAAACTGAAGTACACAAGGATCCTGCTGCTGGGACGTAGTAGAGGCTGGATTTGAAATAGGCAGTCTCATGCCCAAGCCTGGGCTCCTAAGAGGATGCTATCCCTGCCGTGGTGAGCCCCTGTTCACTAGATATGAGGCTGAAAGCAAGAACCAAGATGTGCTTCATGCTACCACTGGTCTCAGTGCAATAGAGTGTGGACAGGTAGGGCAAAGAGTTGAAGACTTGAATCTCTTGGGTGATGCCTGTGGAATGAACACAGAAGACCTGAAATGTTTTTTTTTCTCTATTGCAATATAGTTGACATTGTATGTCACATGAGTGTACAATACAGTGACGCAACAAGTCTACCACCCGTCACCAGACAACACTGTTACAAGACCATTGACTATAATCCTTATGCTGTGCCTTTCATCCCCATGATTTACTCCTTCTATAATCGGAAGCAGTGACCTCCCACTCCCTTCATCCATTTTGCCCATCCCCATTCCCCTCCCCTCTGGAGATCACCAGTTTGTTCTCTGTGCTTATGCAAGATCTAAAATATTAAGTGCTAAATAAAAGGAACAAGAAAACATAGAGCAGGAGGAATGGATTTAATTTTAGGAAGAGTTTATGAAGTGGGGAGTTTGAGCTGGCCGAGAAGGAGCCTGGTGTTGATCATGACTGGTGGGTGAGGTAAAGAAAGAAGGCCATTCCAAGCAGAGGGTAGAGCAGGAGTGGAGAAGCCGGGGGTAAGAGAAAGGCCACCTCCTGGAAACAAAGGGGCCTAAGGGGCCTGGTGCTCAGGGCAAGCGGGGAGGCTGGAGAGGGAGGACTGAGGGCCGCTCAAGAAGAGTTGAGGGAGGTTGGGGCTTATTCTGTTAGCAGGGAGAACCTGAAGGCTTTCAGCCTGGAGATGGAGATATCAGAGCAGTTGATTAGGAAGAAAGTTTTGGCTTCAGTATGAAGCAAGTTAGAGAGGAAGGGAGATTTTTCCTGGAGGGATTGGTTGAAACTCCAGAAATAAGCATCAAAGAGAGAACCCTTATATTTTATATTTTGTGCCTCTTAGGAGAAGGTCTTTATTTCTCTGCTTTTTTAATATGAGAGAGAATTATAAAAATGGAATAGTCAGTGCTCCACTGTTACCTTTATAGTATATGAAATAGTATTCAGTAATGCCTTCTTTTCTATTTAAAAACAAAAATTGTATTTCTTGGAGAAGAGTATGAATATTTTTTTTTTGTGTGAGAATACATTTTCTTTAATCAAGTCATAAACTAAAACTTGATTTACACTTTCAGAGAAAATGCAAACTACATTTCAAAATGTCTAAGTATAAAGTATTGAATGTACTTCAACTTTTAATCTCTCTCAAAATGATAATGTGCTAAGTGCATTTCAGCCTGTTAAATAAAAAGCCTGTTCTGAATTTACTGTATCTTTTAATCAGGGTGAATGTGCTGGCTGACTATTGGCTTATTTAAAATCCATGTTCTAAAATCAGTATATCTGTTAATGCAGTGAAGTGTTCAAAGCATATACATATGCTCAGATAATACAGAATTGAAAGAATCCAGGCCACTGGGTCATCCTTCCATGTATTTCATTTCTGTTCAAGTTTTTTAATAAAATAGTTGCTTTTTAAAGGGTTATATAGAGGGGCACATGGGTGTTCAGTCAGTTAAGTGTCTGGCTCTTGGTTTCAGCTCAGGTCATGATCTCATGGTCCTGGGATCGAGTCCCACATCAGGCTTCCTGCTCAGGGGGGAGTCTGCTTCTCCCTCTCTCTCTACCTGCTTGTGTTCGCTCTCTCTCTCAAATAAATAAATAAAATCTTAAAAAAAAAAAAAGGGTCATATAGATATGTAAAACTTGTTACTCATGATTAAAAACAATAGAAAAATTGCAGCTGGCCTGGATTATCATCTGAAGATTTCTAGTATTTGCCCATTTTCACATAACTCCAAATATCTTCTAATCAATAATATAGTAGGTATGCATTGGAAGACAGTAAACATATTTTAGAGTTTTAAGATATTTCCAGCATAGACACTATCTCTGAATTGTTATCCAATTCCATTAGATTTATTTAAACACTATTCTCAGTTAAGGAGTCTAATTTTGTCCTGGAAATCAATCTGGGTTCTTCTCTTCCAGGACATTTCTTTTTATGCAGACATGTGTTTATCATCTCAGAAATTATGGAATGGCCCCACGTAGGAAGACTTTGAAAATCAGCTTTCTGTAAAATAGGGAAAGCATCTCTCTATTTATCGTTATTTCCTAATATCTAAGAAAAAAATCATCTGTAATCTGAGGAGGTCCTACCTTTTGATCCAAGTCTGAGACCTTCTGTGCAAGCCATGCCAACACATGCAGGTGAATTCATGATCAGAAGCACAGTCTTTGTACAGCCCTTAGCATTCTCTGTGAATCCACGTGCATAGGAACAGCTTCACTTAATTAGTTTTATGGGACAAATTTTCTATAATTGCTTGTACCAAATAAATGTCCATACACGGCTTCATTTGCATTTCCAATTAAGTATTTGCCTGTTTCACCTGTGATAGGTTTTGTATATTGTAATGGACACATTTACACAATCATATTTTTTCTTAAAGTTCGTGCTGAAATTTTGGCCACTGAAATAAATATATTTTATTTTAATATTTATGGATGTGTAGCCACCTAAAAAATTTAAAATGGCTAAAACATAAACATTCAACTCTCCTTCCTGCCTAATTCTGCTCCAAAATGTCCTTTGAAATAAAGAACGAAAGATAAAATGAGGCAAATTTGTCCATTGGCCCTGGAAACTAGGAAAGGGTGCCTTTAACATGCTGGAATTATCACGAACCGTATGTAGTATATAACGTGGATAGGATTCAGTTAGGATGGACAGGCTAAGGGAGAAGGAATGCCCCGTGGGTTTCCTCTGATATCTTGGCACAAGAAGGTAGCAAGTATAAATCTGAGCATCCTGCACATGATGGTAAATGCTGAATGGGTTAAACTTTTCTATTAAATGGAAAAACTTCTTACACTGAGTAAAAGAGTAAAATCTAGCTGCTTTGAGATCCCTCAAATTTAAACAGAAATGGATGGGCAAAAGTATTACACCTAAATGTAAGTAAGTGGTAAGTCAGAAACATGCAGAGGAGGTTATTTCATGGGTCCGAAAATGATTTCATTACCAATAAACTTAGAGCAGACATGAATCGTTATGTGAATAGTTTCTCATAGAAGTATATATATATGTTAAAAATATTTGAAATACAAGAGGGACTCCTGGGTGGCTCAGTTGGTTAAGCAATTGCCTTCGGCTCAGGTCATGATCCCAGGGTCCTGAGATCGAGTCCCGCATCGGGCACCCTGCTCAGCTGGGAGTCTGCTTCTCCCTCTGCCTGCCACTCCCCCTGCTTGTGCTCTCTCTGACGAATAAATAAAATCTTTAAAAATTTTTGGAAATACAAGAAAAAATCACCAGCTTAGAAACACAAAATGATTATATTCTCTATGCAGCTTAAAAAATATCAGAAAACAAAAAACAAGGCTGTAAAGTGATGTTTCTTAAAGGCCCAATTACTTGAAAGTCCAAGTTCCATGAAGTGGATGCTGAAAGTTACAGGTCATGCACACCATCCCACAGCTACTAAATGATACCCTGGAAAGTTCCTTTTTCGGCAGTTCTCAGATGAAGTTTTGGCATACTAACGCAGTGACTGTCAAATTTTAGAGAATAAACAATAAGTTTGATCTAATGTAGTGTGTGTACACACACATAAATATATAAAATATTCTGTTCAAATACCCATGCAATGTGCTTAAATTTTGATCATGTTGTGGGCTCACAAATGCCTTAGTAGATTCCAAAAAGGCAGAAACTATATTGTGATCACAGTGTTGGGCAAATATAAATTAATAACAAAAATGAAACAAGTATCAAAACACTTGGTTAAAAAAAAAAGTCCCACGTAACTAATGTAGATACCAAAACTACAGTTACAGACTTTTTAGAAATTAGCAGCGAAATACTATACATACAAGTTATGGATAAAGGCCAGAAGTATTATTCAGAGGAAATCCTTACTTTGAATGCTTTTATAATTAAACAATAAAGGTTGAAAATCAATTAAATATCACAACAAAAGATTAAGTAGAATTAAGAAAGTTAGAAAGGAATTTATGAAGATTATAAAAAGAAGAAAAATGTAGAAAATATCTCATAAATCCAAGTATCCGTTTCTCTAAAGCCCAGTGAAATGGAGAGGCCAGTTACAAGGCTGATGAAAAAAAGAAAAGCATATATTATTAAGAATAAGGAAATAAGAAATATGGGGATCACTGTGAAGAACATAACTAAATTTTACTGAAGAGTATGGAAGAAAACTTGAATAGGGATATACCTCGAGGGAATGTGGGTGTTACAGAGATATAAAATCTCCCCAGATTACTATAAATATAATACAGCTCCCCATTTGGAAAAATTAATGTGTAAAAATAGCAAGAAAAATATGTTTAAAATACAGTTAGATAAACATGAATATCAGGTACTGAATTCATTCATTTTTTTTTTTTAAGATTTTATTTATTTTTTGACAGAGACAGAGAGGGAACACAAGCAGGGGGAGTGGCAGAGGGAGAGGGAGACGCAGGCTTCCTGCTGAGCAGAGAGCCTGACGTGGGGCTCAATCCCAGGACCCTGGGATCATGACCTGAGCCGAAGGCAGACACTTAATGACTGAGCCACCCATGTGCCCCCTGAATTCATTCTTTAGTGAAATAATAATGGAAATGTCAGAAAATAATCATCAAGTAATTCCACCCTTTTTTCCCTGCATCCTCTCCTCCAGATAAGAAAATAACAGATTCAAATTGTTTAACGAGCAAGTTTCTTTTTTTTTTAAAAGATTTTATTTATTTGACAGAGAGAGACACAGCGAGAGAGGGAACACAAGCAGGGAGAGTGGGAGAGGGAGAAGCAGGCTTCCCGCCGAGCAGGGAGCCCGATGCAGGGCTCGATCCCAGAATCCTGGGATCATGACCTGAGCTGAAGGCAGACGCTTAATGACTGAGCCACCCAGGCGCCCCACGAGCAAGTTTCTTAAAACCTTAAGGGCCCAAGCAATTCTTACATTACTGAAATGGATTAAGGACATAAGAGAAAATGGAAAATTTGTGACTTTATTCCCTGAGACTAGAAGAATTCTGATATCAAAAACACAGATTTAACAAAAAAGGAAATCATCTACCTTTCATGGAAGACCATGAAAGCACATTAGGAAACCGAATTGTGTAATTTATATTATTAATATATTAAGGGAGAAAAAAAACTTGGCAATTTCAACAGATGTGAAAGGGGCATTTAATAAAACTTAACATCTGTTCTTGATTATGAAAAAAATAGTCTAATAAATTAGTAATTGGTGAGTATTGCCTTACCATGATGAAGGAGATCTATCAGAAGCATCACAAACATCAGACTTACTATTGAATGATTAGAGAAATTTCAAATTTAATGAGGTTCTATGCTTTCAAGTTAAAGCTTTTTATGTCAAATCTGGCCAATGTAAAAACATAAGAAATTATATTTGGGGACGCCTGGGTGGCTCAGTTGGTTGGGCGTCTGCCTTCGGCTCAGGTCATGATCCCAGGGTCTTGGGATCGAGTTCCGCATCGGGCTCCCTGCTCCGCGGGGAGCCTGCTTCTCCAAACTCTGCCTCTGTCTCTCTCTCTCTCTGTCTCTCATGAATAAATAAATAAAATCTTAAAAAAAAAAAAAAAAAAAAAAAGAAATTATATTTGAAGAAAACAATATTAGCTATCTGATGTCAGCTATCATCTATATATAAATATAAAGGAAATTAATAAACTCAGCATCTTGAAATAAGAAAAGGTCAGTGAGGTGTTAAGCAAGATCAAAATTAGGAAAAAAAGTCAGTGGCCTTACCCTTACCAGTAGGAAAACATTTAAAAAACTTAAAGCATCAAAGAGTTTAACAGCAAGAAACAAAAACAACTATAATGCTTAAGACCTATGTGAGGAAGTTCTAAAACCGTATGAAAAGACATGAAAAAAAGATGATGGAAAAGGATAAACGAAGTGATCGCTGTATAAGGGATTTTGAGAAAGTCAGTTGCTTACTCATCAGGGAAAAATGCATCAGTGTGTTGCATCGAACACAGTAACTATTTTGCCATGAATTAAAGGTCAAACAGTTGGAAGAAACTTCCTAAATAAAACTGTTAAAATGATGGGGAAGTCCTATATAAACTACTGAAAAACAGGAATGATAAAGGGAAAAAAAAAATCTGAAGATGTCAACATGGTGAAAACAAAAATTTGCCATTGTAGATTAAAACACAAGGTCAAAATTACTTGCAACATAGAAACAAATGGATAATATCACTAACATAGAAGGTTTTTGTTTTTTAATCTGTAAGGAGGAGACAAGTTAATCTAGCAGAAAAGTTAATTCAAACAGGTGGAAATCTAAATAGCTAATAAGCATATGAGTGGCTCGTGCTTTATTCAATACTGATCATGGCGCATAAAAGTGCAGAGGATGGAGTCAGACCACCTGGGTTGGCCCCCAGTCTTGTCTCCTCATTGGCTGTGTGATTTTTGACAAGTTACTTAACCTCTCTGTCTCCATTTCTTCCTTGATGAAATGAAGATAATGATAATGTCTGCCTTGGAGGCTGTGGTGAGGATTTATGGTTTGAGGAATATGAGTGAGTACAGTAGCACACAGTACCCACTTACAGTGTAATCTGTCATCTTCATCACCCTTGTGGTAGTAACTTAAATGATCAAATTAGTGTAAGCAACTGGATTAACAAATATGGTAAAGATTTTTCATTACCAGTGATGACGAAGTACTCTCTCCAGTGCTGTTGGAGGGAACATGACTTGGTACAAGCCTCGTAGAAGGTGCTTCAATAAAATGGATTAAAATTTAATCTACACGTATCTCTGAGCATTTATATTCTAGGTATCTGTTTTAGAGAGGCAACTGAGCCTGGGAGAGATATAGTAATTACTCGTGGCCACACAGATGCTAAATGCCAGAAATGGGAATTGAATCTAAGTCTGGCTTCCCAGTCCTACCATGGCCCACTGTTAATAAACATAGGAAAGACAATGTTCAGTCTCATTAGTTGGAAAAAAAAAAAAGCAGCACATACTAAAACAACCTGAGGCCATTTTCTTCCTATGAAATTGCTGTATATTAAATAAAAATGCCTGCAGTTGGCAAAGTTGCAAGGAAATGGATAGGCTTATTTACTGAGGCTAGGAGTAGAAATTAATGTCGCATTTTAGGAGGGCTTACTGGCAATACTTGGCCAAAACCACAAGAATAGGTATATCCTATGACTCAACCATTCTACCTCTAGGAATTTATTTTTGGGCATGCATCATGGACACACAAAGATAGCTATGTATAAAATCATCACAGTGTTTACAGTTAAAAATTGGAGACAGCCTTAGTGATCTACAATGAAGGATTGGTTAGTTGTAGAATCTTCATAAGGTGAAGCACTATTCCAAGTTAGATACAAGAATTTGTTATTACATTGGGGAGCGTTTCTTATGTTTTTTTTTTTTAAATCTAAAAGACAAGTGATTAAAAAGTATGTAAATTAATATAAGACTAAAAGAAGTATCTTTTATCAAGCAATTTCTACTTGTCACTGTTCTTTACTGCTTTCTGCTGATTATTTCATAGCAACCTCTGAGATACATATAATTTTTTATTCACATTTTATGGATTAGGAAACTGACAAGCAGAGGGAGTTTTGTAACTTGTCCAAACTTATTCAGCCAATTTGAGGCAGAGTCAGAATTTGAACTCAGTTCATCTGTCTCTGAAGTCCCAAATTTTATCCAATACACTATGATCCTATTTTCACAAGATAAAGAAATATAAATGTACATTAAAAACTAGAGATGTGTGTTTACTTGCTTAAAGTAATATAATATTGTAAAAGTGTTTTTAAACCATTTTTATAAATTTTACACAATTCTTATAATTAATATATATTACTTTTGGAAGATAGCTTATATTTTAGAGAGAGGAGTTGATAAATGCTGGGTACACCAACGTTTTCTGCCATTTCCAAGGTTCAGAGCTGGGTGTTGGGTGGGATGGATGGCCTTGGAAGAGAGGAGGGGTGGGATATAAGTGGTGAGGGGATGGGGTAATGAATTCAATACCATCTCCACTGGCTGGTGGTTGACTTTGTGTCCGGGCAAATAATAACCTTGTGGGCATTGTAATTTCCCATGCTGTTTGCCATTCATGCCATTGGAAGCAGGCGTGCTTCCAAGTAGGGATATGAATGTGAATCAGTACCAAGTAAAGAGTATTTATTTTCCTCTTACCCAGCCTCATGTCTGTCCTCTTCATTTTTATTGGAGAGTCATTTTGTCTGTGCATCAGCTGAGACCAACTGTTGTATTGTGATGTTGTCACATTAAAGTATTTCCCCCTTTGCATGGAAAGAAAAGTGTCTGATGAGCAGCATGCTTTATACCCAGATGTTCTCTACTTTTTCACATGAGGGTCAAGCTGGGGGGAATCAGCAGGACTCTTCAGTTTGGATTTTGCTCTTAAATATGTATCATCCCTCCCTAAACCAATTGATGGATTTGTTCATGCATATTGATTCTGATTAACTTTTCTATTGCATCAGTTGGTAACTGGTCACATCAAGGAAATTTATAGCAAAGCATAATAATGATAATTCTTTAAAGAGAGTTCGAGATGAGAAAACGATTTTGTTCCCTGTTCCACATAACCAACTTCTGTTATACACTGATTTAAAAAAATCCCGTCTTTTAAAAAATGAATGTAGTATCTTTTTGACTAAAAATTAGTTTATTCACCCAACTTTTTAAAAGTTACTCATATTTACGGTGCTAAAGCATATTTAAGAAGATTTAAAATTCTTTTAAGTAGGAAAAAAAATTGAATAGTTTAAAGATGATTTCAGGTCAGATTAAAATCTAAACCAGACTGTCTTCTCTGTAACTTGTCCTCTGGCTCCAGAATCCTGAATCATTACTCAGAAACAGACTTCCTGTACCTTTGTATTCAATGGCTCATTTAACCAGGAATTAACTGTTAGCATGTGCTTGATAAAAGCTTTCTGATAGATATATTGTTCATGAAAAGAAAGGGACATGCAAATGCCCATTTCCCTGATTGTTGAAGTCAGATTTCTAATTAGATAAAATCTCTATTACTGTTCTGCAGAGGTGCCTTCCCCAAATGATTGCCTAATATCTGTGCTCCTCACCTGTGAATAGGCGAGCATGCAAAAATGTGTGTGGTAGTCAATCTGAAAAATTTTCTCGTAACAGATTAAAGACATTGTCTATTATTTTATTCAGTGACCCTTATCTTGGAGTGAACCTAAATCATCCCAGATGTCAACTCAAGAAGACACTCCAAATGAACTCAGAGACCTCTTTTTGTCACAAATCGAAAACTGTATCATTCCTTTTTGCCTTGATCAACAGAGACCTAAAACTTAAGCTTAGGTCTTAATTTAAGTGACTATCTCATACCTAAAAGACGAAAGTATATATAGATTCTTGGCTCTAAATTTTCTTTTGGCTGTGTTTTAGCTGCCCTACTATTTAATAGAGGTTTTATAATCATAAACTGCCAGAGATGATTTTCTGTGTTCTTTTTTTTTTTAAGATTTTATTTATTTATTTGTCACAGAGAGAGAGAGCATAAGCAGGGGGAGCTGCAGGCAGAGGGAGAAGCAGGCTCCCTGTTGAGCAAGGAGCCCGATGCGGGACTCGATCCCAGGACCCTGGGACCATGACCTGAGCGAAAGGCAGATGCTTAACCGACTGAGCCACCCAGGCGTCCCGATTTTCTGTGTTCTAGGTATAAATGATAAACATAATTCTCTTGACAGGAAAAATATGGTGAACTTCTCTTTTCTGTTATATAGATGCTGCCATACGGCAGTTTGGCAAGTTGAGATGTTACAGAACTTTTTATCCTGTATTCTTGTGTTGGAAGTTCAGTTATATAAAGACTGAAAAATGAAAATCTTTTAAAAATAGTCCCTTTGATTATTATTTCGGTGTTTAATTATAATACTAAATACTGAAATACATTGACCTGCTCTTAACTTAAACGTATCCCAATACAAAGTAGGATATTTCCTCTTTCCGTTCCTTTTTCCCTTTTCCCAAAAGATACTCCTTATAGCAGACTGACTGAGAAATTGGAATCAACCAAATGTTCATCAAAAGAATTAATAAATTGATAAGTTCATATTCTGAATATTCTGTAGCAGTTTAAAGAAAAGCAGATCTGTATACTACATACACATTATCAAATCACATTGATAGATACAAAGTGAGGTTGCAAAATACAGTTTCACACAGGCAAAAAATTTAAATGACTTTTTCAAGGATTTATTGATGAATATAAATTCTCAATACAGATTTAGGAAGAATACATGCCAAATGCCTATCTAATTTCTATGCAGGGAAGGAATTGGGATATTTGTGGAAGTTCAAAGGGACTTTTTTTTTCCTGTAATTTTTCAAACTTTTTACAAATGTGCAAACTTGGAATTGACAAGTTTTAAGAAAATATTATATGAAAGTACCCAACATGAATAGCCTATGCTATATCTCTAGCTTTAATAACTGATTTAATGTCCCTGGGTGGATTCTGTGTTTTGCTGACACAATACTAGGACATTGAAAAAGAGGAAAAGATCATTTACAAAAAATCAAAAACTAAAAAAAAAAAATAAAAAATCACTATAAAATATATTTTTTTCTACTGATACCTCATGTTCTTCTGTTGACCTTTCCTAACCCTTAAGAAATCATGGAAATTTTAAGATAACAGTACAATGACTGTGGGTTGAGGCACAGCTAAGTTCGACTGAAGTCAGGTTGGCAAATTGTCATGCTGTTTTTGTATTTATTTCTTTCAACTTTAACACCCACAATTTATTAAGTGAGACTGTGGATAAAAGAGGAAGCTCAGAATCCTGTTTGGACACCGTTTAGGAAGGAAACCAGGTCTTTATGGGGCACCCCCTTCCTCTTAGCCACTGGCCAGGAAAACCATCTTTCTGTTTAAAACCTATTCAATCTGAGAGGTGGGGTGACTTTGGGAAGGAAGGTGACCTCTCCCTTGTAAAGTGGAATGGCTCTGTTTCCCCCATGACTGATGCAACTCATTTCCACCACTGTTTATAAGAACACTTGTGCTGAATGCTTGTAGTGACAGAAATAGTCAGTTAAAATATGGCTCAAATTTCATGCCCTCAAATTTCCTACGTTATTTCAAATCTTTGATCATTATAATCTCAAGTGGAGCTTTTGGTTAGTTCCAAGTTTTGCTGATGTCCTTTGGGAGTTAACAGTGATGCTTCTTATAAGCCAGAAGTTTAATCAAGGCATAGACTGTAATCGTAAAAGCATGGCTGCTCTCGAATCTGGAAAGAGAAGGCCTTGATGGGACCCACATCATTTCCAAAATGGTACAGGAGCTATTTTTCTGGGATGCCTTACATGTTGGGGTCCACTGGCAGATTAGGGTGTGGAAGTGATGTGACCTACTGGCTGAGAGAGGACATCAGAGGAACTTGCTTATTTTGAAAACTTCTCAGCGTTTTGTGCATTGTAAATATCTTTGGATTTTGACCTCAGCTTCAGCTATGCTCATGGATTTAATTTGCATTGCTCCATGGCTGTGAAACACTGACTATCTTAGTAAAATCAGTTCCTTTATTCATTTCTTAAAAAAAAATATTTTAATGATCTCTTTATTTTGGGGTAATTTTAGATTTATAGGAAAGTTACTAGGATAATCTAGAGTTCCTAGATACCCCTCACCTTGTTTCCCCTAATGTTAACTCTTCACATTGCCATGGTACATTTACAAAACTAAAAAAAGAAAACAGACATTGTGCATTACTGTTCACTAAACTTTGGTCTTTATTTGGATATTACCAGTTTTTCCATTAATGTCCTTTTTCTGTTCTGGGATCCAGCCCAGGGTACCACATCGTATTTAATCATCTTATCTCCTTCTGTCTTCTGAATTGTGACAGCTTCCGAGTCTTTCCTTTTTCCCATGACCTTGGCAGTCTTGAGAAGTACTGGCCAGGAATTTTGTAGAATATTTATCATTTTTAATAAATGAAAATGTATAACTTCTGCGATTTTTGAAGGAAAGCCCATGTAGACCTGCTAATAATTTGTACCACTGATTTTCCATTAATAACCGTTTCAGCCTGTTGGTTGTTACTTTATCTTCTTATCAGTTATAACAGTATTCTAGAATTTAAAGTTGATATATGATGGGTTTAATATTTGCTGAATAGCTGCTTTATCTGTGTGTGTATTGTATGGTCTCAACTTTGCCAGTTCAGTTTAAACCTTCTAGAAAGTTGATATTTTATCTATTGTTTATGACAGATTCGAGATGGACAACCAAATTGCTACGTGTTGAAGAATAAAGATTTAGAACAAGCTTTTAAAGGAGCTATTTACTTGGAGATGGATCTCATATATAATCCGGTAAGTCTAGCTGGGCCAGCCATACCTCCCAGGTTCTCTGTACCTAAAGTAAAAGATGACCAGCCTGGCAATACTCAAATCTCAAATACCTGTAAAATGTTTCACACATATTGCAGCTAGAGAGAGAGAACAGGGTTTTCAACCTCAACTATAAAATCTGTGAGGGACAATTCAGTTTTCAACTGGTATTAATCCCCTTGAGCCAGTAGAAATGACGGTGTTTAATTTCCAGCGCATCTAAATGTCAAGGAAAAAAAAATAAAAATAAAAAAATAAAAGGAGAAATTAGTTTGCTTTATTTCCGATAATCTTCTCGAAGTCCACAGTTGGTGTCAGACAGAGGTATTTTCAAGCCCCTGACATGTAATTTAGTTCTTACAATAGATGTCCTGCTATCCAACGCTATGAAGAGAAGTAGTTACTCATCTGGAAGCTACAGTTAAAGGAGGAATTTTTAAAACCTGTCTTCAACCTTCAGTTTAATATAAAATATGTAAATACTCATTTGCCAATCTTTAGCTATGGGCATAAAATCTGTTTTTTATACCATGGATTTATTATGTTTAGTTTTATAACCTATTCCTTGCATAAATATACTCATAACATCTATAATAATACCTAGTTTCAGGTTTTTTTTAAAAATTTTTTTTTTTTAAAGATTTTATTTATTTATTTGACAGAGAGATAGAGAGAGAACACAAGTAGGCAGAGAAGCAGGCAGAGGGAGAGGGAGAAGCAGGCTCCCCGCAGAGCAGGGAGCCCGATGCGGGACTCGATCCCAGGACCCTGGGATCATGACCTGAGCCGAAGGCAGCCGCTTAACCGACTGAGCCACCCAGGTGCCCCTCAGGTTTTTTTTAAAGTGGAGATCTACTTTAAAGATACACAACAATCTGAAGATAGAATTTTCCAGACTGTTTTTTTTTCCATAAAATCATTACCTCAATATCTTTTTAGGGACTGACCTTTATCAAGGCTTTCTAGAGCAACACAAATTTCAAGTCTTCTGGTCCATGCTTGGATTTCAGTGATTTGTATGATACTTGATTAAAATATGGAATTATAATAATGGACAAAACCATCAGAAACAAGATTGGGAGTTAGCAACAGTTGATGCTCGGTAGGCATGTGATTTGATTGTTGTGAGCAGAGATTCCTTAGCATGCAGAGGAATGGCCTACTTAGCCGTGACCATGCATATGCCATAGTATCAGCAGCAGGTTCCAGAAAGGAAAAGGAGAGCGCAGGTTAATCCAGTCAGCGGTATAAATGAATGTAGGGTAATGGAGCTTTTACAGTAATTATAAGAATGGCTGCCATTTAGTGGCCACCTACAATGGGCCGGGCTCTGACATTATTGCATTTAATCCTCACAATAAACCTGGTAAATAGGTATCATTAATGCCATTTTATGATGAGCAAATGGAGTTAGAGAACTGATTTACTAATAAATGAATGAGTCAGCATACAGATCCAGATCTTTCTGATTCTGCGATGATTCCTATGCTACCCTGCTTCTTGTTTAGTGTATTTAAGAAATTATTCATAAAGTCAATGGCAGGGACATTTTTATGTTTTTAGTCTCCAGTCTGGAGGTGGTGGTGTTACTTCCCTCGTTCTTCCCATTGAGTTCGCTTTCCCTTCAAGGAAATCCTCTGTGCATCTTGTACCACCGATGGCCCTTCATTTCCTGTTTTCTTCGAGCAAGCACTTGTATATAGTCTATGCACACAGGTAAAACCTGAGTTTTAGGGAAGGCTTAACCAAGAAAATATGTCAGTTGTTTCATTTTCCAGTTCTCCATCCTATGGAGTGGAGAGGGACTTGAATTTTATTCTTTGAGCTTTTCCTCAGTACGGTGATTGGGACAAGCCACTAAATCTCTCTGAGCCTCAGTTTATTCCCCATAAAATGGGTCTCAAATAACTCATCTACTTATTTTTCCATAGAATTGAGAGGAAATGAGATTCTCTGTGGAAAGATGTTTTTATAAGCAGGAAACAGATTTTCACAGACAATGTATTATTGGTGAAAATATTGTTCAAAACCTTGATGGGAAGGAAGTTTTATTTCTTAGAAACTGGTTCCAGAGCCTCCTGAACTCAACCTCCTCAGTGCTTTAAAATACCTCCATTGATTGGCAAAGTGGATACAACACTCTTGGGGTCTCCTGGATCCAGACTGACCTACCCAAGTGTGCTGGTGAAATGAGATACCCAGGAACACACGCAAAGCTCAGGGGTGTCCTCCATGTGTCCCCCCATCGCTCTGCTCCTGGCCAAAGGCCCTTGGCCCTAGGGTCAGAAGATACTGGTTTCCAAGTTCTTCCCAGTCATTAACAAGAAAAAGAGAAGAATGAAGTCCATTTAAATGTTGCCCCTCCCCCCTTTTAAACAATGATGTCTTTCTAGGTCAAAGCAAGTATTAGGACCTTTACTCCCAGAGAAAAGCGCTTTGTTGAAGATACCCGCAAGCTGTCCAAGAAGGTAGGTGGGTATAGTAAACGGGCTCTGTGGTACACTCAGCACTGGAAGTGCTTAATTGTCCTTACTTAGCATCTCTCCCCGCCTCCCTCTTCCCCTCCCTTCCTTCTCCTCCTCCTCCCCTCCCTTCCGTCCTTCCTCCTATCTTACTTCCTTTCTTCCTCCCACCACCCTTCTCCCCCCCCCCCACCTCTCTCCATCCCTGCCTCCTCCTCTTCCCTCTCCCTTTTTCTCTCTCTCTCTCTCTCCCCCTCTCCCTCCCTCCCTCTTCTTCCCTCTCCCTCCCTCTCTCTCTGTCTCCACCCCCACCCTGCCTTCTCCCAGCTTCTCCCCATCTCCACTCCTCCCTCCACCTCTCCGCATCTGTCCCAGAACAAGGACCAAAGTCAGCAGGATAAGAAGAAAAAGACTGAAAACACAGATGTTGGATGAAGTAGAAGGTGTCAGCCCTCCATTCATCTCCTGAGTCATTCTGTCTCAGGATGTCAAGGAACATTCCTAGTGTCAGCCTCTGTAGATTCTCTGACTTGGCTCTCCCTGCTAGCCTCAATCAGTTAAGGCCCTTTCCGCCTCTGTCCTAACAAGGTCTCAGGGAGGTGCTATGCCCAGGGAGGCCTTAACTTCCTCAGCCCAGTGGATCTTAGGGGCATCTAGCCTCGAGGTCCCCCATGCTGCTCCTACCACTATTGTCTAAATATTTGGAATGTGTTGGCATTTTACCTCATTCTGAGTTAACTGTCTCCCTCTGCCTGTTTCCCTTAATTCCTCACTCATCAGTTTAACAAAAAGGGATGATCTGGGCCCAGTAGGGGAAGTTTTGCATTTTTTTTTTAACATGACCTTTATGTTTCTTTTCAGAGTCCCTCCCTGTCTTATTCAGAAGCAGTCCAGGATTTCACTCTGTACCTATTGTCCCTCTTCAGTTGTGTAACAAAGAACAAAGTGTCCCCTTTTTAAAGTGTTTATTACTTCCACGACTTCCTGTGGGGTGAGCAGCTGTGGATGACACAAAGCAGTTAAATATAAACGCATCTCCTCATCCTTTTGTTTCCCATGAACTTCTGGGCACACTTGGGAAGGGCCTGGAATGTCTTCTGAAGGGAGCATCCCAATGTTTTGTTTTGGTCTGCCATAACATTGAGTGTAATATTTATTTGGTGTAATCTGAGTAAACGTCTTTTATTATTATTATTACTGCCTTGTGCCCTATTTATTCGAAAGTTAAAACCTGAGTTGAAGTAGGTGGGGTAATTGCTTTGCAAACAAGTTGAAATGAATCTGCCTACAACTGGGAAAAAAAAGACGTTTCCTTTGCCAAGCAGGACCTCCGCATGGGGTGGCTTTGGGCTCTGGAGCTCCAGGGGATTTGGGGTCTGTTAGGATCTTCCCTATGTGCCCTTCACCACGGTGTGTCTGCAGATTTTTACACAGTTGAAGCTTGTGCTTATGATGCAGGTACTTGAGATCACTTACTATGTGGCAGGCACTTTTCAAAGGCCCTCAATTTTCTTCACTGTCTACAGGGTGAATACTAAAATCAACCCCATCGTATAAGACAAGAGAGGTTAGGAAACTGGTTGGAGGTTGCACAGCTAGGAGGTGGGAGAGCTGGGTTCTCCTCCCACAATTAGACTTTCCTGTAGACTTTATCTTCTGGACTACATGAGCTAGAATACTTGGACATCTAGTTTCTGCAAAAATCCATCCATTTCCTTCTAAACTAAACAACATAGACTCTCTCTTTCTCTTTCTCTTTTTCTTACACACACACACACTCTCACACACGCATACCGAATGCCCTCCTGCTATAGCTTTTACCAGCTCAGTTTTGTCCTGAATATTATTGAAACAGGCTATTCTCCATCAAAAGAGCTACAAAGTACATTGTATTTTTTTCCTTCCATGGTTGATGGTGTTTTAAAAAGAATTTTAGAAGAAGCATTAGGATTTTTCCTTTCTATTATTTTTTTTTAATTGGCAGCTATGCAAAATGTAATTTAAATGACTGAGCTGCCTGATCTAAAGAGACTATTTGGAGTATTTAAATCCAGTTCCTTGTTTTCCATTTTTTTTTTATTAGATCTTATCAAGGGATATAGACCGTGTGAAAAGAATCACCATGGCAATGTGGAATACAATACAGTTCCTTAAAAGCTGCTTCCAGTGGGAATCCACGTTGAGAAGTGCTGTTGCATTCGTGGTAAGCCTCGATTTTATGTTCAAATTATTTGTTTCTGAGTCCCAAATCCAAATGCAGATGAGTTTTATTTTACTGACATGAAGCAGAGTAATACACATTCAACATAGCTGAAGTTCACACCTGTAAGGAAACTTTAAAATATAAATGGGAGATGAACCATGAGAGACTATGGACTCTAAGAAACAAACTGAGGGTTCTAGAGGGGAGGGGGTGGGGGATAGGCTAGCCTGGTGATGGGTATTAAAGAGGGCACATTCTGCATGGAGCACTGGGTGTTATATGCAAACAATGAATCATGGAACGCTACATCAAAAACTAATGATGTAATGTATGGTGATTAACATAATAAGATAAAATTTAAAAAAAACACTTCTATTATTTAACTGAAAAAAAATATAAATGGTATCCATTCATCTTTCTTACATATATTACAGCATAGATGAATATATAGATGTCTAAGACTGTACTTACATCAGATTTTCCCTTGGAAATCCCTTTAATTACCCAAATCTTACTCATATACTATCACTCAGTAAGTTTAAGAGACCTAAGTTCTGTATTTTTGTAATTTTTTTTTTCACTCAAAAATGTGTCTTTATACACGGTGGTTATTATTATATTACCTGTGTCTGCATAGTCCTTCCACTGTGTCTATTTCTCTCCCTCTGTCCCAGTGAATGCCAGGACTTTTTGAGAAAATGATGGTTGAAAACTCACATGATGAAATTGCTCTAATTTATGTTTTAAGTAAATCTTCACAAACTTTGATATAAAAACATTGATTCATATCAAACCACTTGTGTCACATGACAAGGTGACCCAACACCACGTAAGAGAGTGACTAATGTACATGAGATGCACTCTTCCTTCTCTCTGATAATGCTGGCCCATCCTTAGGAGCGAAATAAAAATCACACAATCTCAGAAGAGCCGCAAGAGATCTCAGAATCACCTAACGTAACCGCTGAGGGTCCAGGAATCTTGTAGGGACTTGGAAGTTGGTGCCATGCCCTCACCTTATGGTTCTGGGCACCCTCTGCCATTTGTAAAAGGACTTGTTCTTGAAGAGATTGGTAGTGTCAGACGTGGAAGGAGAAATCAAATCTCTCAACTGCTAATCTTGTCCCTTTTTTTTATCATGCTATTAATCTTTGTACTGGGCAAAGATCACAATAAGGCCTAATAGGATGTGTGAGTGGTTCTGAGTCATGATCTTCGGTAAATCATGAATCTTCTGTCACTGTTTTTTTGTTTTTGTTTCTGTTTTTGTGTTTTAATTGTCAATGTTCTCTCCTACCTCACAGGCACATCCTCATTAAATTTTTTTTTTTTTTTTAAATCAGCCTAAGATGTCAGCGGGTTCACGGTCACTCCCATCCTTACTCCTTATTACACAAACAAGTATATCAGCTCCACAAGAGGCTTTTTCTTTGCCATGGAGAACATTCTGTTCGGTTTCATTAATTTTAGATTTTCATCGCTTCAAGATGTAGAGGGCCTATGATGGCTGTGACCTGGACTTTTAATATACTTTTTCTTTGGTCTGGAATTGCTAAAAACAATTGGCCTTAATAAGAACATTAGTAAAAATGCTAGTAGTCCATATCTGTCTTGTCTTGGCATTTATTCATCTGCTTCCCTTTCTTATAACATTCTCCACTGGGGACCTCATGTGTTGCTTTCCTCTTCAGCCTCCCCACCTCCACTTCCCACCTGAATTCTCTTCAGAAACTTTCCACGGAATGTTCTCTTGTGATTCTGGGCAAAAAAGGAAAGTCAACACAATTGGTGGCTTCTTTCAGTCAGCACCCCAGCCAGCCCTTGTGAGGAGAAGAGGATTTCCTCTTTCTTGAGCTTAATTTCTGGCACTGTGATTTTTAGAAAAACAGAGCTCCATTGCACTGGCTTATGTAGGAGAATGACAGAAATGATTAATGGGCCGCTGGCCTGATCTGAAGAAAGATTAGAACAAATGAATAGAAATAGGTTGTCTACTAGAGGGGGCTTCTGAATGGGAAGGGAGCTTTGACAGTGGGTCCTTGCATGCATCCGTCCTGGGGGCACCATGCCAGGAAACGCGCTCCCAGGCTAGCAGACGCAGGCGGCCACTTCATCCTTTCAAATCACTATGGCCCCCCAAATGGAAGATAAAGATGATGCTCTCCTTGCTGGTTGTCCACAGTGTGATTTTTGCAAGGGTTTGTGAGCCTGGGGGAGTCTCCACTGCATGTGTGTATTTATTGGGGGACATTTCCCAGTGGACATCACTGAAAAAAATGCAGTCAATTTAGGAATGATACATGCATGAACCTTTTCTGTGAAGGTACTAGAATGAGGAGTGCTCCCTTAAAGGCATTTAGTTTTCAGTTTTAATTTGAAATGCCGTGTTCGAATGTTTATCTCATGTCTACTTTGACCAGCCTTGGCAGATCTCAGAGATACTTCAGATAGAGAGAGAGGTGTTCTCCCCTCCCTAAGCCGATGAAGTGTCATCTTATTAGAGAATGTTTTTGTGACTACTATCATCATGGTCATTCCAAAACTTTCTGTTCCTAAAGCAAGAGCATATAAAGAAACGGTACTTTCAGGATAAAAGAAAAATATGTATATTAGTCTCCCTTATTATATTTTAAGATTATGGGTATCTAAGACTTCATTTTTGGAGAGAACATTTTGCTTTTATGCCTCTTGCCTGCATACTGATGATGTTAGCCTCCTGTTGAATGTACGGATGGGTAATTTCACACTTTGGGGCCACCACTGGCTGTGGCACTATGTCCCTGACTCTGTGGGATCCCATTAAGGGTTGTCTTTCTGCAAAGCATTGGATCCTCAGGTGACCTGGGCCAGAGAAAGGAAGGGCTCCTGTGATGCTGAAGGCCTGCTTCTTCTCTTCCTTGCTCCACTGTGGAGAATGCTGGGTTTGTCACTTGTACACCCTGATTCTCTCCTGGGATCTACCAAGGACAGGATGCTGTTACTGGTCCTTATTCATTGGTGTGACAATTTGTTCATGCTTCATTCACTTACCTTGGCGTTACGGGCAGAAGATTGTGGTGGTCTGAAGCAAGGTCTCAGGCCAAGCTTTTACTAAATAATAGGACTGCATTTGAAGGCCTTTTTATGTTCGAAAGTAGGATGAGTGGTATCTGAGGGTTCACTGCACAGGTGGGTAAAGAACCGTTTTTGGTGGGCCAGTTCCCAGTGGGGCTTTGCCTTCCCCTCGAGGTCCAGGAAGTGACTCTAGCACCGCCAGCTAAGGGCAAAACTATAGGAATTTTTTTTCTTATGTTTTGTCAGATAACATAGCCGATGAACACCATGTCAGTGTGTCTGTTTTCAGAGGAGACAAAGCATGAACATTGTAGGATCGTGTTTGGTATATTCTGGCTGTTCAATTTAAGACTTTATGAAAGCAAAGCATACATTTCTAAGGATTCCTATGGGTGTGTATGTGAATATATCATAGCTTGTTGAAAGCAGCATTCAAGACAAGTGGCCTATAAAGATAGAAGTCCACATGGTGTCTGGTCAGAAGTGGGTGGACAAACATGGGAAGATTTATCTTATTAGACTGTCCAGGCGTAAACCCTTCCACCCTGGGATTAATCCCCTCTCTACGTACCCGGGTGGCTGTATTCCTAACACTTGGAGAAGAAAGTTGTCGTTAATCCACTGACACATGCTATGTGAATGTTGCCCACAACATTGAATTCATTGTTGTAAGAAATTAAATTTGGAGTTTTTTTCTGAGTGGTCAAGCCATTCATGCGTCTATAGGCTCAATTTCTGTTTTGTTGGCATGACTATGGAAAATCCTGCTCATTTTGTCTCTTGGGTCTTTCTCTTTCCTCCAGGTTTTCTAGATATTTTACTCTGTTGCATTTTCTGAGCTTGACTTGTTATAAATTAAATATGTATATATTTTGTTTTTTCTGCTCAAAGAGTCCTATTCTCAACTTTTCCAATGACAGAGGCAAAGGGTAACTAAAAATCATGCCTAGAAGAAGCACATCTGGGTATTTCCCTGTGAATGGATTTGTAATTACACATGGTGTTTCATAGACCTGCACATGGTCATTCTCAGACGCAGACTTTCACCTCTAGGTGTCTTTAGTAGCTCACGTTTCAGTGCTTACTCTGTGTCGGGCACTGTCCGAAGCATCTTGCAAATGTTACCTCATCTGACTCTCACCAATACCTGCTGATGTAGGTACCGGTTATTACCTTCTTTGTACAGATGAGAAAAATGAACCCATAGAGGTTAAATAGAGTGTCAGAGCTCATATGCTTTTAAGAAGCACAGCTGGGATATTAACCCAGACCATCAGGCTTTAGAGTACATGAGTTTAACCATTGAGCTGTACTACTTCTCACTGATGTTCAGAATTGCAGTGATTGTGGTCCTGGTATTTAAATAGATGATAATGACTGTAGGGACAATGACATTAGTCATTTCAGATATGTATTTAGATGTAATGAATGGGAGTTAAGCCTTTTCCAGGATGCTTTGGGCGGGGGGGACCCTCATCATTTGGGTGGGAATAATTCTTAGTCATGGTCATTATATTCACAAGAGATGGAGCCAGAACTAAAGAAGCATAAGGTGGAAATGTCTGTACCATCTCTGGGGAACAGCCCAGACCCTGGGAATCACATGCGCATGACATCCTTGGAATCTAGCTTGGTGGTCTGGAAAATCTCAGTGGCTGGTTCCAGGCTGAGCCCCCAATTGGAGACTGAGTTATTTTTACCCACTGTGCAGGGGAAACTCTTAGATGATGGAGAAGGGCTTTCAAAGGGAGCATGAATGCTGCAAACAAGTACATGAAAGAGTCATGGATGGAATCTACAGTTTTGCCAGATTCTTTTTGAGAATTCCAGGTTGTTGAAAATAAAGGATAAGAGTAGAGATGAGCACATTTATCTATCTATCTGCATTAATGCATTCCTTCAAACAGCTATCGGAGAGATAGACCCACATTTCTAGTGTGTGTGTGTGGGGGGGTGTACTCTATAGTCTCTCCCCATGTTTCCAGACAAATACATTATTTAATGATAGTTACAATGAATTGAATTTGTTCTCAAAAGATAATTCTGCATTGTGATGTTTATACTGTGGAACCAATCATCTATGGGGGATTTTTGTTTGTTTTTCTGTTGGGTACATGTATTTTACAAACCCCAATACTGTCAATGAAAAGACCTAGTGTTACATGATGGCATAAGTGAATTATTTTCATATGACAAAAAAGCATTTACTTGACAAATGGCATCATCAGAAGATTATTTTAAATAACAAAGGTCTCCTAATGCTGTAAAAAAGGATTGCATTTTTTTTTTCAATTTTCCACGAGTTTTTCAGGCACACACCTATTGCTTCAAGGGACGCAAGTCTGTGGGGCATTGATGGATTCCTTATTTTATTAAATTTTTACTTGGACGTTTGATGTTAAAAAGTAATCTAAATCTACCATATATCAATGGGTATCTTCATAAAGCTATGATTTTAACATCTGTGACTTTTTTCCTCAATTTTTTGAGTGTCAGAAAATGAAGAATTTCTTCTTCAGAGTCGACAGGGCCTGCGATATGATACATAATTTAAAGCATCAATCAACCTCTCCTTCTCCAATAAGGTTAAAAATACAGTTCCCCACTTTCTTAGTGAAATCCCGTATTTCGTATACATGGAATTCTTAGCTTTTAGAGATCCTGGAATGTTGAGAAATGTGAAATGATTTCACATCGAACTTATAAACAACAGCAGCAGTAACAGAATGGGCCCTTCCAACCCACATGCCACGTGTGTACAAACACACAAACACACAAACACACAGAGAGAGAGAGAGACTAAGAGAGACTAAGAGGCAAAGGTATTTGGAAAATACGAAGTTTCTCCATGAAACATTGTGTGAAAACAGTTTAGTTAGCATTTCATACGCAATCTTGAGGATGCTTCTGTCCATGATCCATTCTGTGGTCTAAAGAATGTTCAGGTTGAAAGTACTTTGCTACAAATGACTACTATAATGGGAATTTTGTTTTTAAATCAGACTATTAAAATAGTGCTGGTCCATGTCTTCTTGATGCTTTTGATATTTATGTGTTAACTGTGTCTAAAAGATTTACTTCTTCTTTAAGTTCTATCATCAATTTATTCACAACTAGATGCACCTGCATTTGATTAAACATTTGGTGGCTGTTTCCATATCCACCAGAAGTCAGTTGTATGTACAAAACAGACCTCACTGCCTGTTCAGTAGGTGTTTGCGCAGTTGGAGCTCAAGATTAACAGTATTTCTCTAAAGCTGAAAAAAAATCCAGTTCCAATAACCATTTTGTCTGGAGGAGAAGATATTTTTTGACATTTTAAATGCATCCATATGTACTTGTGTGCGAAATGTATAAATATATCGTGTAAAATGCTTGAAATATTTGACAATTTATTGTTTTATTTAACATTTATAAGATGATTTCCCAAATCTTCCTTTCACAGAGGACTACATAATATACCTTCAGAAATATTTTAAAGGGTTTTTTCAGCATTTTTTTCATCAGAACAATCCACCATCACACATTGTGATTATAATTTTTACAACATAATTGCACCTTCTATTGACAACTCAGGCATTAACTAATTATGCCATTTAATAAAATTACAGTAATTGCATTAAAAGATTATCTGTTGAAAATTTAAAAGTGCACTCTTAACTATTCTAGCATATTTTCATGTTTATATTTTCAACTTTATAATTGAATTGCACTTTTAGACAGAATCATAGCTACGCTGACTGAAATCAGTTGATATTTTGGAGTGTCCCAATTTTGACTAGTAAGCATTAGATCTTCTTTTTTTTTGATCTTTTTTTTTTAATTCGTAGAAGAGCATACATTGCCAATCTTCACATGGCCCCATTAGATAACAAATGAATGGTTAACTCTCACTTTTGTATGACAGGTGCCAGTTCTATATGGGAATGCTTTTGTCTCTACCTACTGCCTCCTCTATGGCTTTCTGGTGGGATACACTCACACACACACACACACACTCACACACACACACACACACACACACACACACACACACACGTTTTCTGCCTTCTGTGAGGTTTCTGGTTGGGAGCCATTGTCTTTTTCAGATTCTCAGTGAGTTCAGTCTAGTTCTCTCTACTGTCCAGAGATACCCTACTGTTAATTTGAACTTGGTCCTGAGTGTAGGGTCTTCAATCTTAGAGAAAGAAGAAACCTGGAGGTCATGTCACTCCTTGACCCAGCCAATGCTCTCTTCAAGCTTGCCCCAATGATTCCCTCCCTCGCTTTCTACAACCATTGTTTGTCCAGAGTCTCAAGCCCTGTTAGATACTGAGGCACAAAGATGAAACTGTCATGCTAAGTCCTCACCAGTCCCTTATCCACCTCCCCTCTCTCCCCATCTCCCTTCATTCCTCTCTCCCTTCCTCCTTCTCATCCATCTGCCCCTCCTCCCAGCTTCTCCCCAGCCCCTCTCCCCATTTCTCTTGCCTCCTCCCCCCGACCCCACTTCTCTCCACTGCCCTCCTCTTATAGTTGAAACCAAAGTGATGCCATTTGATGATTGACACACACCGTAAGAAAATTTAAATTTATCCTTTGGAGATCAACTTAGATAATATGCAAGGGAATATTTTAAAAATATGAAATGGGCTACAAATGTGGGTAGGGATTATTATCTGATATCACTACTGGTAGGTATGGTGGTATTCTCCTAACTCAGAGAGAGGCTTCACTAAAGCAGGTGCACACACATACATGCGCATAGTTGCTGCTTCATCACAGAGGATGTTATCTGAGGATTTGTGAAAGACCTGTTCCAGGATAGGGTAGAAATGCAAATCATTGTATTACATGCCATATCATTAGTGTTCAGGAGTCAACTATTTCTAGGGCTGATTCATATGCATAGAACCACCAAATGCCAAAGCATGCAGTTCTGTCTTTAAAGCTCTAAGAATACTCCTCATGTTCGACCTAATAAATTAATTCTTCACATCAAAAATGGAGGAATTTTATTTCTATGACCTAATAATTCAGGTTAATGTGAAACACTAAAGACTTATTCAGTGTATCATAGCCATATGTTGGAAGGATTGTTTTAGGACAGTGTGAGCTACACAATGGCAAAGGCCCCATCTTTTACCTCTGCGTATGTCCTTATGGCTCATGTGTTGGGTACACAGCAGGCTTCTAATCAATGCTTCTTGGAAGAGTGCTAGAACCAGTACAAACCATCTGTTATCAGATACTGCTTTCTTTTTATTCTAACTCCTTGTCTGACCGTGACAGCCTGTGGCCACATCAGAAGGTAAAATCCATAGACAGTCTAACAGCTTCATCATAATCTTGTCTAATGTGCATTTTTCTGGCTTTCCCTCGATGCTACCCGTCCAGGGGGTGGTGCTAATCTACAGCAAAAGGACCAAAAGGCAGCCAGCAGTTAGAGTACGAGGGGGGAGAGGAAGGGCGCTGGCAAATCTCTAACCCAGATCAACAGCCCCTGAATGAGGGGGATTTTATTTTTGATTCTCATAGAGATGAGTGCTTCCCCCCCATCTGTTTCTCTATGTGACAACTGGATGCGCAAACATTTTGTATGATGCAAAAGTGAAAAAATCTAGAAATAAGCGAGAAGGAGAGGGAGAAAAATCACCGGTGTGTGTGTGAAAACAGTTATAACTGGTTCCCTGCTTTGGTCTGGACCTGTTGAAGAACCATGCTCAGCACTTGTATTTTTGGCTAATTTGATACTGCCTTTTTTTTTTTTTTTTTGTGGCCCAAGCTTTGTCATTTGTTTCTAAGCTGTCATTTTTATTAGTCTCTCTGGCTGATCCTTGGGGCTCCCCATCAGGTGGCGTGTGCTCTCCGTTGTCTGGCTGGGCTTGGCAAGCTGATGGCCCTTTTATTGCCATGTGCAGTGCGGGCATGCTTGCCTTAGCCTGTAGCCTGTAATTAGACCCACTATAGGCGACAGTTACAGGAGAGCCTGGTAATCATTCTAGCTGCCTGATCTGATGTTTATGGAGAGAAACCTTCTTTGTGGTCTGGTGAGGGTTTACTATGCTCTATTGTACTTTTTGCCATTTGATTTATGACTTAGGAAGGTGTGTTTTGCTACCTCTCCTCTTCTCTCCGTGTTGTGTCACTGGCTTTTCAAATAACAGCTAATTTGGGGGGGGGGGGGGGGGGGGGGGAGGGGGGACGTTCAGTGGCCTAATATTCCAGTTCTCACTTTGATTAAAAAAGATGCAAAGACAATTAAAATCCAATTCAGTAGGTCCTCATCTAAGCCATGTTTCTGTAGTGTTTGCTGACTTTTAATCTCACTGGGATTTTCTTATAGCCCAAATCCATACGTACCCAATATATCTATGCCCAAATCCATATATATATAGGTCCTTTTAAAATGACTTTTCTATTTCTGAGCAAGCTTTTTAAATTTTTTGTTTCAAGTCATTGCCAAATATGCTCATTTTGTCAAGAAAAAAAAAAAAAAAAAGAAAGAAATGCAGTTCTTAGCTCACTTGGTGTTGAAAATAAGACCCTCATGGCTACTGTTTTAAGTCTGGAAAAGCATGGAGCTATAGAACGTTAAATCAGAGGGTCCTTCACATTCAGTAAAGTGATTTTCCTAAGGCCTTGTGGCTTGTTAGAGGATGCTGCTCAACCCCTATACACTTGCCTAGTATGTGATGTTTGTGGTCATAAACTTTGCAATTATGGTTTTAGTTCATGAGTAGTTCATGAACTACGTCTACACGGTAGCCATGAATTATGTTCTTAAAAATTGAAAAAACCCAACATTTTTCCTAAAGTCTTATGTTTGAACATTATTGTATATGTCTGCAGACCTGCTGCTCAGAAGGGTAATGTGGCCTGGAGGAGCAAAAGTCTGTGTAGTTACTCCACACGCATCTTACAGGTGATGGATCCTTTTTTTCTTTTCTTTTCTTTTTTTTTTTTTTTAAGATTTATTTACCCACTTTAGAGAGAGAGTATGCATACGTTGGGGGGGGGCGTATAGGGTAGAGGGAGAGAGAATCCCAAGCAGACTCACCCCACCAGCGCAGGGCCCGACAAGGGGCCACTGGGCGGATTCCAAGACCCTGAGATCATGAACTGAGCCAATATTAAGAGTTGGTCACTTAACCGACTGAACCAGCCAGGCGCCCCAGGTGATGGTTCTTTCTAATCCAGACTTTATGGTGACAGTGATGAAGACATGAATATGATGATGATGATGGTGATGATGATCTGTGCTTTTGTGTTTAAGCTTTGACCTCTGCTCTTAAAACCTGTTCTTTATTGGGTTACAGTAACACTCAGTAAAATACTATCTAACACTTGTCTTTTGTTTAAAGAACAACAAACCCCTAAGTTACTTTTCTTCTCTGGTATATTTCTTCTCTGCTATAAGCCAGGTATATGCAATTATAAACTTTTTTGTAAACTGTTCCTTAGCAAAAACTGCTCTCCTTGGAAATCATTGAAGTCCTCACCATTTTGGTAAGGAAATTACTATAGGCTAACTTGCCATCAGAATTTTACTTTGCAAAATTAGAAGTGTCATGTGTGCTTTGCTGTTAAAAAATTGGCTGCCTGTGGCCACAGTCCCCTACACCTCCTTCAGTAAATCTAATTTTGCATTTCGTTGGTGATTTTTACATGTTTAATAATGTATATATTTTCAAAAGATAAATAATTGATATCCTAGAAATTTAGTACACACACATAGGCACACACAGACACACACACAATAAGAGAGAAAGAGGAGGAGGAAGAAGAGAAGAAAGGAAAAGAGGAAAAGAAAGAATGGCAAATAGCCAGACCATTGCTTGAGTTTACTTAAAGATAGTCCTGCAGGTGGCGATAGAAACTCATAAATGATAAAAGTCCAAGGTAAATTTCTGTGGATTGCTTCTTGGGGATTTTAATTTCAGCAATTTATTTTTAATTTAATACAATCATCTACAAGCAGAAATCATTATATTAATTTAAAACAAACCTCAAGTTTTGGTGTTGTGTAATCTCTTTTTATGGTAATTTACTCAGATATTCTATGGCATGTTCATTTTTATGCACAAGGGATGAGATCTGGATTATTGTGAAGTTGGTACAGATTTCATAGGACAACCATTTTAAGCCTTTTTTTCCCTTTTATTTTTAATTTTCTTAACTAAAATTGTATGCCTATGCCATTGGTCAGGGTTATAAAATCCTTTGCTATTGTACTAAATTACTTAGACATAGTGCTCTGTGTGTTTGTGTGTATGTGTACGTGTATGTGTGTGTGTGTGAGTGTCTCTACACAGATTCTCATCAGAGTATTAAATATAGTTGGTTCAGAAGGGCATTTCCTTCCTTAGCTAATTGTTCATGGTTAGTTTTAATTTGAGTGGGATCACGAATTCCTTGAAAGCGGTTTTACCCAGGGATTAACAACATAACATAAGCAATTTCTTTTAAAACATTAGAAGATGCACAGTAGATATGGTAACACTTTTTCCAGTTACTTTCATTATTTCATTTTAGATTTTAGGCATTGTTGAAGCAAAGTTAAAACATTCAGTAGATCTTTCTTTATTGCTAGTTAAGGTTCAAAAGTTCTTAAATTGCTTTTTGTGGGTATATATTTTCATCTGCCATTTTTTTTCTTAAGTTTGGGTTTGAAAATGCTAACTCTAAAGTGATTTGCTGAAACATAAAGCTAATATGCAGCTCTTCTCTTTTCTTGTAGTCTTGTTTGAAAACCCTTGGCAGTACACATTTTCAAGGGGGAACTGCCTTGATTCTAAGAAAATGTAATTATTTTGCTTTAAATGCTGTAGGCTTTAGATGCTGAGTGTCGTCAATAAACAGCTGTGATAGTCTTGAGCAAATTGTGTGAATTTCGGCCTTTGTCTCTCTCTTGAACATTTCACCAAGTCTTGTGATAAAGTTCAAAACCAATAAGGTCTTGTATACTATAAGCTTGGATACAGAATTTCTTATAATGGGAGAGGGAGGAAAAGAAAAAAAGAACAGAAAAGAAACCTAGCCTTATATTCTGTTTCAATTGCTATTCCAATTACTCATGAGGGAGAAAAGTGGAAAGTAAGTCAGACTCTCAGAAAACCTATTTTGCTGTCTTCGTATAAAGAATATTCAGTTCTCTGTTAGCAGCTGACCAAAATCTAATCCATTAAAAAATATATCGTGGTAAGCAGTTCTTGAAAATGTTTATAATAAATGGTAAAAGCCAAGCTTCCACTGTGAGATTAGCAGTTGGAACAGGATGTGTTCATCAGGAAATAGGTTATTGCCTGACCGGTGTGCCTTGCCACATGACCTGCAGGACAGATGAAGATTTAAAAGCTTGGAGTGCAAGGAGTTTATTTGATCCCCCCCCCCCCCCCCCGCTTTGCTTTCTTTTGCATATTACAGTACTCTTTATCACACCTGGCATTTTTCTCAGTAAGTCGATTATGAAGTTCATTTTATAGACAGGAAACATCAAATGTTTTGGAGGTTGTCCCCCTCCCTGCAGCCCATACTCACCTAAGGACCCATCCATATTAATGCAACTGTTGTAGTCTCCCCTTCTCCGAAGTTTGGCTTCCCATGGTTTTAGTTACCCAGTGTCAACCTCGGTCTAGGATCAGATGATCTTCTGTCTGATGTATGTCAGAAGGTCACTCGTAGCCTAGCATTCCGGCCCAGTGCCTGCGTCATTCACCTCACCACATAGGTATTTTAACATCTCATCATCACAAGAAGGGTGAGTATGTACAAAAGATACTTTGAGAGAGGCCACATTCACGTAACTTCTGTTATAGTATGTTGTTATGATTGTTCTGTTTTGTTACTCGTTATTAATCTCTGTTGTTAATCTCTTACTGTGCCTATTTTATAAATTAAATTTTATCATGGGTGTGTATGCATGGGAAAAACAGCATCTGTAGGGCTCAGTACTCTTTGTGGGTTCAGGCAGCCACTGGGGGGTCTTGGAAGGTATCCCCCACAGATAACGGGGGAACTACTGTAATTCACTTTTACACAACAGACTCTGTAGCTTTAAAAAATAATAAGAGAATTGTGAAAGACTATTTTCCAGAAGTCTAGACTCCCCTCCCCCCTCCCCCCATCTTAAAGATACAGGAAATACGTAGAGGATTAAGGTGATTTTCCTGCTTTGCTTGATTGCAGTCCAGTCTCAGACCTAGTGGACAGTAGTGCTCATGAATAATGCCTTCTGTGGGGATGATACCTATAGTAACACACGGAGTGACTAAGAGATCAAATATGCTGGCTAAAAAGCCTTAGGGAAGCATTATGTGTCTGAGGTCTGATCTATTGTCTGGGAGGTCGGAGAGTGTTAATGCACTCCACAAAGATTACACTCCCCCTCTAATTGCTCCGACACTTCCTTAAAGGATTTAAACAGTCAGGAAAGGTGACGCTCCTTGTCAATTTTTGTCTTCTGCCTGCAATTGAAGTTTATCTGTCTTTCCACTGAGACCACTAGATCAAGTAACGTAGCCATTGTCAAAGGCATAAACTCTGAATTAAGAGTGAAAGCAATGAGAGATGTTATTTACAGCTCCATTATTACTTGCTCTTTAAATGCTTTGCATTCCATTTCTGGTGTTTACATTGTGAAAATGACAGCATATCTGTGTTCAGAATGGGGCCTGAAAAGAGTCTAAAGCTTCACGTTGATTTTTGATCAGGTTTGTTTTCATAATCTTTTCTCAATGCCATAAGGCCCAGTGTGGTATCTTGCATTTGGGTTATTTCAGTTAAAGACTTGGAGGATAGTGAACTTTAGCATTTCCTCTGCCGCCCCCAGCCCCCGACACACACACACACACACACACACACACACACCCATTCTGAAATGTTTATCCTGAATTAGGCATTTACAAGATTGACCCACCCGAAGGACTGGTGACTTTGTCCAGACCATCACTGTAAATTTCAAACGTTGTGCAAACACATTTTTAAAAAGCTCTCTTCTGCATTAGAGAATGCTTCCTCCATCCTGTGTGTCCAGGAGCTGACATGGTAAATTTTATCAGACTCTATGTCTCTTATGTTGCTTTGATTATAACTACGTATTTTCAAAATGACACTGAAAAGCTTAGAGCAAGGTTTTGCCAGTTCTTCCATGACAGTAGTTTAGAAAATATTGGGGATCTGTATGTTTGAGCAAGCATATTGAATCCTTAAATTCATGGTGTGCATTGCTGTAGGAGTGGGGAGGGCGTGCTTGCATTTTGCCTTGAGCATTTTCTACCCGCTATGCACAGTTGCATCATTGAGAGGTAAGAATTCCTCTTAGATCAGTTCAAATCACTAATATATGTGGCTTAGAGCCTACAATATAATATTTATGTAGCTTCCGAAAGAGACTTGGGAGGATTCCCTGTAATTCAAGATGGTAGTCTGAATGATGGGTGTAGAAGGATTTTTTTTTTTTTTTGAGAAATCCTTGTTTGTCCCATGGGATTTTCACACTTTTCAGCTGACGGCACTGTATTTTACTCATACTGTATAAAGCTGTCAGTGTATTCGTTATATGTGTCTCCTGAAGACTCTGAGCAGATGACAAGAACAATTGCTAGAGGGGAAAAAACACATTTGAATCAACATCTTCAGAGCAGAATTTCTCTAGTGTCTCCTGTTCCTGCTCCTACGTGGACTGTCCCTTGCACTTTTTCTTATTGCATGCTCTCTCACACTGTTGGTAGATTACACTGAATGTTTCATCTGTATATAAAAATTAAAAATTCAAACAAAAATCTGGCCCACATGAAGAACAGGCCCTTTGGGCATATGGTTCATTATGCATATTCGTTTAATTACTAAAACACTTGGGATGGCTTTCCTGCCCTTGCTTTCAACTTGCAAAGTTGGATCTCTTCTGCTGCACAGAAAATGTAGCACAGAATTCTGTAGGAGAAAAAAAGAAAAGAAAAAAAAAAAAAACAGAGCCTTTGAAGAAATTACTGGAATTCACCAAAAGGAAGTATGATTCTCAGGATAAAGCCAAAGGAAATAAGGATCTCTCTCTGTCTCTGTCTCTGTCTCTGTCTCTCTCTCTGTCTCTGGTCTCTTTCCTCCTCCCATTTCTGCCATTGCTCCTGAAGGCTGGTTTTACCATGGTTAGTTTATATGAATGCAAGCAGTGCAGGAACGCAAGACTAAGGATTCAGGTTTCAAGTACATTCCCTCTGAGGGACTCAAGTCTCTCGATGAAGCTGGCTAAGTTTTATTGGTTAGAAGGGGACTACTCTGAAAGTGTGACTTTAATTGATTTTTCAGGGCAAACAGGTGGTGATGGTTTAGACATGCACTAGCCTCAGTGCCACTCCTAATTTGGGGCTGTACATATAATAGCTTTATTAAAATATACAGTCTCCTGGCTTTGCTTTTGCCTGAACATCTGCCTCTTCGTTTTTAAAGGGCCTTTTAAAATATTTTAATTCTGTGCTTAAGTGGATCATATCCTAGAAAGGCTTGAGGAAGACTTTATATTCTATTCATGTCATCAAACTTACCATTTTTGGTTTGAAATGAAAGACGTTAAAATTCAAGCAGCATCTTTAAATAAGATCATTGTTGTTTTAGGAATTTTTGTTGTGATGGTGGTTGTTTTGGGCACATTTATTTACATGATGCAACAGATTTTGAACTTTTATTTTGGTGAGCAGAAGACTGAGTGAGTGAGTGACTGTGTGAGTGGATAGGAGAGAGTGTGTGTGTGTGTGTGTGTGTGTGTGTGTACATACTTAAACCCCCTATTTTGGGTTCCTTCCTGGTTTATAGTGATGTCTCAGTGTTATAGGAAAGCTTCTCAGATTCCTCATGATCAAAACAAATTCAGGACTCCTAAAAGCATGTTTTGGGGAGAGGAGGATGCAAACCTGGCTTCACGTTTGTGTTTGGTGTTAGGTATGTGTGGCTCTGATGTAAACTGTCTTTCTTTTGATGGAGGAAATAGATAGTCTATCAGAGTAATGGGAGACCATCTAAGACGTTCTCAATCAGATTCCTAAAGGGATTGTGCTTTGCTATAAATAGATTCACTCCCTAATCACTGTTGGAGGGTTCCTGAATTAAAGCACCTTAGTCTGTTTTAAGCACATTGAGTATGTGCAGGCTTAATGTGAACGGATTGCAAGCCTCCTTCTTTTAGTGCCAGAAATAAAGCTACAAGCAGAGTAACTTAATACAGTGAACTGCTTTATTTGATCACTGCACTAATGCTAATTAGATACACTTGCTTTATTACCCAGAGCGGTTTTTTTCTGTATTCATTCTGATCTAATCTTTCTATGAACATGAAGGAGTCAGTCATAAGTGTGAGGTTTAAGCTTTTAGTCACAATTGTAGCCTGATGTTCATGGGACCAAAGTCAGAGAACACTTTTTGAGAATGCTTTGTCCACTGCGAGTACAATTAGAGTCCCATCGGACTTCTGCCACAGATGGTGCCCGCCGTGCCAACAGTTACGAGTCTGAAATAATATTTATAGGTACATGTAATGGGATTTTTCCTTGACTCCTTCAAGATACCCAGCTTTATGGGGAGTAAATAAAAGTGTGAGGATTTGTCCTCCCTTCCTTTAATCAGAGCAGAGAATTTGCTGATGGCTTTGAAAAATATATTTGCCAAAATCAGACTTTCAACTGCTCAAGTACCAGTTTCTGCAAAAAAGCGTAATGAGGAATTTATTGTTTGGTTGTAGACCTGAAATTATGATCATTCCAGGAGGAAAAAGCTGATAGTTGCAGCCCATTAGTTGCTTTCTTTCATTTAGTTCAGTGCTTTTCTACTTTGTAAACTAGTTGTTCTGCCTTTCTGAGTGGTATGGGGACGTTTATTGGACCATAGGCGATCATTTGACCATTTTCCATTTATATAATGTCATCAAGAAATGTAAAGTATAAAGTGGCCAGTAGCATGATGCAAACATGAAAGTGATGGGATTTTAATAAATGCTTCGTATTTCAAGGAGGAAAAGGATTATGTATTTAGTATTTGGTATGTATAAATACAGGTTAGAAGCATTGTTTTCTTTTTTTTTTTTTTTTTAAGATTTTATTTATTTATTTGACAGAGAGAGACACAGTGAGAGCAGGCACACAAGCAGGGGGAGTGGGAGAGGGAGAAGCAGGCTTCCCGCTGAGCAAGGAGCCCGATGTGGGGCTTGATCCCAGGACCCCGAGATCATGACCTGAGCTGAAGGCAGACGCTTAACGACTGAGCCACCCAGGTGCCCCTAGAAGCATTATTTTCTGTTGTTAAAAAGTCCCATAAGGGGCACTTGGGTGGTTCAGTAGGTTGAGCGTCCAGCTCTTGATTTCGGCTCAGGCTGTGATCTCAGTGTCATTGTATCAAGCTCCGTGTCTGGCTTCGCGCTCGGTGTGGAGTCTGCTGGAGATTCTTTCTCTCTCTCTCTCTCCCTCTCCCTCTGCCCCTCCCCCAGCACTTGTTTTCTCTCTCTCTCTCTCTCTCTTTCAAATCAATACATAAATCTGTAAACAGAAAGTCCCATAATACATTCAAAAGGGGAAAATAAAAGTCGACAAAAATTCCATGTCTAGAAGAATACAGTCTAAAAGTCTCCAATTTATGGTTAATTTTAAGATTATATGGATTTATATATGGACTTCTAAAACCAGGGTGGAATTAGCTACATAGATCCATGGAAATGTCCATATGTTCTTTTATATAGAATAGTATTACTGTGAAATTGGAAGTTTGAAAATTATACACATTGTTTATTGCAGCAGTCATGGTAGATAATGAAAGTAGGAGACATGTAATTCAGTTGTCCTTCTGCAAAAGTACTGAGAGCAAATTACCAGTGAGGGTCGTTCCCACATAAAACTAGAACTAGTTAGTGGAGTTTTGTCTTTAAGAGATAAGGCAAGATGCTCAGTTTGACATTTTCCCCCCAGTGAACTGACCAGACCATTTTATGTCATGTAGAAATAGTCAGAGAGAATGCCAGATGAACACCAGAAATGGCATATTTCAATGCTCAAGGAAATATATGGTTAATGAGTTTTGATTCAGATAAGTTTATATATAAACTTATATATATATGTGTGTGTGTGTGTGTGTGTGGCAACCAGAACATGACGTAGAGGTATGGGTTGAGATACGAAGTTTTTATTGGAGGACAGGGGAGAAAAGGGAGGGTCAGGGTAGGGAAGGGCATTTCAGTTCTGGGCCCGATCTGAGTTGACATTTGCCAAAGGAAATCTCTTCCATGATGGGTTTCTTTATTCCCCTTACCTCTTTCTAGGTGGAGATTAGATCAGGAGGAACAAATCCCTTCCTAGACCCTGGTTCCTTCCAAAGGTGTAGAATTCACTCTCTGGTCAGTCTAGACAGCCCTTTCCAATTTCCCTAGGTATGTTCCCCCTTTCACATTATACTACTTTATTAGTTTTCTGTTGCTAGTATGACAAATTACCATGTATGTTAGGTGGCTTTAGACAGCACAGATTTATTATCTCAGAGTTCTGGAGGACGGGAGTCTACCACAGGTCTCACTGGCCTAAAATCAAGATGCTGGATGGGCTACATTCTGTTCTGGTGGCTCTAGGGGAGCATCTATTTCCTTTCCTTTTCCAGCTTACAGAGGCTGCTCATGTTCCCTGGCTCATGATCCTTTCCTCCAGCTTCACATCCAGCAAGGGCACATTGTTGAGTCCTCACATGGCATCTCTTTGGCCTTGCTTTGCCCTCACATCTTTTCCTGACTTTCTTCTGCCTCCACCTTCCACTAAGGACTGACCCTTGTGATTACATTGGACTCAACCAGGTAATCCATGATGATCGCTAACCTAACCTATGTTAAGGTTGGATGGTTAGCAACCTGACCTCTATCTGTAACCTTAGTTTCCCTTTGCACTGAAACATACTCACAGGTTCTGGGGACTAGGACATGGACATCTTTTGGGGTACCATTATTCTGCCTACCACAACTAGGCCCTTCATTGCAGTCCTTCATTCATGTTGCTTATCTGATGGATAAGGATTTATGAAGCAAGTATTGGCTCCTTGCATAGGAAGTAATTTAGTGAGGCATACATTTGGGAGGAGGGAAGAGGTTATGGACTGTGGACATTTCCATCAGAGAGTGGCTGGGAGAACTGCAGTTTCAAATATACAAAAGTCACATGTTATCAGCAACTTGAAAGATTTCTGGTATTTGGTTAGCTCAGTTGGCTTCCCCCACCACTGCTGGTATATGGCGGAGGGCTTTACATCTATGAAGAAGCTGTGTACCTCTCCACATAGTAGATTTTGTATATAAAAACCCCAACAAGGCGAGGAATGGGTGGGATAGTTTCACAGACCAACCCAAAGACATGAGGAGACCAGGAATGATTCGAAGGGTTGTCCAGAAATCAGAAGTAATTCCCGGTGAGTGGATGGGTATGATTGGGCATCAAATCCATACTATTTCCCCATGTGACTTCCCACAGTTCATCAAAATCCAAACTATGTTTAAAGAACCAACAAAAGCCTATATTCTTTTTTTTAAAAAGATTCATTTATTTATTTGAGAGAGAGAGACAATGCGAGTAGAGGGAAAGAGAGAGGAAGAGAAAGAATCCTCAGATTCCCCACTGAGCATGAAGCTCCATGTAGGGCTTGATCCTAGAACCCCAGGATCATGACCTAAGCCAAAATCAAGAGTCAGCCATTTAACTGACTGAGCCACCCAGGCACCCCAAAAGCCTATATTCTTTGTAAAACATCCCTTATTATCCCAGACAAAAGTGATCTTGCCCTTTCTCCTGGGCTATTGCAGTTCCTTACTAAAAGGTTTTTCTGTTTCTCATTTCATTACTCCATTCCCATAATTAAGGGTATTCTGTTATCGAAGTTATCTAAATATCCGATCCTGTTATTTTTATGTTTAGCTTACAATCACAACTTCAACCTATTACCATGACATACAGGTCTTTCCATTAACTGGCCCCCGCTTAGTACCTACCCTTATCTCCAGCCCCGTATCTCTTGATCTAGCCCAATTGGTTGTCTTACCACCTCTAAGCATGGGAAGCCTTTAAAATTTTTTTTACCATTGTCATATCTTTTGCTTGTGCTTTCTTTCTCTTACTAAAGAGAAAGTCTAAACTAAGCTCGGCCCCTCTCTAGCATTGGGCAAACACAAAGGAATAACTGAGTAAATGTCTTCTCATTGAACCAATGAATGGCCGGAGTGCTTTTCCACAGAAATAACTAGTGACAGATATGAGGAATTCTTAATCTCAGGAAACAAACTGAGGGTTGCTGGAGTGGGGGGTGGGGTGGGAGGGATGGGGTGACTGGGTGATGGACACTGGGGAGGGTATGTGTTCTGGTAAGCGCTGTGAATTGTGCAGGACTGTTGAATCTCAGATCTGTACCTCTGAAACAAATAATGCAATATATGTTAAGAAAGAAAAAAAGAAGAAGAAGAATGTAGCAGGAGGGGAAGAATGAAGGGGGGGAAATCGGAGGGGGAGAAGAACCATGAGAGACGATGGACTCTGAAAAACAAACTGAGGGTTCTAGAGGGGAGGGGGTTGGGAGGATGGGTTAGCCTGGTGATGGGTATTGAGGAGGGCACGTTCTGCATGGAGCACTGGGTGTTATGCACAAACAATGAATCATGGAAAACTATATCTAAAACTAATGATGTAATGTATGGGGATTAACATAACAATAAAAAAAAATTAAAAAAAAAAAAAAAAAAAGAAATAACTAGTGACAGAGAGACCAACAAACCTTATCTTCCAAGTGGCTTTCTTCATGCTTCTTCTTTTGACTTGGATGCAATCATTCATCTGCTTTAAGAAGCATGGCAGTGATGATGACTCCTCCCTTCTATCATTGCCTTGAGTCCTCTCCACAGTGCTTGAGGCAGATACTACCATTCTCATTTTACAGATGAAAAAAGGTTATATAATGTTTCCAAGAGCACACTGCTAGGATGGAGAGAGCCATGATTTAGATCCAATCAAAATGAGTATGTCCCAAGCACCATTAAATAAATGCTTAATGTTAGAAAATGTAATTGCCTCAGAACTATTGGAAATAACACAACAGGAAAAAGTACAGCATGGTAGTTAAGAGCACTCGGCTCCATAGTCCAACTCAACCACAAATTTAATTATTAACAATTTTATTTTTTCATTTAAAATGTTTTTTTCATTTAAAATGTTCTTTTTTTATGTTAATCACCATATATTACATCATTAGTTTTTGATGTAGTGTTCCATGATTCATTGTTTGCATATAACACCCAGTGCTCCATGCAGAACGTGCCCTCTTTAATACCCATCACCAGGCTAACCCATCCTCCCACCCCCCTCCCCTCTAGAACCCTCAGTTTGTTTTTCAGAGTCCATCATCTCTCATGGTTTGTCTCCCCCTCCGATTTCCCCCCTTCATTCTTCCCCTCCTGCTATCTTCTTCTTTTTTCTTTTTTAACATATAATGTATTATAAAATGTTTTTTTGATTACTGTGTGATCATATATAATGATGTGCTCTGATATTTTTATTTACAACTATATGTAAATAAGACATGATGAGGAACTCTAGATGTGTGTCCTCGTGCGTGTGTGTGCGTGCATGCATGTGTGTTTGAGAGTTTATACTGTAGCTGCTGGATGACAGAAAGTGTCTTATTCCTTTATTAAAATAGCAGCAAGTGCCCCATACATAATAAACACTCCACGAATGTTGGTTGAATGGATGTTTGAATTGATTGATCAGTTCAGCAGTTTTGATTGATTCAGAACCCACAGTATGTTTGCCCACCTTGGCTTTCTGGGAATTAGTGTAGAATGGAAATGAACCACTCACCAGAACTTTCTCCTGCTCACCCTTTTCAAACCACACACAAATGTTCACCTGGGGGATGCTGCACTGGGGGGACATTTGTAATTCATGCATCTGGCGTATCTCAGGTTCTATCCTCTTGCCTTTGTATAAAGCCGTCGTTTGGATTCTGATTTAGGCTTCCTGGTCTACCCTCCAGACCATGACAAGCTGCCTTATGTCATAACATCACCCAACTGCAGTTTTGGGTGACATGTTGTTCAAATGCAAAGGATTCGGTTAGACTTTTAATGCTCATTTTTTTTTTTTTTTTAAGATTTTATTTATTTATTTGACAGAGAGAGAGATAGTGAGAGCAGGAACACAAGCAGGGGGAATGGCAAAGGGAGAAGCAGGCTTCTTGCCGAGCAGGGAGCCCGATGTGGGACTCGATCCCAGGACCCTGGGATCATGACCTGAGGCGAAGGCAGACGCTTAACGACTGAGCCACCCAGGCGCCCATAATGCTCATTTTGACTCCTGTTTCAATTCAGTAAATCTTTGAGTATCTATTATATACAAGATACCATCTTATGGTTTATAAGAAATATAAATATAAATTATATATGCTTCAGAATTTCAAAGAGTAAAACTTGAACAAAATGACCTTGATGCCAGGCAAAATACATTTACTTGATATTTATAGAACCAATTACAAGGCATTATGAAACCAGGTAACATAATGGCTTGTTCCAACTAGGGCAACCGGTGAGAAAGAAAAAAAAGAACATTCCTAGGGGCACTTGGATTAAGGCACTGAGAAGGAAAACATAGGCAGTTTTTTGTTTTTTTTTTTTTTAAGATTTTATTTATTTATTTGAGACAGAGAAAGAGAGAGAAAGAGAGAATGTGTGTGCACACACAAGGTGTGGGGGGCAGAAGCAGGCTCCCCGATGAGCAGGGAGCCTGATGCGGGGCTCGATCCCAGGACCCTGGGATTATGACCCAAGCTGAAGGCAGCCACCCAACCGACTGAGCCACCCAGTGCCCCCATAGACAGTTTTTAAGAATGGTAAATTTTTGTGCTGGAATATAGAAAATATGGTAGAGAGAAAGAATAGTAAATATAAAGTTCAGGCCTTATTTTGATTTAATGTCCTTGAATAGCATACTAAGAGTTTTAGACTCTGTAGAGAGTGGGCAGATATAAAAGGCTTTGAGCAGGAGTGTATCACAGTAAGAACTAAGCTTTGGGTTATTACTTTGGCTTTGATGTGAAGAATTAGGATGCAGGGAAAATTATTATGATTAATATATGAGTTAGGAGTGTATTAGAGTAATCTGGGCCAGAGGCTGTAAACTGACAAACAGTAGGGGCCATATTTGGTCCACTGTGTGTGGGTGTATGTGTGTGTGAGAGAGTTATTTGGTTGCTGGCTTTTCTCTTTTTCTTCTTTATTCCTCACCCTGGCCTTCCTCATTTTCAAAATCAGTTCTTTGTCCACAGCGGTTGTAACCAAATGGAGTGGTTACTTGGAGCCTTCAATTGCATAGATTTGAAAGCATTCCTAGGTCAGTGCAAAATCATATCCATTGTTTCTAGTGGCACATTACCTGCCATAAAAAAGAGATTAGTATAAAATATATTGTATATACAAGGGAGTTTATAAAACTATGCATCTCTGTGTACAATTTAAAGAATAACAGGAAGAAACACCTATATGCCTATCACCCAACTTAAAAATTAAAAATTCCCATTATTTTAGAAGTCCTTTCTTTGCCTCTTTATGATTGAATCCTTCTTCATCCCTCATCCCCAGAAGTAATGGTGACACTGAATGTTGTATCATTCACTCAGTAGCCATTGTAGTTTTGCCACCTTTGTATCTGTTTAGGAACAGTGTAGTTGAATTTTGTCTGTTTTTTGAAGATTTTTATCAAAGCCATCACTTAATACTTTAATGTCTTAACTCTGTGGCTTGCAAATTCACTCAATATTGTTTTTGACATTTATCCATGTGGTTCATCTTCATTCTGTATGACATTTAACTTTATGAGTAAATTATTATTGTTATTATTTTTTTTAGAGAGAGATCATGCAAGCAGGATGGGGGAGGGGCAGAAGAAGAGAATCTTTAAAGATTTTTTTTTAAAAATATTTATTTATTTGACAGAGAGAGAGCAGAAGCAGGGGGAGCAGCAGGGGGAGGGAGAGGGAGAAGCAGACTCTCCGCTGAGCAGGGAGCCCGATGCGGGGCTCGATGTCAGGATCCTGGGATCAGGACCTGAGCTGAAGGCAGATGCTTAACTGACTGAGCAACCCAGGTGCCCCTTATTTTTTTATTTTTATTTTGAGAGAGAGAGAGAGATAGTGCATGTGGGGGAGGGGCAGAGAGTGAGGGAGAGAGAAAATTCCAAGCAGGCTCCATGCCCAGCACAGAGCCCAACGTGGGGTTCGATCTCACGACCCTGAGATCATGACCTGAGCTGAAACCAAGAGTCGGACGCTTAACTGACTGAGCCACCTAGGCTCTCCTATGAGTAAATTATTTTATTTATCCATTCTACTTTAGAGAGACATTTGGATTGATTCCAGGTTTGGGTTTTTTTTTTTTTTTTTTTTCCATTTTTGTTTTGGCTATTATGAAGAGTGTTCTTGAAGATATTGGAATCCATTTCATCTGGGGGGCATGTGCAAGAGTTTAGAGTCATGGGTCCTACTGTGTGGTGCCTGACAGCAGCATCAGCATCACCTGGGGACTTTGTAGAAATGTAATTTCCTGGGCCCCACCCAAACCTATGGAACCAGAAATTCCGGGAGTGAGGCCCAGCAACCTTGTTTAGCCAGCTCCCTAGTACTTCTCATGTACATTGATGTTTGAAACCCACCGCTCCCAGATTTACACTGAGGAGTGGAGTTACTAGCTTATCTGATCTACACATTGTGTTTAGTTAATGCCAACCATTTCCCAAGTGATTGAACATCAGACATCAAATAAAAGTTTATCATTGTTCTGCGTGTTGGAAGACTCTTGGGATTCTCTGACTTTTTAAATTTTATCCATCTGATGTGTGAAGTGGTACCTTGGTATGGTTTTAATTTGCATTTTCCTCATTACAAATAAGAGTCATATGTTTGGGGGTCTTTGTGCTCCTTTTTGTTCTTCCTTACCCACTACCTTTTTATTGATTTATAGAAGTGTCTTATATAACCTAGATAGAAATTCTTCGTGAGAGAAATATCTTCTCCACGTTTGTGGCTTAGTTCTTCACTCTGTATTAACTTGTCATAAAAAAAATTCTTATATTTCATGTCAGATTTATCAGTTATTTTTTCTGTGGTTTATGCAGTTTGTGTCATTATTGAGGATTGTTCCCTATCCCAAAGTCATAAAGATATTCTTTAATTTTTTATGGTTTTACTTTTTACATTAAATTTTTTAAAAAGATGTTGTATATTTATTTGACACAGAGAGAGAGAGAGAGAGAGCACAAGTAGGCAGAGCGGCAGGCAGAGAGAGAGAGGGAGAAGCAGACTCCCAACTGAGCAGGAAGCCTGGAGCAGGACTTGATCCCAGGACCCTGTGATCATGACCTTAGCTGAAGGCAGACACTTAGCCAACTGAGACACCCACACACCCCCACATTAAATTTTTAAAGCTACTTTTGATTTCATTGTTGTGTTCTGGCTATCCAATTAATCTAGTTCCAGTTCTTGAATCTCCTACTTTTTTCCCAGTGATCTGCAATTTTCAGGAAGTCATAGATCAGGTTTCCCACATGTGGGTGGGCTTGCCCATTGGTCTCTTGTCTGTACCTACAATGTTATACAGACATCATTTGGCTTTAGCGTGATTCTAATTTGTTTTTTTAGTTTTCAGGGATGCCTTGGCTATTCTTGGCTTTTTGCCCTTCCACATAAGAGTTGGAATTGATATGTTGTATTCTATAAAAATAGAACAAGACAAAACCAGTATTGAAAAATAAGTCACACTCAAAATTAGTTAACTGTCAAAATCAAGATTTGAAAAACTACAGCAAAATGAAGCCAAATTAATTATAAATAAAAATAAGAGCAAAATCAATGAAGTAGAATACATGTGTAAAATGGAAGGGAAAATAAAATTAAAAATTGCTTCTTCAAAAAACTTAGTAATATTGATTATTTTCTGAGAATTTTCAATGTACAGAATAAAGGCACAAGTAAACAGTATCTGGCATTAAAAAGAGAAAAAACCTAGATGAAGCAGAGATTAAACATAAGAAGATACTATGAAATCTTATGCTTAAAATGTTAAAAAAAGTATGAAATAGATAAAACTTGTAGAACAGCATATCAAAGTGACTGAAAAAGAATGAAAACTTGAATGACCCTAAAACCATTAAATAACTGAATCAGTAGTTTAATATCTTTCCAGAAAAAACAAAACAAAACAAAACACAAAGCCCTGCAACTTTAGAGGTAAATTTTACCAAACTTTCTAGGAGCACATAAGTCCTATCGTACATACATTCCTTCCAATTGTCTTCTGGCTCTTACTATTTTTTTGGAAGAGTCAGTTGTCAGTTTGATTGTTGTTCATTGGAAGGACATGCTTTTTTTTTTTCTCTTTTTTTTCTCCCCAGTGTCTACTTTTCAAACTTCTTTTGGTCATCAGTTATGTTCAGTTTTGCTCTGAGGTGCCCACGTGTGGTTTTCTTTCTTTTCATCATATTTGAGTTTCTTTAAATCTGTAACTTCACATCTTTTATAAATTTTGGGAATTCTCATCCAATATCATTTATAGCTTTTGCTCTATTCTTTCTTTCCTCTCCCGTCCTGGATTCCAAATTTTTACATATAAATTAAACTTTTCTCAGTGTGCCATGGGGCTTTTGTACTGTATTTTCTTAGCATATTTCTCTGTTTTCTACCAATACACCAAATCATGAATCTTCTCTTTTTGGTTCTGTTATTAAATTCATTTCATGAGTTCTTCCTTTTACTTATCCTTTTTTAAAATTTCTAGCCTTCCATTAGATTCTGTTTTAAAGATTCCAGTTCTCTGCTGATATTCTGCATGCTGTTACCTGTTTTCCTGTACATATTAATCATAACTATTTTAAAATTCATATCCGGTGACTCTAACATCTAAATTACCTGCTTGTTCTGGTTGTCTGTTTTTGCTCTTGATTTTTGGTCATTTCTTTTTTATCCTAACCATGACTAATTATTTTTATTAAATACCGGATAAGATGTATTAAAATGTTGTAGGGGTATGGAACTGTGTTGTATTCCACTAGAGAGGATATAGAGGAGGCAGTAAGAGTCTAACAGGTCTGTATGATACAATTAAGGTTGAAATGATCCAAGGTAGGATTTCAAGCATTTTGAGGATGGGTGTATTCCTAGTTACCCCTACTCTTAGTGCATAGCCTTCAGGTGTCTTAATAAAAGCCTGTCCTGTTTACGAGAGCCCTTCTTTCCTACTACTCCTTCACAATCAGTGAGATTGCCAAAAACTTTTAGTTCTCACTTTCTGCTTGGTCTCAGCCTTTCACCCTAAGCATGCATGTCTTAGAAAATCATAAATTTCTCAGGAGAAATGCATGGAGAATGTTGGGCTTGAATCTCTCCTGTTCATTTTGTTTCTCAAGTCTTGGCTGCCATAGTTTCTGTGTACTCCAATTTTTAGCTCCCTAGATTATTAAAATAGAAGCAAGCCCTAAACTGCTACTCCATGCCCAGTCACTATGTTGTCCCACATAGTGAATTGGCCAAAACAAAAACAAAAGAAAACAAAAATTCCTGAAGGAGATAAAGCAGTAGCAAACCAAGCTTTACCCCATTGCATTTATCTTCCATTCTTGATCTTGTCTCCATGGACCCACGGTGCCTTTATTGCTCTCAGATGTCTTCAAGCAGATTTTGTTTATTTGGGTATAGTATCCAGTCCTCACAGTTGTTTTTTTGGGTTTTTGTTTGTTTTGTGTGAGTTTTGTTTTTTTTACAGGAAGATTGAGATAAAGCTTCAACTTCATGCTGAAAAGCAGACGTTTGTGTTTCTCCTTAATATACAGGCTTAACATGAGGGTATCTTAGAATTCTTTAAATCAAACCATACTGCTCCAAATTTATGGGTTTTACTGATATCTATTTTAGTTCTAGGTTTCTCATTACATAAAAATTAGCCTTTTTTTGGTAAGTCAATGTTTTAGTTTGGTGTACATTTATCATCGCTTTTAAGCACATACATCCTTGCATGCAGCCTTTGGACCAGGAACAATTTCCTTCTCTTTAAAATAAATCTTCCATTGTATACTTTCATGAGGGTCTTTTGGTCATAAACACTGCTAGCTCATATATTTTCAAAAATGTCTTTGATTTATTATTAGGATAATTTACTAGATACACTATTCTAAATTGAAAGACTGAAATTTGTATGTGTTATACTGTCTTTTTGCTTTGCTTTTTGTACTGAGATCCACTCAAATTGCTTTTTCTTTGTAATTGAGCTATTTTTCTCTTTAGCTGCTTTTAAGTGTTTCTTTCTTGTTCCCAGGTGTTTTTCAGTTCTACTATGGCATTCTTAGGCCTAAATTCTTCATTTATCCTGGTAAGGATTTTCTTCTTTCTTTCTTTTCTTTTCTTTTCTTGTCTTTTCTTTCTCTTTCTCTTTCTCTTTCTCTCTCTTTCCTTCCTTCCTTCCTTCCTTCCTTCCTTCCTTCCTTCCTTCCTTCCCTCCTTCCTTCCCTCCTTCCTTCCCTCCTTCCCTCCCTCCCTTCCTTTTTTTTGTTTCCTATATGGGCATCTTTCAACAATTTTGGAAAATTCTCAGGCATTTTATCTTCATATATTGCTTCCTTCCCATTCTATCATTAACTCTTTCTCCCCACCCTGAACATCTTCTCCTATCACCCGTATCTCTTAACTTCTCCTATATATCTATATCTTTGTCTCTCTTGTCTACATTCTGAATAATTTCTTTGGAATCATTTCTCAGCTAATTTTCTCTTCAGCTGCTTCTAATCTGTTAATCAGTACACCGATTGTGTTTAAATTGCATCCTTACCACTTTATATTGTTCCTCACCAATAATCCAGCTCAAATTCCATGGCCCATCTTTAAAATAATTTCCTTTCCTTCTCTACCTTCATTATATTCAATTAGCAAAGCCTTAGGTAAGCACAGCTATTGAAAAAAACATTTAGTGCCTCTTCACAGATGTAATACATTTCTATAATCCATTCTCCTTTCCTCTCTTCTAGATTATGTTATAATGTCTGTCCTCAAGCTCTAATTCCTCCTCCCTATCCTTACTCAGATCATGACTATGGTCGACATAAGTGCCATTCTTCTGCTCACAGCCTGCCAACAGCTCAGCCACTCCCTTAGAATAAACTTCAGAGACCTTACAGCTGTGGTCCAGGCCCCTAAAGACTGACTTTTGTTCCTTTTTCTAAGTGTCTTACTCACTCTGCTTCAGCCACAGGGGTTCTTGCTATTCCTTGCATATACAGGCATACTCTCACTTTCAGACCTTTGGATCTACTATTCCTTTTGACCAGAAACACGATTGAACTGGATTTCCACCCTTCCTCCAGGGACTTGGTCACATGTTGCTCTCTCCACAAGGTCTTCTCTGGCCGCCCCCCCTTACAATTGCACCCCTTTCCCTGTTGCCTCGTAGTCCCTTCTTTTCATCCTAGTTCGTTTGGTTTATTTTCACATGCCAGTTTTTATCATCTGATATATAATATATAGTTTGCTTATTTATTTTACCTATCTCATCCCTAATCCCCAAATACAATGTAGGTTCCATTAAGGCTTTTTATTGTTGATGTTGTTAGGGGTGGTGGTTGGTTTGCTGGTTTTGTTCACTCTTGTGTCTAAATCAACATGGTTCAGCTCTTTTCTGGCTGGAACCATGGAGGATACAGAAGAGAAGAAAAGGAAGGTTCCTGCTGTGCCAGCAACCCATAAGGAAAAACAGAGTAATTTCACAGAGTTGAAGATCAAGCATCTGAGTGAGAAGTTTGTCCAAAAGATGCTTTGAAAGGTAAAGAGGAAGTTTATCTATGAAAAAGCTAAGCATTACCACAAGGAATATAGGCAGATGTACAGAACTGAGATCAAATAGCTAGGATGGCAAGAAAAGCTGGCAACTTCTACATACCTGCAGAACCCAAATTGGCATTTGTCATCAGGATCAGAGGTATCAATAGTGTGAACCCAAAGGTTCAAGGATTGTGGAACCATATATGGCATGGGGGTACGCAAACCTGAAGTCAGTGAATGAATTGATCTACAAGCGTGGTTGTGCCAAATGAACAAAAAGTGAATTGCCCTGGTAGATAACACATTGGTTGCTCAGTCTTTTGGTAAATATGGCATCATTTGCATGGAGGTTCTGATTTATGAGATCTATACTGTTGAAAAATGTTTCAAAGAAACAAATAACTTCTTATGGCCCTTCAAATGATCTTCTCCATGAGGGGGAATGAAGAAAAAGAGCACCCATTTTGTAGAAGGTGAAGATGGGCTTACTAAAAGGATGAACTAAGGTATCTACCATGATTATTCTTATAATCTGGTCAGTTAATAAATGACTACTTGAAATTGAAAAAAAATTTAAAAACAATAAATCAACATGGTTCATTGTATTCGACAAATGTTTAGTGAAGGGAAAATGAACAATGAATTTATACGTGAAGTAAAGCAGTGACAGTAAGATGGGGTTAATATGTAGTGCTCTGGGATGGGTTGAAAAGGAAACACGTCCAAGGTGAAGAAATGCTCAAGGAGTAGCTTTCTAAATGAGTGAAGAGTATGTTCAAAAGCAAAATTCTGAACACCATTTCATGTATGGGGTCTGCAAATAGCGTATCTTGATTGTGAATCTAGAATTTGTGGTGGATATTGGCTTATGAATTATAGTCAAGTATAAGCCAATGCAAGGAAGGTCTTAAATATAAAGCTATCACTGTCTAAGTGTCATAATGTAGACAGGAAGCAATAGAGACTTTTATTAAGATGAATGGACATGATAAGACCTGGAGGTGTTTGTACAACACTTTTTTTTTTTCTCCTTTCACATCAGTAAAGGCAGTTACACTTTCTTGAGAAGGAGCTACTTACTGATTGGTTAGAACAATGAATGTGTACTTGGTCAAATTAAAAACAGATTCTTATATTACTCTGTCTTTGTTTAACCTTGGAGTTCTTTGGAATAGAAGTAGCATAACTTTGTTTCATCTTTACCTAATACCTTTATTCTAAAATAATCATGTGTATGAGAATCTCTCCTCAGATTATGCCCTGGGCTGACAGGATGGTTATTCATAAAGACTGTATGATTATTTCAAGAAACACTGTTTTTATTTATTTTTATTTTTTTATTTTTTTTAAAGATTTTGTTTATTTATTTGACAGAGAGAGATACACAGCGAGAGAGAGAACACAAGCAGGGGGAGTGGGAGAGGGAGAAGCAGGCTTCCTGCAGAGCAGAGAGCCCGATATGGCGCTCGATCCCAGGACCCTGGGATCATGACCTGAGCCGAAGGCAGACACTTAACGACTGAGCCACCCAGGCGCCAAGAAACACTGTTTTTAAATATTTTAACTTTTATTGTAACAAATGAACTGATTTTCACAATATTGGGAAAGAAGTGTCTGTTTTTTTTTTTTTTTTTTCTTGTTGGTCATAAGGCAAAGACCACTCCAGTGGTTTTTACTGAAGGTCCCCTCTTCAGTATTTTGCAGATGAAACACCTTCTAACCCCTTTGAATATTCAATAAAAGTTCTTGAACTTTGAAGCAGTAGTGCCTTAATCAAAGTAAATCAAGTAGCCCTTCCTTCGTGCTTCTTGGGATGTTGCCTGTCAGTATGATTTTAACTCAGTGGCCTAGTAAGTTTGGAGTTTGGGCTGGTAGCAAGGAAGTTGAATATTGGGTTAATTTTCATCTCTTTTCCTTCCAAGATATCTGTTCATTTTTACTCTGACTTTAAGCCTTAACTGTATTTATGAAATGAATCTTGATCTCTTTATTCTCTTTTTAAAAACTCAATGTTTAGTTTGAGATGTAGGAATGAGTAACTTAGAAAGTAAAGTGTTCAATGGAAAAATGTCTGTTCATGTCTTCTGCCCATTTCTTGATTGGATTATTTGTTCTTTGGGTGTTGAGTGTGATTAAGTTCTTTATAGATTTTGGATACTAGCCCTTTATCTGATATGTCATTTGCAAATATCTTCTCAGACCTGTACCTCTGAAACAAATAATACGTTATATGTTAAAAAAAAAAAAAAAGAAGAAGAAGATAGTAGGAAGGGAAAAATGAAGGGTGTGGAAATCGGAGGGGGAGATGAACCATGAGAGACTATGGACTCTAAGAAACAAACTGAGGGTTCTAGAGGGGAGGGGGGTGGGGGAATGATTAAAGAGGGTATTATTAGGTATTAAAGAGGGCACGTTCTGCATGGAGCACTGGGTGTTATGCACAAACAATGAATCATGGAACACTACATCAAAAACTAATGAGGTTTCAGAGGTACAGATCTGAGATTCAACAGTCTTGCACAATTCACAGCGTTTACCAGAACACATACCCTCCCCAGTGTCCATCACCCAGTCACCCCATCCCTCCCACCCCACCCCCCACTCCAGCAACCCTCAGTTTGTTTCCTGAGATAAAGAATTCCTCATATCAGTGAGGTCATATGATACATGTCTTTCTCTGTTTGACTTATTTCGCTCAGCATAATACCCTCCAGTTCCATCCACGTCGTTGCAAATGGCAAGATCTTATTCCTTTTGATGGCTGCATAATATTCCATTGTATATATATACACCACATCTTCTTTATCCATTCATCTGTTGATGGACATCTTGGCTCTTTCCACAGTTTGGCTATTGTGGATATTGCTGCTATAAACATATAATGCAATAGATGTTAAGAAAGAAAAAAAGAAGAAGAAGAATGTAGCAGGAGGGGAAGAATGAAGGGGGGGAAATCGGAGGGGGAGAAGAACCATGAGAGACGATGGACTCTGAAAAACAAACTGAGGGTTCTAGAGGGGAGGGGGTTGGGAGGATGGGTTAGCCTGGTGATGGGTATTGAGGAGGGCACGTTCTGCATGGAGCACTGGGTGTTATGCACAAACAATGAATCATGGAACACTATATCTAAAACTAATGATGTAATGTATGGGGATTAACATAACAATAAAAAAATTAAAAAAAAAACTAATGAGGTAATGTAAGGTGATTAACATAATAAAATTTAAAAAGAAAATAGAGTGTTCATTACTGAAACTTGATATAAAAGTTTTTCAGTAATTTTCTACCAAAAGTGAACATTTTTTTAATCATGTGCTTAACATATTTATGCCATCTTAAGTCATCCTATGTCATTCTACACAGTAGAATAGTAATTTAAGATTACCTAGTTAATCTGACCAATATTGGGTCAAAGTGATACTCTGTAAACAATAATCATATTAACCTGACCCTAAGCTCAGCAGTGGGTCTAGTGATTTATGAGAACAAACATAAAAAAAAATCCATCATTTTGTATGAGCAACCCTATCAAAACATATATATTGAAATGAGGATCTTTTTTAATCTTTAATTTCTTTTAACATTACTTTCATGGACAATGTGTAGTTGACAAATGGCAAATACTAATCTCTGTAATCATACTTTGTATGTTAGTTTTATTTGTCTCAACAAATGTAGTGTTTTTAGGAGTCATTCAGAGATTTGGCTTCATGTAATCTGGCTATTTCTTAGTCTTAAATCTACTCACAAGGGACAGGACAGAATCTTAATATAATTTTAAATGAGGCTATTTGGGAAAATAGCAGTGCCATTGTACATGGTATCCCAAGTTAAATACTTGTAAGTGAGGCATCCTCTTGGATGTATAGAAGATAATTTAATGGCCGTTGGGTTGGTTGATTACATAATTATTTACAAATCACTTCATAATGAAACCTGAGGAAAACATAGTCCTATTTGTTCTTTAAAACTTTTTGTGATGTAAGATAACATCCTTCTCATGTCATACCTAATTAAACAATACCTGGAGAATTTGTGAAGTGTTTATGACAGTGCTGGCTAAGTTCATCAATCACAGCTCCTTTGGAACCACGGCCTCTCTCACACATATTTCTGTCTTTAGCATTTTCCCTAGAAAAACATGAAGTCTCTTTATGAATCACTTTTTCCTCATCTGAGATTTGGCATGTATATATATTTTTATCTATTCTTATAAAAATTTTGACAAATTTTGAAGCAAAGAGTGAAGAAATATTTGTAGCTGAAGATTTAAGATTTCTTAACGTTACGTTTTGGGAGAAGATACAAACTGGGTCACCTTTGCATCTGCATCGTGGAATGTAGGAAGGACACCCACATGATAGAGTAAGAAGCTTTCTTGGTATCAGAGAAATAGAGCTTCATGTACTGGTTCTGACGTTTTGTAGGTGTTTTAATTTTGAGTAGTGTTCCATTGAATGGATATATTACATTCATGTGTTGGTGGACATTTGGGCTCTTGCCGGTTTTGCTGTTATTTGGTATAACTGCTATGCTCTGAACATTTGTGAACAAGTCTTTGTGGGACGTACATTAAATGCTACATGCTAAATTTCTACATTTTGGAGTAGAAAGGCCATGGATTGTAGGAGGTATGCTCAAGTTTTTGAGAAACTTCCAGGTGGTTTTCCAAATCAATTGTATCATTTTGTATTTCTGCCTGGAGTGTTTGAGAGATCTAGTTGTTCCACATTCTGTCAATGCTTTCTCTCTTGTCAGTGTTTTCAATTGTAGCCTTTCTGTTATGCGTGCACTGCTATTTCCCAGGAGTCTTTATTTGCATTTACTTGATGGATAATCATTGCATATCTTTCTATGTGCTTTTAGGTATTCACATACATTTCTGTATGTGTGAAGGGCCTGGCCAAATCTTTTGCTCGTTTTTATTGGATTATCTTCTTGTTAAGTTATAAGAATTCTTTAAATATTCTGGATACAAGTTGTCTTTCAGTATATGTATAGATAATATTCCCCATTTTGTGACTTTTTCCATTTCTTAGCTGTGTCTTTCAAAGAGCGAATGAAGATTGGTGCCAGTAAACTCCATTTTTTTCTTTTATTTACACTATTCTTTGTACTTTTTGTATCTTAAGAAATGTCACCCAAGATGGCAAAGGTTTTTCCTCATATGTTTTCTTAGAAGTTTTAAAGTTTGAATATTTATATTTAAATATTATAATCCCTTTAGGGTTATTTCTTATATATGGTAGGTGGTAAGGATTAGTGATTTTCTTTTTTCCCCATACATATATCCAATTGTTCCAGTGCCATTTGTTGAAAAGACTTGTATTTCTCCCATAGAGTTACCTTGGCAACTTTCTTAATTAACTGCATGTATGTGGATGTATTTCTGGACCTATTTTCTGTTCCATTCATCTCTATGCCTATCTTTTTGCCAGCACCACACTGTCTTCGTTACTATAGATATGTAAATTGTGAAATTAGGCAGTGTAAGCTTTATTTGTTATAATTACTTTAATGATCCTGTCAGTTGTACTTCCAGATAATATTTAGAATCATCTGGTCAATTTCTACAAAATTAGGATTGTTTGCATCTACAGATTAGTTTATAGACAACTGCCATGTTAACAATATTGAGTCTTCCAACCCATGAATTAGTGGCATATCTATCCACTTATTTTATAATGCAATCTTTTATAATTTCCAGTGAAGAGATCCTGCTCATATTTTGTGAATTTTATTCCTATATATTTATGGATTTTGTTGATACCATAAATGGAAATTTTAAAATGTCATAATCCAGGGGTTATTTTTGCTACTAGCATATAAAAATGGAATTTGCTTTAAAAAATAACTTTATACTCTGTGACTTTGCTGGATTTAATTATTTCTAGGATTTGCTTTGTAGATTCTTTAGAATTTTCTATGTTAAAAAATCATGTCATCTATAGAGATAGTTTTGCTGTTTTCCTTTTTGATATTTGTGCTTTTTATTTCATTTCTTTTACTTTATTGAAGTGGTTTTGAACATTTAGTCTAATGCTGAATAGAAGTAGTGAGAGCAGACATCCTTACCTTTTCCCTAATTTTAGAAGAATATTTTGCAGTTTTTATTCTCATCTCGGCTTTTTTTATGCTTATAGTATTGTTCCTGTATTAACATTTAATGTAACTATTCATATTGTTGGATTTAGATAACCATTTTATTATTTTCCATTTGTCTACTGTGTTCCTTATTCCTGTTTCTCTTTTTGTGCCTTTTAATGTTCCATTTTAACTCACTGCAGTATTCTTTCAGTGATCGTTCTAGGGATTAAAGTGCATGTGTGTATGTATAATCTCCCTTAACTTTTGATAGTCAATTTAGAAGTATTATTGAATCACTTCACCTAAAACCTAGAAACATTGCAGTTCATCTAAGTCCATTTATCCACTCATCCCTACCTCCTTTATATTTTAGTTGTCATATATATTACATTTAAGTACATTATATAGCCCACCAGGATGATGCTGTAAGCATAGCTTTAAACAATCGTGTGGATTCTAGAGAAAGTAAAATTAAAAAATAGTCTTTAATATTGTCCTATGTATCTACCATCTGATGCTCTCTGTTTCTTCCTGAAGTTTGAGTTTCCATCTGGTATCTTTTTCCCTTCATTTTGAAGAACTCCTTTAGCATTTATTGATATGAAGTTATACTTTTTTTTTATTTTTTATTTTTATTTTATTTTTTGGGGGGTTAGGGAACTTTATTATTTTTTTTTTTTTTGAATTTTATTATGTTATGTTAGTCACCATACAATACATCATTGGTTTTTGATGTGGTGATCCACGATCCATTGTTCGCGTATAACACCCAGTGCTCCATGCAGTACGTGCCCTCCTTAATACCCGTCACCGGGCTAACCAATCCCCCCTAAATCCCTGTTTGTTTGTCAGAGTCCATAGTCTCTCATGGTTCATCTCTCCCTCCAACTCCCCCCCCCCCCCAATTTTTCCCTTCCTTCTCCTAATGTCCTCCATGCTATTCCTTATGTTCCACAAATAAGTGAAACCATATGATAATTGACTTTCTCTGCTTGACTTATTTCACTTAGCATAATCTCCTCCAGTCCCATCCATGTTGATGTAAAAGTTGGGTATTCATCCTTTCTGATGGCTGAGTAATATTCCATTGTAGATATGGACCACATCTTCTTTATCCATTCATCAGTTGAAGGGCATCTCGGCTCTTTCCACAGTTTGGCTATCGCGGACATTGCTGCTATGAACATTGGGGTGCATATGGCCCTTCTTTTCACTACGTCTATGTCTTTGGGGTAAATACCCAGGAGTGCAATTGCTGGGTCATAGGGTAGCTCTATTTTTAAATTTTTTGAGGAACCTCCACACTGTTTTCCAAAGTGGCTGTACCAACTTGCATTCCCACCAACACTGTAAGAGGGTTGCCCTTTCTCCACAACCTCTCCAACATTTGTTGTTTCTTTCCCTGTCCATTTTTGCCATTCTAACTGGTGTAAGGTGGTATCTCAGTGTGGTTTTGATTTGGATTTCCCTGATGGCTAATGATGATGAACATTTTCTCATGTATCTGTTAGCCATTTGTATGTCTTCTTCAGAGAAGTGTCTTTTCATCTCTTCTGCCCACTTTTTGACTTGATTATTTGTTTTTTGGGTGTTGAGTTTGAGAAGTTCTTTATAGATCTTGGATACCAGCCCTTTATCTGTAGTGTCATTTGCAAATATCTTCTCCCATTCTGTGAGTTGCCTCTTTGTTTTGTTGACTGTTTCCTTTGCTGTGCAGAAGGTTTTGATCTTGATAAAGTCCCAAAAGTTCATTTTTGCTTTTGTTTCACTAGCTTTTGGAGATGTATCTTGAAAGAAGTTGCTGTGGGTGATGTCAAAGAGGTTACTGCCTATGTTCTGCTCTAGGATTTTGATGGATTCCTGTCTCACATTGAGGTCTTTCATCCACTTTGAGTTTATCTTTGTGAATGGTGTTAGAGAATGGTCGAGTTTCATTCTTCTGCATGTGGCTGTCCAATTTTCCCAGCACCATTTATTGAAGAGACTGTCTTTTTTCCATTGCATGTTTTTTCCTGCTTTGTCAAAGATTATTATTATTTTTAATTTTCTCTTATCTAAATCTTTACTTCACCTTCACTCATGAAGGATATTTTCACTGGGTATAGAATTCTGGGTTGACAATTTTTGTTTCTGTTACTGTAGTTCATTTTAACACTTTAAAATTATTGTAGTGTTTCCTTGCCTCCATAGTTTCTAATGTGAAATCCATGTCCATTCAAATAGTTCTGGTCACAAGCATTGTAGTGTGATGTTTGTGTGATTAAAATATAGTGTGTGTGATTATAATATAGATACCTAAGCCTGGTTTTCTTAAATGTATTGTGCTTGGGTTTCTCTAAAAAGTGTTCAGCCATTAGTTCTTTACATAAGTTTTAACTTCTTTCTTTCTCTGAGATTCCAAAGACCTATGTTAGAACTTCTGAAGTTATCATGGGCCACAAATAGTCCATTCATTTTTTCCAAACATTTTTCTCTTTCAGATAAGATTTCATTTTTAAGATTTTATTTATTTTTTTATTAGAGAAAGAGAATGGGGGAGGAGCAGAGGGAGAAGGACAAGAAGACTCCACACTGAGTGCTGAGCCTGACATTGGGCTCAGTCCCATGACCCTGAGATCATGACCTGAGCCAAAATCAAAAGTCAGATGCTTAACCAACTGAACCACCTAGGTGCCCCAGATAAGATTTCTTTTGATATATCTTTATGTTCACTGACTTTTTCCTCTTAATTCTGCTACTGAGCATATCTACTGAATTTTTTGAAAATTTTAGATATCATATTTTTTTAGATGGGCACTTTTATTATTTTTTTATATTTTCCTCATATTCACAATTATCATTCATTATGTTAGTTTATTTTCCTTTACCTCATTGAGCATATTTTAATAGGTGGTTTAAAGCTCTTGTCTTATAATTTCATCATATAATTCACCCTTCAACAATAGCCAAATTATGGAAGGAGCCCAAATGTCTATCGACTGATGAATGGATAAAGACAATGTTTGTATGTATGTATGTGTGTGTGTGTGTGTGTGTGTGTGTGTATATTGATATGTGTGTGTATATATATATAATGGAATATTAGTCATCAAAAAGAATGAAATCTTGACATTTGCAATGATGTGGATGGAGCTAGAGAGTATTATACTAAGTGAAATAAGTAAGTCAGAGAAAGACAAATACCATGTGATTTCATCATATGTGGAATTTAAGAAATAAAACAAATGAACATAGGGGAAAAAGAGGAAAACCATGAAACAAACTCTTAACTCTAGAGAACAAACTGTTGGTTACCAGAAGGGAGGTGGGCAGGGGGTGGGGGTGGGGATGGGTTAAATAGGTGATGGGGATTAAGGAGGGCACTTCTTGTGCTGAGAACCGGGTATTGTATAGAAGCTTGGATCACTAAATTGTATATCTGAAACTAATACTCTATGCTAACTAACTGGAATTTAAATAAAACTTGGAAGAAAAAAAAACATAATTCACCTTGAAGTTGGCATCTGTTGATCGCCTCTTCCTTGAAAATGAATTACATTTTCCAGACTCTTTGTATGTCCAGTGATTTTTAATTGTGTCTTAGATATTAGGAATGTTATGCAGTGGAGACCCTAGATTCTCCTACATTTATTCAAATAAGGTTGATTTTATTTTTTAAGAAGACATTTAATTTCATTAAACTCAAAGTGTAAATTCTGCCACACCTCCTGTGGGTAGCAGCTCTGCTCCCAGTTAAGACTGCTTGGAGTCCGCCCCACATCTATGGCAGAGACTGCAACAGAGTTCACATACAGAATTTGGGGTTTTCCTTTGCTTGCTCTCTCCTTCCAGTGTACTTCTATACCATCTAGTGGCCCTGATTGTCCCCAGCTTCTTTGCCTGTTTCATCCATTCAGAAAGATGGCAAATCTTTCTTTTGAGTTTTAACCAACTGGTACTACCATTGTGACCACAGCTGCTCTTGAGGGAGAAATGCATAAACATTACAGTGACCCTATGTGGATCTGATTTCTTCTTTAAGCTTTGAACTCCCCTGCAAAGTTTAATAACCTTGGATCAGAATCTCAGGTCTATTTATCAACTATCGGAGTCTATCAATTATCATTGGACTTTTTTTAAAACTTGTTTTCAGGGTATTAGTATTATTAATATTATTTTGCTAGAAGGTGTTTATTAGGAAATTAATTCTTCATTACAGAGGTAGGAATTATACATTGATTTTTTAATTTTTTTTTTTTTTTTTTATGTAAGCTCCACAACCAGCATGGGGCTTGAACTCACAACTCTGAGATAAAGAGTCACACGCTCTACCCACTGAGCCAGCCAGGCGCCCCTTAAAAATATTTCTAAAGGCACTAATGTCTCACTCTGAAAGTTATGAGTCCTTTAAATGGATATTTAAATGCTGCTCAAGTTTTGTTATAAAACACTTTCTGGTATTACTTAACTGTGCTTGATAGAGGCAAATGTTATGGTAAAGGAGGTGTTTATCTAACACAACAGACTTCTAATATTAATTGATGTACAAATAATTCTGTTAAGGACATTTTATAAATAGCTTTATGATGAAAATAAATTAAAAATATTCTATTTCCTAATTTTTCCCAATAGTTTCATATCAGCCTCTTTTCACTTGAAGTTATATTTAACAATATAAAAAAAATAAAATTTCACTTATCTGGTAAATAGACATTAAGGAATAGTAACCATTTAAAACACAGTCCTAAAAGAACTTTAAGAATGAGGAAAGACAAATAGGTAACAATTAGGAAAATATCTAGCTTTATCTAGTAGAGAAATGACTGTACTATTTTCTCTGCTTTTCTCTGTTCATATCAAAGCAAAACAAGACATAAAAGTAAAAGAAAACTTTAAAAAGAAAAGTATAGGAAAATATAAATTATAAAACAGTAAATAAAGCTGATAAAGCATACCAGATTAATAGCCTGGAGGAAATCAACAACATAATAGCATGCATTGATTCAAAAAGCATTTTAAAAATTCTGTACTTATAAAAAAAAAGTGTAGAGATTTAGCACCAAAAGAATATGTAAGTAACAACTAGATAGGAAGGCAAAAAAAAGCAATGTAATGATTTTCCACATCAGATCACCAGAAGGATAGATTTGAAATCTCCTACAGCTAATAAGAGGGGTCAGAAATAATGTAAACAACATATAAAAATCCATGCCCAGAAGTAACCAATTAAGTATATAAATTTAAAATGCCCTCATTCATAATAGTATCAAAACTCTTGTTACACAGAAAAATAATAAAAAAATGTAAAATCAGTATGATGAAAGTAATAAAATATTTTGAGATATAGAAAGGTCCTGAATATATGGAGAAATAAATAATCTTTATGATTTGGAAAGCCAATATCAAGATGTCAGCTCTCCCTAAATTGATACATACATTCAAGGCTATCCCAGTGAAAATTTCACCAAGAATTTTATGAACATTACAAATTGTTTCTAAAATACATGCGGAAGGGTAAAGAGCAAAGAACTACCCAAGATAATTTTGAAGGTGAAATAATACAGACTTGCTCACTCAGAGGTCATCTGGTTATTAAACTACAGTTAAAGATGTGGTCTTGGTAAAATAGAAATATGTATCAATGGACAGGATTAGAGTGCCCATAAACAACAAACACACCCATGTGGGAATTTGGTATGCAGCAGAAGTGGTAATGGAAACAGTGAACAAAAATAGGGATTGGTACACCACAATCTAGTTGCAAAAGTTGGCTTTCTATAGGGGAAAAGTTCAAATTGGATGCTTGTTTCCAACTGTAAACCAAAAGAACACCTGAGACAAAAAAATAAGGAACACACACATACAGTTATCTTTTGGGAGAAAACATGATGAAATAACTTTATCATCTCAGAGTAGAATGTGATTCCTTAAGAAGAACATTGAACATAAGAGAACAAACTCTAAGGTTGAAGGTGAGTATGTTTGACTACATTAAAAAGTAAAACCACTGTTTCATCTTAAGTTTTCAATGATGAGAGTATAATGGATAAATTACTGAACATTCATTTGAATGCGGTACCATATGTCAGTTAAAATGAATATACTTCTTTAAAAAGATTTATTTATTTATTAGAGAGAGAGCATGAGTGGGGGAAGAGGGAGAGGGAGAAGCGGGCTCCCTGCTTAGCAGGGAGCCTAATGCGGGCCTTGATCCCAGGACCCCAGGATCATGATCTGAGCCGGAGGCAGATGCTTAACTGACTGAGCCACCCAGGTACCCCTAAAAATGAATATACTTGATTTATACCTACACCATCAACAGATCTATGGAACATATATTGAATAAAAAAATTTCAGAATTACGGGAACATTTTGATGCTGTTTATGTTGTTTCTAAAATAAATCTTAGATATCCTCAGATGCAAGGATTCACATCCATTTTCAGATATGGTGGCCTCTGGGAATGGGAGGAGTAGGTTGAGGGTAGTCACTGAAAGGTTGACAGTGGGAACCAATTATCTGAAGTGTTTTATTTTTTAAAAAGACTAATACATAAATTGGAAAGAAAACTGACAACACATTGACAAGTCTTAATGCATGAAGGTGCATGGGCATTTGTTAAATTAGTCTATGTTTATTTTTTTCATTCTTGGAATATTTAGTAATATGACATGAAAATATATCCTTAGTATAGAGAAAGAAAGAATGGAGTGTACCAAAATAATAGTATCAAAATAATCCTGATACCAGAACCTAAAAATAATATAAAAAGGAAACAATAGCACATGGGTATCTATGCAAAACGTCTTCAAGTGTTAGCAAATACAAAATACATTATAAGACCATTACAGCCCACTAAAGGGGACATTTCTTCCAGAAATACAAATTCACTTCAATATTAGGAAATTATAAATACAATATACCATGTTGAGGTTCTAAAATGAGAAGGAAAAAACCCTCCCTATTTCAGAAGATAGCGAAAGAACAATTGGTTAATCATTCACCCTCCTCCATTCTTGATTTAAAAAAAAAATAAGAAGAATTAAATAAATCCTAGGGCACCTGTGTGGCTCAGTTGTTAAGCATCTACCTTTGGCTCAGGTCATGATCCCAGGGTCCTGGGATCGAGACCCATGTCAGGCTCGTTGCTCAGCGGGAAGCCTGCTTCTCCCTCTCCGACTCCCCCTACTTGTGTTCCCTCTCTCACTGTATCTCTCTCTGTCAAAATAAATAAATAAAACCTTAAAAAAAAAAATCCTTGTTAAAATTGGCATAAGTGTTCTTATTTAAAAATATTTTTTTCTAGTATTTTCATAAAGAGGATTCATAAATATTTTTAAAATATTAAGAATAATAAAATGAATGCTTGTATGTAAACTTTCTAGTTTTCTTAAAAAGGTTTATTTGCATATTCTTAATACAAAATGATTTATATAGCTCAAACTAAAAGTCAATGTCATGCTTAATTGTAAAACAGTAGACGCATTTTTGTAAAATTCAGGAGTTAGACAATATCCCTCTCAACGTTTTTATTTAAAATTGTTTAGTTAGTAGTAATGAAAGTAAGTATACATATTAGAAATTAAGTTATAGATACTAGACGAGAGGAAATAGGAGCAGTTCTTTATTTGTAGATTGTATGACTATATTCTTAGAAACCCCCCAAAAGTGAAATGAAAGGCTATATGTAGTAGTAAGAAAATTCAGTAAAGTTACAAATTAAAAAAATTAATATGTACAAATTATTAGATTTTATTTATCTGCTTGAAATATGTAATGGGAGAAATGATTAAATTTAGCAAACAAAAAAAGCAGAAAATACATATAATATCTACAAAAGTAAAACTTTAGCATGGTATAAAATATTTTTAGTAATAAGTAAAACAATATTGCTTTGAGAAAGGAAGATTCAGTATTTAAGATGCAGTAAGTTGCCTCTTCTAAGTTGATGTAAACAAGTGACTTTTTCAAGCACTTACAAGCACTAACAGCCAATAACCACACATCATCTTTTTTTCATCCTCTGGACCTCCTGTGAATTGGAAAAGACAGTGAGGCTCAAGTTTTGAAATCATTTCCCCATGATTTCACTCTTGCCTCATGTTGTAATTATCATGGGTTGTTTTATTTGTCCTAATTCGCTTATTCCTTGGAGGTAGGGCCATGTCTTATTTGCATTTATGTCTCCCATGACCATTGTCACATAGATACTTGGATTCAAACCCAAGCTCTTGCTTGTCCTTCTGTAGGACAGGGTCACAAATCCAGAGGCTGACAGCAATTGGGCAGGTAAAGCAAATACCTCGTCTTATGTAGGCATTCCATCATTTCCTTGTGACCATCCAGCCTCAAAATTGGAAAATTTTAAGATTTTTAAAGAGACTTTGGCTATCTGAAGTTTTTATCTAACTATTTGGATTTTTAAACATTGGCAGCCAATTTGAAAAGTAATCACTCTCTACAGTTCCAGTAAACCTTACTATTGGCAAAATTTGGTCTGTGGCCTGACTCTGAGACCTTGGATTTTTTCCATACTACTTTCCTAAATTCTGGTAAATCTTGGGGCAAAAAAAAATGAATACAGTTGATGGGGTAATGGGATTTTCAGGTATGAGGCTACTATATTGTCTATTTCAGAGTGTGACTGGTCTACTCATTTCTATATCTTCCTTGTTCTACTGCCGATGCTAAAACTGTTAATCGTGTGTGTGTGTGTGAACCTGTAGGCAACTGTTCCTAAAAGCTGCTGTAGAGTGTCCTAGATTTAATTTCCTTAAGTCAAGGGCGCCTGGGTGGCTCAGTTGGTTAAGTGACTGCCTTCGGCTCAGGTCATGATCCTGGAGTCCCGGGATCGAGTCCCGCATCGGGCTCCCTGCTCGGCAGGGAGTCTGCTTCTCCCTCTGACCCTCCTCCCTCTCATGCTCTCTGTCTCTCATTCTCTCTCTCTCAAATAAATAAATAAAATCTTTAAAAAAAAAAAATAATAATAATTTCCTTAAGTCAATACGAAGGATTTTAAGATTACTCCCATACTGATTTTTCAAGCAATGATTTTGTCTTGTCTTCCACTCAGGTATTTTTAGTCACTGTCTGGAATTTTGAACTGTACATGATCCCCCTGGCATTGTTGCTACTCTTCATCTACAATTTCATCACACCCACAAAAGGGAAGGTTGGCAGCATCCAGGACAGCCAGGTGAGCTAAGATTCCAGTAACTGTGACATTTGACCAGAGGAAAAAAATGTGTTAACAACAACCAACCACCACCAAATCATGACCCAAGTCCACTTTGTTTGAGACTTGAGGAGAGCAACATTGCACATACATTTATGTGATAGTGGGGATCTTTTATTGGCTCATAACCCGGAGTCATCCTTCTATGTTATGTTCCTGAGCCTTGGCCTACATTCTTAGCATGAGGAGAGCCCTCTGGTGCTTGGTCATCTTTATCATGGTGGCAGCATATTTCGATGCCCATCTGGTTATCTGTAAGGTTCTTATGAATAACATTCTCAACCACTGAAAAAAGCCTTTGGCATCTCCTTGAGCTCCTTCAGGGCATGGAAAGCATCTGGGAGGCTGCCTTAGGCCTCTCCACCCAGACATCCTGTGCAGTGTTCACTTCTCGCCTAAAGCCTTCAGAGGCTTGCCAACTCCCAGAGAAATCAGAGAGCGGGCAGGCATAGACAGCTCAATTTTTGGGTGCAAGTCCTGAAAATCTCAAGCTTCCCATGGTCTTGAAGGAAGCAAAAGCAAGACATCCCCTAGCATCTACTTATCATACTTACTGTCTGACTCAGCTTCTCCTGTTCCACTTATCCCAGCCCAGAGAATCTTTTCCTGGTCTGGGTGAACAAGAACTTGTATTTGTAGACTTGCTTTATGGTATTATCTTGGACCTCCAGATTCAAGAAACAAATTTTTAGAACAAAAATCTAAGATTCTGAGACTTGATATTAGAGGACCTTCACATTGGGTTTCTCAAGACTCAAAAGCTAACGATCTTCACCCATTTTTCCATACAATGCTATTATTTTTTTAAAAAATCTCTGAAATAATGGACATTAAAGGGATGTTCTGGTATCGTTTGGGGGTAGAAGGGAAGTAGAGAAAATGAGTCTTTTGGCAGGGAGTAAAAACCTCAAGCAAATTCAAAATTTTATTCTGTTTGATATTTGATTGTTTAATGCAGTAGGCATGGACATATATCAATAATGAGGGACCTAACAATGCTAGAACCAACAAATAAATAGCTTTAAAGTACAGGATTGTTTAAGGACTAAGTTACACACAGATATGGATGAGGGAAATTTTCACGAGAAACATCTTTAGTAAAAAATGCTGTCAACTCACATTTTTACAATTTTCAATCAGATTTTAGTTTTCCAGTTATATACATGGTGTGTATGCATTTGTAGGCAGGTATATATACATGTATATATGGGTACATAAGAATACTTAATAGCATGGAGGACATTAGGAGAAGGAAGGGTAAAATGAAGGGGGGGAATCGGAGGGAGAGATGAACCATGAGAAACTGAGAAACAAACTGAGGGTTCTAGAGGGGAGGGGGGTGGGGGGATGGGTTAGCCCAGTGATGGGTATTAAGGAGGGCACATATTGCATGGAGCACTGGGTGTTATATGAAAACAACGAATCGTGGATCACTACATCAAAAACTAATGAGGATTGCATGGTGACTAACATAACATAATTAAAAAAATAAAAATAAAAAGAATACTTAAGTGAATGTGCTTATAAATGTGTGTATAAAATATTTTTAATTTATAGAACACTTTCAAATTCATTACCTATTTTAATCTTGATAACACAACCATGAAGGAGGCAAGAATTACCATTTCTATTTTATGCTTGAGGAAAGTAAGGCCCAGAGTGGCAAGGTGATTTGCCCAAGGTCACACAGCAGGGTGTGCTTGACCAGTGTCCCAAGCTAAAGACTTTGTCCCAAGCTGGGCTTCTAACTCCTAATTAAAATATTCTTCCTCCCATAACATGTTTTTATTACGTGTTTTTACCCATTTGCTTTCATGTGTGTTGCCAACGGTGAATAGGTGAGTTCTCCAGCATCTGTGGAATGTCCCACACAGTGCTAGCTGCAGCTCATGGGAATTCTGGGAGGTAATGGAGTACCGGTCTTGGAGCAATTGCTTGGTAACTGCTCAGTGGTTTTATGGAGTATAGCAGAGTACTCTCTGGATACTTCAGAGTTACTCTTTCTTTAAGAACATGATATTGACAATTCTGTTTACTACTGGAAAGATGGCATCTAAACAGCATGCCTGACCTTTGCAAGGTGGTTGAGCAGAGAGGTAAGCATTCAGGCTGTAAACAGACTCTGGTTTTCTAATACTCAGCATTCTGTCTGAGCTACGGGCCACCCCCCCGGACCGTGTTGGCTTTTAACTATTGCAGTGATACAATTAAAAGTTACCTGGTAAAAAGTCACGATTTCTAAACCAATCTGAACAAGCCTATTCACAGCACCTGGTGGTGCTTTGGCCCCCAAACTAAAGCCAGGTGCCTGTTAGTGGCTATCAGAACCTGAGTTGGCTTCTCTCACCTGCCCCCAACCCCCTCCCCGAATCCCAAGGAAAACAATAATAATGTACTGAAACCTGTAACTTATTCTTGAGATTGATTATATTCAGACTAATGCATTTCCTACTGTCTAATGTTTCAGTAATGGCCCCAAAGGAAAAGAGCAGTCATTATAACAATGAGCCTAGCACAAACCGAATATGGTGTTCTCAGCCTTAACATAGCAGTTGGCTCATTTGTCAGAATAAGAACAAACTGTTTACAGAAAGTAAAGCCTGGCAATGCATTTTTAAAGCTGGATGCCTTCAAAGGGCACTCACCTAATAGCTTTATTTATAGTGAAGTTTTATGTAGATTATGCATATTTCTTATAGTCTTGCCACAGTGTCCCTGAACTTTAAAAGCATTATTTTTTAAGAAGTTATAATGTATTTAAAAACCACTAGTGATTCAATTATGTAGAAAAAACGTAAAAAGTGTATATGGGTTTAATTTGCATTTAGTAATTTCAGGGGATGGTATATTAACGAACTGTGGTTTTTCCTTTCAGGAGAGCACAGACTTAGAGGAAGAGGAGGATGAAGATGACAAGGTGAGTGTGCTCAGGGAAGCTCATGGAAGGGGGTGTTAATATTGTGAGCAGATAGCGCTTTTCTGGTTGAGTCAAACCGTTTTTGTTTTGTTTTGTTTTGTTTTTAGTGTCCGGCATAGTAATGTTTGTGTAATTTATAAAGGATATCACTTTTTAAAGATCTTATTCAGTGAGGATAAAAGGGGGTAAAATATAAGGAATTACTGAAATATTATAAAAAGCGTACCTAGAGGAGGCTTGTCATTTTATGCGAGGGAAGATCGCAAGAGCCTGCCCCTTGGTGTATAAAAGGTAGATAAAAGGTAGTCTAGGAAGTCAAAAGTAAATCAAGTAAAATTGCTGTTCCTTTGCGCTCTGTGGGGTGGTCACCCACTTCAGAGCCTGTCAGTTTCCCAGCTGTTGCTGGCAGTGTTTTCAGCTATATGTCTGTGTACATCTGTCCTTTTTCTTCTCCTGGGAGAATCTCTCAAATCTGCTGCTTTTGTTGTCATTACGCTTTCAGACAAACCTTCTGGAATAAAATGAAAAAAAAAAAAAAAATGGAAATGCCAAATGAGATGCTACCAGCTTAATGGACTTCCAGCCTCCTAGAACCTGTGGGTGTATGGGGTTTGTGCTGCTTGTGTCTAGGAGGCTTGCAGGAGGGGAAACAGGCGAAAGGGGGGATCTTAAGAGTTAAGTATCCAATATAAAATGCCCATAAAATAGCAACGTATTAAAAAAAAATACTGGCTCCATGACACACAGCCCTAAAATTAATTGGGTGAGCCAGATGGTTTTGCCCATTTGAAGCAAATTGGGTGGATTACAAAGTGAATCTTATTTGTTGTGCTAAAATGATCATTAATAGCAAAATAATAAGATAAAGCATAATATTTTTTTTTTTAAAATGGAATTGACTCTTTCCAGAATAAGGTCACACAGATGCAGCTTCCTTCTTGATGAATCGATGTGTGTTGCTTCTGAGTAATGTAACTCCTTGAGTATGAAAAATAGTCATAGCCAAGCTAACCTGCATGATGATGGGATGTTTTACCAAAAGAAGCACAAGTATTGATGAAGTTATTTTAAACTTTTACCGGGCAAAAGTGCTAAATTTTATGTACCAAGGCTTGGAAGTGAGGAAGATTTTCTTCTGTTTGGCTCTGTCTGTTAAAATGAGCCCTCCGTAGAAGAGGGCGTCATCTGCCCTTTAGAGATCATTATGACCGTGTGTCTTTGGCCCATCTGATAAAGGAGAGCATCCAACAAGAAGGAAATGAATGAAAAGGTGGTGTGACCTGGCAAACAAGAAATTCAGGCCATGGAGTCTAGACCAGTGATCGTCACAAGCCAACCTTCTACTGAGGTGCCTCAAGGGTTGTCTGGGGGCCTGGGGGTCTGGAAGTAGAGCCAGTTGGGCTTCAAGCCTTCCTGGGCAAGGATGACTGAGTTGGAGCCATAACATCTACATGGAAGAGCTTTGGAGCTCTTGTGTTTATCCAAGCATTGCCCTCCCCGTGACAGGTGTGCCAAACCTGCTACAGAGCATGGGCATCAGGACGTTCCTAATTACCCTCAGGGCAATTCCATTCTTGAGCTACTTCAATTGTAGTATTTTCATAGGGCCTTTAACAGCCACAGCATGGCCATGTTTGTTTGCTTCCTCAATTTTACAGGTCTGTGAAATCATCCAGAGAAATAAATCTAAAATGAAATGTTGACTTCTATTTATACCTCTTTCTGCTTAATGCAACCCTTCTACTGTTAGGGAGACTGGTGAACTTTGTAGTCCTTATTCATATCTTTTCAATCTCACATCTCTGAGAGATTTTAAAGTATAGAGGGATTTTCAACTTTAAGACTTCTGGAGCCCACATCATCCCAATATATATTACAGTCCATCATTTCTTCTCCACGTAGAGCAGACTCCACGACTGAGACGTGCTCGTCATAGACCTGCACACACAGCCACTGGGCCACCGCCCTCCATCTTGTGATATACCAAAGGGCTTACCCACAGAACCCTCCTGGCTTCTGGTGCATGTTAGACATGACAGACCATGCCTCTGGGAACTGTAACACACCCAGTGAGCGATGGGCTGTTTACAAATTATAAACACACAGCCGTTTCCTTCCAAACCAGAAGAAGAGAGGAAACTCCTTTCTATCCAAACTATCCGTCTTGAAAGTGACATTCCTTAATTGCCAGCACCCCTTCCCACCAAATACCATCACAGGCAACTGTGGAAGTTGAAAGCACATAAGGGGCCCCCCTGGCACAGCTTCCTTGGGAGATGGACGCATTCCGTATATTCTGCAAGTCTCTGATGCACAGACCTGGACGTGGTCTGGGGTCTGTCATACTTTTATTGTCTGGAAGGGGGATTGTTGTCAAATGATATCACTGTAGCCTCTTGCTCGTGTTCACTGTCAGAAGTCCATGGTGGTGACCGGTATGAGAAGCCAAATTAGATTGCACAGTTGTGTGCCTGTGTGTGTGTGTGTGTGTGTGTGTGTGTGTGTGTCTGGACTTTCAGTTATAACATAGAACCTTCAGGTAACTACTTTTTTGGCTTTTAGGAAACTAACTGTACAAGCTAAACTTTGAAGAGAGAAAATCTTTCTTTCTTATTCCTGATGGCCCATGCAAGAAATTGCTTGTTAAAAGTGTAGTTTGCTGGGGACCCCTGAACAAACAGATAATGGCTAAGTTCAGCCAACAGCAATCAGATGACATTTCCTATTTGTATTAGATTCCAAATGTGGAATTCTTCTATGTGGACCTTATTTGTACGGATGGATTACAATGAAAATTGCATTAATTTTCTGCACAGTAAAGGTCAGTAATTGAAGCATGAACCAAGAAACTATTGTGTAAAGTGCTGTATCCCATACTTAGGAAAGGTCACGCAAAGCAATAATATCTTGTTTTCATTGCGGAAGGTATAAATACTTGCATTAGAGTTTCTTTCTTTTTCCAGCCTGACAAATGCTTACATAGAATATTTTAGCATTTACTATTAACATCAGCAAGAAGAAATCATAAGGGCATGTAATAAAAAAAAATCCTGTCTTGCTATATCATAAGGAAACTGCACTATAATGCCTGCATTGTGAGTTGGTGTGTCTTTAACTCGGCTGTCAGAAATAGGACTTGGATGATCTGTTCTAGGATGATCAATGAGTGCACAATTGTCTTAGGGTGTTTAGGGGGGAAAAATTGCCCTTCTGTGTCAATTGTGGGCGAGAAAACATATATGGATGTTTTTCTTAAGAAAATAAACATCTAATACATTTTTGTGGATCAGTTGTGGAACATTTTACAACAAAAGGATACAAATGAATATTGTATCTCCATGCTGTCTTCACAAATCAGGATATCATCATTAAAATTTAAGTACATTTTAAACCATCAATTTCAGTGTTTAACATGGTTTCCGTTCTCCAGACTGGTTAGTCCACTCATCCCAAGCAGAACCTTCTTAGGGAGAGAAGCACGTGGCCTATGTATTTAGAAGGAGTTCTTGCTGTAATATAACCTCCATCGTCCTTTGGATGAGTGGGCTAGGCCCATGATGCCTCATTCCCTGTGTTTCCTTATTCCAGAGAGAGAAGATGATCTATGTCCCAACCAGGGGAGACCATCATCCTTGGAGAAAGTTTCTTCTTACAATCTCAGTGTGAGAGTAGTTTTGCTTATGATTCCTTTGTGCCTTCTTAACAATGTCCCAAACACAGCAAATTTGTTTCATTAGTGATTTTTTTAACCTATTGACAGAGCAGTGGTACTTTAAAATGATAAAATGTGGTATTTTTAAGAAAATACAAAGACAATATCTTTGGAAGGTTAGCAATAGTTGAATACACACACACACACACACACACACACACACACACTTTCAGGGCATATGCAAACTGTATATAGGGCATATTGTAGAGGACGTATTTAAGGAAAACTTTCAGGGGGGTGCCTGGGTGGCTCAGTGGTTAAGCATCTACCTTTGGCTCAGGTCATGATCTCAGGGTCCTGGGATCGAGTCTCGCGTTGGGCTCCCTCCTGGCAGGCTATCTCTCTCTCTTTCTCTCAAATAAATACATAAAGTCTTTAAAAAAAAAAAAAAAAAAAAAAAAAAGAACTTTCAGGGAAATAAAGTAAATGGTTGCTCTGATTTAACTCCTTTTAATTTGATTTAATGTGATTTTTTAGTGATGAAGTTTTAATTGCTACCATTTCTACCAAACGGTAGTCTTACTTTCAAGAATTTAATATTAAAATGGATTCCAGCCAATTCTTAATTATCAGTTTATGCATATTTTGAATGGGAAAGGATTGGCTTCCCTCTTTCCTGCAGTCTTTTCTCTGACACATTGACTTGCTCTGACTTTTCTTTTAAAACTCAAGCCCCCGTTCTTAAAAAATGTGTTGGCTTCATTACCTTTTGAAGTCATCCAGAAATGTTACTAATCTGACCTTTTGGACCATTATTCATCCTGCTAGTATCAGGCTCAATAATATTCCTAGTACTTGTGTATTTTCTTTGTGATTTCTATTGTAAGGGTTATACTTGGTGTGTTATTCCCAAATGTTGTGAAATATGATATACCAGAGTATAAATCAGATGGATTATCTATCCTTCTATTAGTTTATGTGCACTGTCTAACAGAATACAGTCAGAGGCTCTGGTTTTATAGACTGTACTGTGTCTAGATATTTAATTTCTCATTGCCTAAAATGTTTACATCATGCTAATATAGAATACATTGGGCATTATATCTCCATTATCCCCAAGTCATTGTTTTTCTGAGGATAGTAGCTGTTCTCTTGTCTTTCTTAATGGAACCCCCCTCTGTTCCCTGGTGGTTTGCCCTAAATCCTGATTATCCAGTGAGTTTACAAGGTAATTGATAGGTGAAGACCCCTCTCTTTTCCTCAAGGGAAAAGTAATAATTTAAAGTAAGTAATAAAGGGCACAAAAGTAATAATATAAAACATGATTATTTTGAATATTAGTTAAGTAATTATATTTATAAAAATGTTAATATTAGTAGAGGGTTTATAATTTGCATACTGTTTTTATGTAGTTTAGCTCATCCAGTACTCAAAATAAACCATTAAATTTGATATTATTTCCCCCATCTACAAATTAAGAGAAATTAACTAGTTAGGTTAGTAGCAAAACTCAAATCCAGTTCTTCTGACCTAAATCAGATCTATTTTGGACCATGCCACACTGTCATGAAGGAAACATGTCATTAATTTATCCGTTCATTTTTCTGCATTATTATATATTTATGGAGTGTTTTCTCCCTCTCTGAGCCTCTATAGGTACAAAGATTATAACTATAAACATGGTCCTCTAAATAATTGGAGTATAGAGTAGTTCCTACTTTCGTTAAAGTTTGTACACTAGGTTGGGCAGTGAAGAGGAAGTGTGTGTGTGTGAATCAGGAACACTGAAGGAGGTGATGTTGGAGCTGAGTCTTAGGGTAGTAAGAATTACTTGTTGCACTGCTCGATCACATTAATGTTCAATCTTCCGCCCTTCTCACTCCCCTACCTCAAAGAAAACTAAAGGACACACACAGTAAAGTCAGCAACTGCAGCTCATTGTGTGTCTACCTATAGTAGTTACAGAGAACTACCTCCAGTACTTATAGAAAACCACTAGCCCTCCCTGTTTGCCTTGGGGGGGGGGGGGCATCATGCATCTTTCAGTTGGCTCAGAAACCAATCTTCTTGAGGTCTAAATGCCAAATAATTATCATAAACTGTTTCCAGTTTTTCATTTGTGTTTTATCAATATCTTCTTGATGTTGTTCATTCTTTTATATTTTTCAGCCCTTCCCTGTAATACCAGATGAGATTCTTGTTGCAAGCCAAGAAAACATGTTGGTAAATACCAGTGTGGAAGCGCTTTCTGAAATGAACAGAGCAGTTTAAAAACCACTTAGAAATGATATTGATTTAAAATCCGGTCTGTTTTATATTCATTTCCCTAAGCAAAAGTATACTTGAGAAAGAAGTGCTCTCCTGAAAAACTACAAAATTTTCCCCCCATTGAAAGAGCATACGCCATGGAGTTGACTGTGTGTGTGTCGGGGGGGTGGGGGATGTGCTCATGTGTGCATGCGCCATGGAGTTGACTCGTGTGTGTGTGTGTGGGGGGGGGGGTGCCTGCGCATGCGTATGTGAAAGCGCATGCGCACGTGAAAGCGCATGCGCACATTCCCCCAACTCTCATGGGAAGAAGTTGCCAGTGCAGTAAGCCAAGCTTCCCAAGGAATAGTTCTTTATCTCATCTATCAGAAATATTGCTTCTTATTTGTTATGACAGATACTGAGATTTCGGGGTTTTTTTTGTTGTTGTTGTTGTGTGTTTTCCATGCTAAATCCCGCTCACTCTATTTCTGGCATTTATAATTCTTCCAAGTTTTCTGGCATTTATAATTCTTCAATTCTTCAAGTGTTCATAGGCTTTTAATATTCCGTAGGATAAAACAGACCAAACATACTCCCATCAAAAGTCCAAGTTATATTTTTGTGCCTTTGCTCTAGAGGGCTGGAATTATTGGAAAGATCTTGAGACAGAATTTTGCGTTGATCCCTTTTGGGAATGCTTCCCATCCTGTGACAAATACTACTCCATTTTTAAACATGTCGAAAAGGATTTTTTCTGACATGGTCCATTTTCAGGGCTGTCTCCTCGGTTTTGCTTAGGTAATTAATTGAGAAATGAGGATTTTTTTCCTAAATCAGAACATGTGGGAAATATTTAAAGTAACATACTGATTATATAATTAATTCTGAGTTGTAAATTCATTTTGATGGTGTGAATTCTCTCCCAGAGGCTCCAAGCTGGTTTATTACACCTACAGTGCTGTAGTCATTGGAGCCGTGGGGGTGGCAACAAGGCCTGAAGAAGGATGAATTTGCCTCCTGATTTATTTTTGGTTTTATTTATAAAGCAAGCACATGATTTGTTCTTAATTTGGCTGCTTTACAAACTTAGCCAAAAGACTCAGCTTTATTTTTCTCATATTTTATAAACAAGTGGACAATGAAGAAAGTGGTGATCTTACATATATTTGTGTGTGTGTGTGTGTGTGTAGAATAATATACATTTTTAGATTATCGAGATGGAGTTTGTCATCATTTTTCTTACAGTGAGGACCAGTCTTTCTTTATGGTATACCAAAACAAAGGAACCTTATGAAATTGGAATTCTGTATCTGAAAAGTTCCATGCTCTCATCTCTTCCATTATATTGTGATGCAAGCTTTATCACGAAGTAGACCCTAAATCATGTGAATTGACTTCCACCTCACTGGTTTTTCAAGTTTGTAGTAAGAAGTAAAATCCATTCTTTCTCAAATGTAGGGCTCTGAGAGTGTGGTGCGTGGTTGGTCACAATTTTTTTGTGCATTTGTTTAATCACACCAGTGGCCACCACTCTTCCACTCTTTTTATTACACATTTCCCTCTATAAATCAGAAGCCTCCTATGTTAAGGAAACACACAAGCACATGTGATAACAGTTCTGTCTTTCTGAATGGATCTCTGTTACTCTTCCCAGGCAATTTGGTAGCAGCCGCAGATGTAATGTTGTGTTTGCTAAACTGTTATCACCACATTCCGTAGTTCAATCTGAGACGTGTAAATAAAGCCAGCATGATGCAGATAAAACTGCCAGATGATCTTTCCGTACAACGCAGGGCAACATGAGTAGACTTGTCTTGGAAGATCATTGCTTTTGAAACTTAAATTAACCCCAGTATTCTTTCAACTAGATCGAAGGTTATTCATTCTTTTATCTCTTTGCATTCTCAAAAGGAAGGGACGTATGTTTATGAAGTGTCTGGAGTGTACCAAGTGCTTTACATATCTTATGATACAAATGATATTTAATTCTTCAAACACTCAGTCGGGAAATGATTAGGCCCTCCCTTTTCCCAGATAGCAAAATCGGGATTCAGAATGGGTAAGGAATTTGCCATGATCACAAAAACTGATAGATGAAAAGACAGAGTTGAACCCAGTTCCTTCTGACCCCTAGCCTGGTATTTACAAAATGTGTAGGCCTGGGTAGAGTTGGTAAGTCTCATGGTTGGTTGGTTGGTTTATTTTTGTTAACTTTTCACCTCTTGGTGCAAGCAATCCTTGGTTACCCCAGCTCTTAAATATAAGAATGGAAAGTAATGTTTCTGAAATATTTTCAAAAGGCATCATTTAACATACCCTCTCATGAGTATTGGGCAAAATAATGCTGGAATGAAAGAGTAGGTGGCAATATGTAACTGAATGAGGAATCTCAAAATTATATATTTGGTGGTACAGAAAGAGACAGAACAGAAACCCATAGACATCAAAGAAGCAAATGCCAAAAAGAACAAGTGTGAGCTGAATACCTACCTTGTGAAATGTCCACTAGACAGTTAAGGGGCTTTTTTTTTAAGGGGCTTCTTGTGATGGAGATACACTTGCTCTGGAGTTCTGGACTGGAATCCTATGCCACATGTCCCTATTTACCCAGAAAATTTCCATTTGCTGTCTCCCCCCCCCCATTTTGTTTAAATACTAAGTATTGTAATAATATTTCCGTTCAAATACACTGGGATAAATTGCTTAGGCTTGTCGTTTGTGCATTCTGCTTCTGCTGTGGTTTTTCCTAGTAGCCCTGGGGTTGCACGTGCAGTGACCAGAGATCTCACACACACCCGGTTAAATCCAACCAGGGATAACAAGCAGGGATAACCCACCTATTTTCCTGACCCTTTTCAGGGGCTAAACCACTAAAACCTAGCTTTAAAGGAAAGCTTTTGGATGGTCACTGATAAAACAAAGTGCTTTCAGATGAGTTCACCCCTTCTTGTCTCAAGTGGTGGTAGAGAAGCCTCTGATGCTCCCCAGTCCCCCCAGTCAGTCCCGTGGCATACTAGCCTGTTGGGGCATGGCTATTGCCAAATTTATACGATGCATAAAGCCTCCAAACTGCCAATTCTAGTAGGGTTAGTGGGAAGATGAAAAATGATAGGGTGAGTGTATGTTAAGTATATGCAGAATTTAAACAGTCCTGTGGATAAAAGAATAAAAAGTAGTCTCAACACTTTATGTTTTGTTTCACTCATTCCAATGAGTAAATCTGCACTTTTTTTTTTACTGTTTGATAAAGCTTTTTCAGTGAGTAAATAGTAAAGTCAGACTTCATGTTTAAGAAATAATCAAGTAATGATATTCTATTTGTCAAGATAATTACTGATGAGCTAACTGATAGATGTGTGTTTACATTTCTTGTCTGTCCGCTGGGGCCATGGTCATATCATCTGTACATGTAAACTTAAGTTACAAATCTGCTAAAGAGCCTTCGATAGCTAGTAGTTACATTAAGAAGACCATTTCTGGAAACATGCTTTTATTTATGAAGCCGAAAAGTTGTGTTTACATATCTCTCTGTGGAGTATGACTTTTCTTTTAGATCAAATGACTCTTCTACATTTATCTGATTTTTCCATTCCAAGGTTTCATTGTACATGTATGAAAAATGGCAAGGTAGCTGTTAATGTGTTGACTCCAATAGAACTAACGTCTGAAAAATCTTGGGCAGAGTCAAACCGATTGAAACAGAATATCAAATAAGTTAATTCTAAAATTATTTTGATTTTTTTCAACCAATATATGGAACCAAAATAAAGCTTTTGCTAGTTTTACAAATGATAAAATCTCTGACATCAGGAATGCCAACATAAATTTAGCTGAAACATTTAGCATTGGGGATTATTTAATTTTGTAGGGATAGTATAAATGCAAACTTTGATGGAGGACAGCATCATGGCTAATAAGATATTCTTACAAAATGAAGGCATTTATGAGGCAGAAATGTACTTGGGATTGGCCACAGTGCCCTGATTATCCATGATTGTGTACAGACAAATGGTAATGCTCCATTGATTGAATTAGAAGCTGTCGTGTCCACACATAATTATAAATATTTTATATATACAGTGTTGGGTAGAAACAACAAAGTTTTTTGACAAAGATATTTCAAATATAAAAATACACTTCAGTGTGGCAATGTGTACTCTGTTTTTTTTGCTGCTGGTCATCAATTTGATTTTAGGAATGTTTGAACCTTTGAAGAGCTCTTAGTCAACTTATTTTCCAGAGCTATTGAACTCTTGTGAAAAAAGAAATCTCTTTTTGTTGCATTTGGGTCATAATAAGTTGGAAATTTTTAATCAAAATCTTTGATGACTGAAATGCTAAGTAACTTCATCTTTGAAAGCTTTTAAAAGGTGAGTGCAAGTGAATTTTAAAAGAACTGGAAAAAAAGACACTGATTTTTTTTTTTTTTTTTTTTTTTACAAAAACAAGGAATATTCAGCACAAAGTAAACTATGAGATCAAATGTTGTGCATGGTTCAATATTTAATTCTGAAGTTACCCTTTGGGATACCTCAATTTGTGGAAAAAATCTTTTGATTTTTAATAGAATAAATATCTATTTGACCCAAGAATGGAAGGAAATTGAGAAGCCATTTATTTAGCAGCATAGATTTTGTGAAACATTCAAAGGAATTACGGATACAACTTACTTGAAGTTTTGTCTTGAAAAAATGTTCGACAGAGAAAATTCATATGCAGATACAAAAAGGCAGTGCCTTTGAAAATATTTCGGTTAAAATATATATGGATCTCAACATTTAAAAATTAAAATTGATAACGATTTTCTCCATGTAACACATTTTTTGGTGGTGAGATTTCAAGGTACCTCAGTGCCTGTAGAGAGAGTATTTTCATAATTAAAATTATGATCCACAGAGTCAATTAAAGGTGTCAATTTAATGACTATTAAGTGCAGCTCTGAAGATGATTAAGAACAATTTTCTGAAATACATAAAAAGATGGTATTAAAAAGTACATTCTTTTGAAAAATACCCTGACCTGGGATTATAAACATCTATAACTAGGAAACCAGTTAAATATGTGAATCTGTAGCACAAACAATCATTCTTTATGTATCACTTAAAAATGTCCAGATAACATAAATAAGTTTCATTTTAATATACATAAAATATGTTTTTAAAAATTTTTTAAGTAATGTATTTATAAAAATAAAATGAAATAATCATGTGGATTCACCGATATGATAAAATCAAGTTGATAGTTGATAAATATTTCAAAAATTATGGAATTCTGATTACTTTTACTCTTCAAAATGTAAAGATTTGGTTGATAAATTACTATCCTGCTAGCCTAGATATGGTGGGACTCTTAGCCTTGTCTTTGAATATTAAATATGCAAACTAAAACATCAAATTCATTAAAAAGGAAAAGGACATTGAGACAATCATTTATTATTTTGGTATACTAACTTATACTTCCTTCACAACCAGAACCTTGGCATTTGGGTGTTTCATTGGGGTGGGGGGGAACACACACACAGACACACACACACAGAGTCAATGGAACTAGGACTTTTTATGAATTTGAGCCACATGGAAATTTGAGTCATTTTCCAAGAAATTGTTTTGACCTAAAGTCTATGCTGCTGAAAAGAGGAAGCTACTTTTGCCCTTTGGGTCAAATTCCCTGGTGCTTTCAAATCCTCCTTTATAAACATGAATACTTATGTAGCAGACAGAGATGGGTTTTCACCATTGTGCCCATTAATAGATGTTGCTGAGCATGAATTAGGTTGCTTTGGCAGCATATCTAATTTTTAATGCAAGCTGCTTAAAGAATTAGAGGGTAAGGGAAATAAGGAATTTTACATTGGAGTGAAAAACTACAAATGTTTTGCTAGTTTGATGTAGCAAGAGGACACAATGAGCCTGCCTTCTCCTTCTATACAGACTGCTTGGATTAAGGAGTTCAACCCAGATGGTAAGAGGTTCTTCAAACCATCCCAGCACCCTTTACTAAAGAGGGGCTGACAGTGGTGCATTCTAACCTCTGCCCTCTCCGTGGTCTGTTTCTGCCAAGTAGCTTCGTAATCAAGGACAGGTGGGAGAAGGGACATAATTTGAAGCACATAATTTGTGCTTTTGTGACATTTCTGCCACCCTGGTGCTTTTACCCACAATTGCCGGGTGGTGGATTCCCCTTCCCACCCAACTTGTGTCCAGTTTGATGGAACAGAGAATGCAAGAGGAGAGTGAAATATTTTCCTTTGCTGCACAGAAGGTTATTCTTAAAATGCTCTCATAAATTTAGAAGGTTTTGCTCCATAATTTAGTACAATTCTAACTCAAGTAAAATTCTAGATAAAGAAAAATTTGAGGTTTTTGATTTGGTTTTTGGTTAGATGTAGTGTCTACAATGACCCAGATAGGCAAGAGCTGAGAGGATACTAGCTAAATCCCAGTTCCAGTAGAGTTCCCAGGGAGCTAGATTATGGTATCAGAATATAAGAAATTGTGTAAAAATACCACTCTTTAGGGAATCCTCTTTTCTCCAACATTTGAGTGATTTCTAAATTCTTTTTATAAGCATTAGCTGCCTAACATGGTAAAACACACTTGAGATTTTCTATAAGTAAAGTAAGGACAATGTTCTTAGGAGGCTGAATTCTGTTTCACATGAAGAATTGGAGACTGAGGAAGATGAACTTGTATTTGCTTCTACTTCTATGAAGAAAAAGCCAGTCAATCGCTGAGCATCCTCCAAAGGAGTAACCTGTGTAGGATGCAATCTCCAGCAGTGACTTTGTAGTCTGCCTCCAGGTGCCTACTCTGTTTCTGAGGTGGTTGCCAAAGGATAACTGAAATGTTTGTCAGACTTGCAGTGGGTTTAAAACATGACTAAAAATGCAGCAGAGTTTGACAAAGAAGCCACAGTACTAGGAAATCTATCATCTGGATTTCACATGCTGGAAACATACCTGAAGGACTGTGAGGGGATAGGGGTAAGGTGAGCTGGCAGATAACCTTGTGAAGCCAAACAGGAAATCAGGGTCAGCCAAATGGAAGGGGCTGCCGAGTTCTCTGTCAGAAGCAGTAGCTTCCACAGAGAAATGAAACTCTTGGTTCTGTGGGGCTTCCACACATCACTTCCTCACACTGAGGTAGTGACTGAGACACAATGTGAATGGTTGCATCTGAATGAGTGGGCAACAGTTCTTGGGAGTCAATAAATACTTTAAGTTGTGAAAAATGTGATTCATCTCTTGAGTCACTCTGTTGATCCTAACCATGTTATTTTAACACGGTAAAGTAATTTCTATAGCGGGACAATAAAAATGAAGTGACTGAGCTAAATCTTGCTTTTATGTTTCCTAGGAATCTGAGAAAAAGGGGTTAATTGAGAGAATCTATATGGTACAGGATATTGTTTCAACTGTTCAAAACATCTTGGAGGAAATAGCTTCTTTTGGAGAAAGAATTAAAAAGTAAGTTTTACATTTGTGTTGTGTTTGAAGTAGAGCTGCCATACATTAGGGCAGTGGGGGTAAGAGGGTGGGGACAGCAGGGATCAGTAAATGCAAAAACAAAAGAAACAAAAGCTACCGTGTTGGAGCAACCCTATTTATATTTGTTGGTTTGTTCTTTGGGCTTGTCAGCTTCACAGTTGGGTAGTGCCTTGGAACCAGGGCGACCATATGGCCAATTCACACCAATTGCCCCAGCATAATTAGTTCACTCTCAAAAGTATCCTCATTTGGGTGATAAATTATAGATTAAAAAAATAGAGTATCCTATTCAGAAATAAAAAGGGAAGCAAATATGCTCTAAAATTGCCTTTTTCAACTGAAACATGGAACACAGTAAATGCTTTTTTTCTCAACTTACCAAAGAGCCGTACATAGCTAGTAGCATCATGGATACAAAGATGAGAAGTTAATTCATCACATTCATGGGTACCTTTGACATGGGTCAACAAACTTTCTTTATGAGAGGCAGTGAGTAAATATTTTCATCTTTGTGGACCACAAGTACTCAACTCTGTTAAGTATAAAAGGCATCATTGATACCTAAACGAATGGCTGTGATATGTGTTCTAACAAAACTTTATCTACAAAAACAGGTGGCAGGCTAGAGTTGACTTAAATCCAACCCATAGCTTGCCACTTCCTACCTTAGGTCACAACGATTAAATCTATAATGGAGTCTCAGTTGAGAAAGACTGTTTCTGTGATTCATGTTTGTTTTGTTTCAGACATCATGAACTCTGTTTAACTTGGTCTTCATTTGGTACCAATGAACAGAGCAATTAAAAATTTTTTTTCTTTTAATTTTAAACTTATTTCCTCCTTCAAATCCAGAATTATATCAACTATGTTGTTCTTTCTAAAGATTCATGGATACCTTTTTTCTTATTTTACTGTCCATTATAGTTTTTTAAGTAAAGAAGATAATATTTAGAAATTGCATGGGTAGGGGTGCCTAAGTGCACAGTTGGTTAAGCGTCTGACTCTTGGTTTTGGCTCAGGTCATGATCTCAGGGTCATGAGATCGAGCCCCGAGTCGGGCTCCATGCTCAGTGCAGAGTCTGCTTGAGATTCTCTCTCCCTCTCGCTCTCCCTCTGCCCCTCCCACTCATGCTCTCTCTCTCTCTCAAATAAATAAATCTTAAAAAAAAAAAAAAAAAAAAAAAGAAATTGCATGGGCAAAGAAGAGATTAATATTAGTGCTAAAAGCCAAGGGAAAGTTTTGTATATCAAGATGCAGGGGAATCAGTTTATAATGAACATTAAGAAATATAAATAGCTCATATGGGACTTTTTATGGATACTGATCTTTCTCAATTCCTTATCAAATCCAGTTGCTCTTGAGTGGCCATTTATTGTTGGCATAGTAAACGTGTTCTTTTTGTTTATAAAATAAGTTATAAATCATCTTTAAACAAATTTGGTAAGTTTTACTGAATTTACATGTTGCTATTCCCATTATCAATGTCTTAGAAGAAAAATTAAAGAACAGGAGGATTTTTGCTTACATATATTGATGCCTACCTAGATTTCATATAAATTGACAAATGATTTCTGAAGTTACCCTCAAAATTGTTTAACAAAAACATAAGTGATGATAGGAAATAGTCAAGTGATGAGGAGGGCGTTATACTTCTTCCTTCATTCACTCATTAACTCTCAGTTCTGAGTGTTAGGCACTGACCTGGTCTAAGAATGAGAAATATTCCATAAAACCATGATAATAGCAACATCAGCTCATGTCATGTGCCAGACAGACGCTATTGTAAACCCTTCACACATAGTAATTTCTTTAAGAAATTGCTGATAGGAATCAGATTAAATGATTCCAACAAGCCTCTGGATTAAGGATTGTTAGTATACCCATTTTACAGATGAGAAAATGGAATCACAGAGTGATTAACTCTGTAACTGAAGGTCACAGAACTAGTAAGCAAAGAAGCTTAGATTTGAACCTGCCCTCACTACTACACTAGAATGCCATTTTCCTCTAGGGATCTATTTTCCAGTGAGGGAGAACAGTAATAATTAGAATTCAGTTGCATTGATGTGAGGTAGAGGTAAGACAGGGTGGCAGGAGAGGTCTGACCAGCCCAGAAAGGGATGTAGGGGAGAGAAAGACAGATAGGGGGCACTTCTGAAGAAGAGACATCTTATCAGCATGTCATAACAGGAAGAGATAGTTGAGCAAAGAGTTAATGAATGGGGACTTCAGTAGGTGGGAGACTGCAAAGGTTCAAAGCTCAAGACTGTGCTAGATCCAGGGAGATGTTTGGGGTTTAGTATGTCTGTGTGACAGCAGATGGTGGTGCTAGCGCTTGAAGGTGAGGCAGATCATATAGAACCCTGAGTGGGTAGAAAAAGTCCATGAGAAAAAACTGGATGAGGGACATTCTGGCAGCAAGAAGGATAAGAGGATGTGGAGTGGGGGGGCAAGACTGAGGAAGGAAGGCCGTGGCGTTTGGTAAAACCGTCTCCATGCTTGAAGGTCTCTAATAGACAAATGTGGCTGTTGTGCGATTGATAATGGTCAAAGAAATGTGTCTGATGAGGGAAGAAGGCAGGGTGATTTAAACAGGCCCCCATCTCTGAAGTGCCCAGAACAGCTGTGGTGGCCATGTCTGAGACGTATTTTCAGCCATGAACAGAGTACTGTTCTGCCCAGCTGCTGCACAGGAAGGAAGGCGCATAAGGCTCCACTCCTATTAATTCTTTGGCCATTCATTACCACAGTGACCTTAAAGTTCCTGCTGGGCATTCAAGTGGGATGGCATGTGTAACTCCATTGGAATTCCATTGTAATTCAGTGTTGAAGGACCAGGAAAACTTTTACCCAACTTCTGGCAACTAGTAAATAAGTAAGCTTGCATAAAACTCTCAGAGCAAGGCTTTCCAGTTACTGACCCGGAAGACCCCAATCATATTACATTTACACGGAACAAGCTATATTTTCTTTCTCTACTCTTCTCTACTTTCTCTAATTACCTTCTCTAATATTACACAAATTTCAAATGTAGGTCTATAACAGGCTAAAATATTTACTGAACATGGTGCATCTATATTATCTCAGACAGCAGGCTGGATGCGTCAGAAGAGGGCTATATTTTATATGTCTTCTCATTATGGAGTGTTGCCTTCAACAGTTGTATCTTTGAGTGGTTAAGGAGGGAAATCTCCACAGAGGAGATAATGAGAAACCTAGAACAGGGAAGTCGTCCCTGCAAATGCTCCAGAGTCAGGTTTGGAAGCCACATTCATCGGAAGGAGAGCTTCTCTAGATGGGAAGTGATGTTGAGAAATACTAGGCACTAAATATGAGGAAGAAGGTTAAGTGCAGCTTGAATCATGGTGAAGACAAGGGGAGTGATAGACTGATTCACCTTCTGTTCACTCAGAGAGTGGTATGTCAAAAGGAACATAGAATGAAGGCAGAAAGACAAAAGAGAGGGCCAGACACAAGGTCTGAGGAGAAGGTTCACAAGCTAGAGTAAAAACCATGCCTCTTGAACGAAAGTATCACGTGGGGTCCATTACAAAAGAATAATCTCTATAGGATTATATGATCAGTCATTTCTGTTTCCATGGGCAGAAGAGTCAGAAGACCTCATTTGTCCTAGCCTGGGAAGTGAGGAAATTCAAGATTCCATGGGCATAAAGGTCAACTAGTGGAACACCCAGTTGGGGGAGGAAATACAGGATGGAGCTGTTACCCCCTTTACCAGATATGGTCACAATCATTTTTGTTTAGTGCTTTGGAACTTTGAAAATGATATTCTTAGGACATGTTACTAAGCCTGAATGCTTGAATGAAGGAAGGGGATTCATTGAATTTTTTTTCACTAATTGAAAGGTTTGGCTCATTTGTCTCATTACTGTCCCAAGTCAGGGATTCCTTTTTTAGGAATTTAGGGAGCTCTCAAGTTAGGAAAACTAGGAAAGTCTGTGAAAATGTTCAACGAAATGTTTGATTTTGAGATTGAAAGGGTTTTTTTTAACCTTGGGTGTTCTGTGGAAACCAGCACAAGCTACTCCATGTTAATGGAGAGAAGGTCTAGTAAGTTCTTGAGTGTTAGAGGAATTACAGTGTAATGTCTTTGAACTAAGTCCTCAGTATAAACAGGAGTATTAAATTAAATGAGCAAAATGTACCTTTTTACATTTTCTAAAGTGCCTACTGTAGAGGCAGTGAGTGTGGGCTCTTGAGCCGACTTTCTGAATTCAGACCCTAATTCTGTCACTTGTACTGAGAGTAAGTGATTTGGTGCCAGTCATTTAACTTTTATGACTCAGAGTACTCATTTGTAGAATAGGAGTAATAATTATTCCTACTTCATAACATTTTTGGAAGAACTAAATGAATTAGTGCATATAAAGAGCTCAGACTAGTGGATGGCATGTATTACTTAAGAATATTGACTATTATGAATATTATTTTTGGCAAAATGTCTTGACTTTCTGTGTCTTAAAAAAAAAATTAAAAGTGAATGTCTCCCTTTAAAAAAAAAAAAAACTTTTAAACACTTTCCACTAAAATTGTGGGTGGCTGAGGGGAAAATGCAAGAGTTAACTGACTTGGCTGTTGGGAGAGCAAGTCTGACGGGGTGTCTGTGAGAGTGATATGCATCTTCATTAGAAATGAAGCATCCGGGGGCGCCTGGGTGGCTCAGTTGGTTAAGCGACTGCCTTCGGCTCAGGTCATGATCCTGGAGTCCCGGGATCGAGTCCCACATCAGGCTCCCGGCTCAGCGGGGAGCCTGCTTCTCCCTCTGATCCTCTCCCCTGTCATGCTGTTTTTCTCTCTCTCTCTCTCCCCCTCTCTCAAAAAAAAAAAAAAAAAAAAATATGGCTACACCATCTCCTGCCTGCTGGTTTCTTCATAGTATATACTTTCCTATTATTTTCTTTCAACCTGTCTGTTTATGTTTTAGATCTCTTTCTTGTTTCTGACAATCACTATCTTTTAATTATACCATGTAGTCCATTCAAATTTAATGTGGTTACTAATATATTTAGATTTAAATTTGTGTTTTTTTTTTAAATTTTTTTATTGTTATGTTAATCCCCATACATTACATCATTAGTTTTAGATATAGTGTTCCATGATTCATTGTTTGTGCATAACACCCAGTGCTCCATGCAGAACGTGCCCTCCTCAATACCCATCACCAGGCTAACCCATCCTCCCATCCCCCTCCCCTCTAGAACCCTCAGTTTGTTTTTCAGAGTCCATTGTCTCTCATGGTTCTACTCCCCTTCCGATTTCCCCCCCTTCATTCTTCCCCTCCTGCTACATTCTTCTTCTTCTTTTTTTCTTTCTTAACATATATTGCATTATTTGTTTCAGAGGTACAGATCTGAGATTCAACAGTCTTGCACAATTCACAGCGTTTACCAGAACACATACCCTCCCCAGTGTCCATCACCCAGTCACCCCATCCCTCCCACCCCACCCCCCACTCCAGCAACCCTCAGTTTGTTTCCTGAGATTAAGAATTCCTCATATCAGTGAGGTCATATGATACATGTCTTTCTCTGTTTGACTTATTTCGCTCAGCATAATACCCTCCAGTTCCATCCACGTCGTTGCAAATGGCAAGATCTTATTCCTTTTGATGGCTGCATAATATTCCATTGTATATATATACCACATCTTCTTTATCCATTCATCTGTTGATGGACATCTTGGCTCTTTCCACAGTTTGGCTATTGTGGATATTGCTGCTATAAACATATAATGCAATAGATGTTAAGAAAGAAAAAAAGAAGAAGAAGAATGTAGCAGGAGGGGAAGAATGAAGGGGGGGAAATCGGAGGGGGAGAAGAACCATGAGAGACGATGGACTCTGAAAAACAAACTGAGGGTTCTAGAGGGGAGGGGGGTGGGAGGATGGGTTAGCCTGGTGATGGGTATTGAGGAGGGCACGTTC